>NC_137822.1:56582837-56985337 GCF_963921795.1 Nannobrachium achirus
TAGGGAGTGAGTCTGTCTGTAGTTCTAATGGAAGCTAGGGAGTGAGTCTGTTGTTCTAATGGAAGCTAGGGAGTGAGTATGTAGTTCTAATGGAAGCTAGGGAGTGAGTCTGTAGTTCTAATGGAAGCTAGGGAGTGAGTCTGTTGTTCTAATGGAAGCTAGGGAGTGAGTCTGTAGTTCTAATGGAAGCTAGGGAGTGAGTCTGTAGTTCTAAGTGCAACAGGGAGTTTATTCCACAGTTTGGGGGCCAGGAGGGAGAAGAGTCTATAGGACGAGTGGATCGTTCATATCTTTCACTTACTGTATGTATCAGAGAAGGCAGACACCAGGAAACTCTCAGATCTATGAGTGTGTTCTATGTGTTACAGCTGTATGTGATCTATATGTTATAGATCTGTGCTGTAGATCTATATATCGTCACTGTCGGGCAGAAACCTCGTATCTCCAAGTTTCAAATGTGTACGTATTTTGCCCTGCTTCATCATACAAGACTGTCGCACAAAACTAGTGAAAACAGCCGATCTACAAGCACACAACGCCTCGCATCGCTCATATATAGCTTATATATATATATATATATATATATATATATATATATATATATATATATATATATAATATACATGTATCTATGTGTTACAGATCTGTGTGCTGTGGACGTGGAGGCGTGTCTAGACCAGGAAGTGTTTCTGAGCTTGGAGGCGATTGGTTCTCTGCACGCTCTGATGGACGAGGATGAGGACGGCAACATAGACCTGACCGAGACCGATGAGGTGCACGCACACACGAATGCACACACACACACACACACACACACACACACACACACACACACACACACACACACACACACACACACACACACACACACACCATTCAAGACTTTGAGGAAGATGCAGTAGCATCGAAACGCCAGTCTTTTTGTACCTGAATAAAATGTGTGTGTGTGTGTGTGTGTGTGTGTGTGTGTGTGTGTGTGTGTGTGTGTGTGTGTGTGTGTGTGTGTGTGTGTGTGTGTGTGTGTGTGTGTGCGTGCGTGCGTGCGTGCGTGCGTGCGTGCGTGCGTGCGTGCGTGCGTGCGTGCGTGCGTAGTTCCTCAGAGACAGTCAGTCCAGACAGAGTGTGGAGGTCAGAGGTCAAAGGTTATTCTCCTCAGACCTTCACATCAGCCTGGAGGAGATGTGGAGCTCATGGAAGTTCTCTGAGGGTATGTGACCCCAATGGGACACCTCTTGGCCAGCCGAAAAACGTTGGGGTTTTGGGGGGGGTCAAAACACTGAATTGCATAGAAAACTGCATTTTGGCACAGACAGTACATTACAAACACAACATCTTACACCTGAATTAGGCTTACTCTGCATTACACTTACTGTAACATGATTGCAACAACATAACAAGTCATATTCATATCATATCACATCACAAGGAAATTGAATGCTTCAACCATAGCCTACACGATCTATAATAAGCCCATGGCCTGTACTAAGACACACAACTCGTATTTGATGCATACAATATACTGCTACAGAGAAGGGGGAAAAACAATGAATCTGCTGCTGTGAGCTCTTCAAACTTCAAGACCCCATGGTAATACACATAGACAGACAGAGCTCACCTTCTGCAGGAAGCTCATTCTTTCAAAAGAACGTTGACTGTCATCATCTCAGCCTTGGATTTTCTTTGCAGTATTTGCATCATTAAACAGCACTGTTCAGCTTGTTAGTACAGTCCATGCTTTTGAAGCTTAGTCCATGTAACTATGCTATCACGATATACTAAGGTAATTCGGGGGGCTCTCTCCATTCCGACATGTCTCCTTTCCGACATTGACTTCTTATTGTCAGAGTGGTAACACTTCCATAGAGGTTAGGGTTAGGGTTAGGGTTAGGGTTAGGTTTAGTGTCGGAAAGGAGACATGTCGGAAAGGAGACATGTTGTTGCATAAGGAGCATACGCTCCAGTCGTTGCATAACGACAACATCAGAGTTGTTCTGATGAGGGCAACCTGTGTGGCTGTCAGATCTGTGTTGCTGCCTACAACTCTATACTCAATCTGGGTGAAAATGTATGTTTTGTAGGGTAGAGCTCATCACGTTTGCCAAAAGTCTCAAAAGTTAGGTTATAACGCACATACATAATTATGCAAATGAGGGTTCTAGACAGACCCAACCATAATGATAAGCATTCCAACATGTTTGTAATGGTCAAAAAACATATTGGTCGGCTTGGGCGCCCCAGCTAAATCATTAGAGCATACCCTGGGCTACATCTGGGCAAAATCTGATGCTTGGCACGAAATATCCCTGATTCCCCGGACAATTTTTTTTATCAGAGATATCTACGTTGGCGATCATGCGTGTGTGTGTGTGTGTGTGTGTGTGTGTGTGTGTGTGTGTGTGTGTGTGTGTGTGTGTGTGTGTGTGTGTGTGTGTGTGTGTAGTGTACAACTGGACAGTGGAGCAGGTCTCTGATTGGCTGGTGAACTGTGTGGAACTTCCTCAATACACTGACGTCTTCACATCCCACGCCCTGGATGGCAGGGCGTTACCACGGTAAACACACACACACACACACACACGCACACGCACGCACACACACACACACACACACACACACACACACACACACACACACACACATACACACACACACACACACACACACACACATACACACACACACACACACACACACACACACACACACACACACACACACACACAGCTTTGTTGCGTGTCTCGCTAGTAGCTGACCGTTTTAAACGGATAAGAAGAGTTCCGTGTTGATAGGTTTATAGCTATAGCTTACCGCTATGGCTTACTTTATAGCCGATCTGCAAGCTCAAAACTCAAAGCTCGCGTCCACGACGAGTTGTGACTGTGGTGCATGCAGAAAGAGAGGCGGCACGTCCATAATGTGAGCTTGTAGATTAAATGTTTTCGACAGAGCTTGCGCGTGTGAGAGAGTGAGTGAGAGAGAGAGACCCCGGCCGTCTCCATCTGGAGCTGCTGCTCACTGACTGGACCTCCAGTCGTTCAGCGTGCAGCCGTGAGGTCCAGTCAGATATGTATCCGTCCTGCTAAGCTCATTTAACAGCCACAAATGTTTTCATACCAAGGACCTTCTATATTTACAAGCGACTGTGGCACTAGCCGTTAAGAGAGTATGAATTGACTCCCCCCGAACTTAAAGGACCACTTCACCTCTGGGACAAACAGATCTTATTTTATTGTTGTTTGGGACACGATCAACACAATCCTGAGTTATTTTTTGTGTTCAATCTGTGTTTTTAGATATTTTAGTATTTCAGCATGCTACAAAGCATCATATGATGCTTTGTAGCATGATATTGCATCATCTGATGCATCATATGATGCAAAATGCATCATATGACCAGTTGTTGCATGCTGAAATACAAAAATATCTAAAAACACAGATTGAACACAAAAAATAACTCTGGATTGTGTTGACGTGTCCCAAACAACAATAAAATAAGATCTGGTTGTCCCAGAGGTGAAGTGGTCCTTTAAATAATTTCGGGTCGGGGAGCCCTCCCAAACCGAAACAAACTCGGCACCTTATTAGAGTCTGAATCGACCCTAAGGGAGATACCAGCCACCTGTCTGAGGAAACCCATTTCGGCCGCATGTCTCCGAGACCTTATACTTTCGGTCATGACCCATACTTCATGACCATGGGTGAGAGTAGGAACGAAGATTGCTCGGTAGACAGAGAGCTTTGCCATAAGGCTGATCTCCTTCTCCGTCTTCCCCTTCCTCTCACTCGTGAACAAGACCCTGAGATACTTAAACTTCACCTGGGGTATAGTCTCATTCCCTACTTACCCCCTACTGGGGTGAACAGAGTTTTTGGGGTACCTTTTCAAACCACCTCCCCTGCAGGGCTGAGCAGAGTGGGTCCTGAATAGGCCAGGTTAGGCTCTCATCCTCCACCACTTCCGCCGTGTGTGTGTGTGTGTGTGTGTGTGTGTGTGTGTGTGTGTGTGTGTGTGTGTGTGTGCGTGTGCGTGTGCGCGTGTGCGTGTGCGTGTGCGTGTGTGTGTGTGTGTAGGCTTGCGGTGAAGAACACCACTCTGATGGTTTTGGTTCTGAGGATAACAGACAGGAGCCACGCCCACAAGCTGCACCTCAAAGCTCTGGACACTGTTCTGTTTGGAGCCCCTACTGGTAGGATATGGTATTATGAAGCAATAAACCACGTGCCTCGCGTGGCTTATTGCTGTTCTAAAACAATATGGCAACATGAAAAATCATAGACATGTACCAATTAAAACTGTTCTATTTCACTAATAATTCACTAAAAGGTCTGCAAGAAAGTTCCCAGCTACAAGAAAGTAGGTCCCAGCTTTTTTGCCAACAACACAGGTGCAGATAATTGGAGTACTGTGGAACACTGTGGAAAGAAATAACACACCTGGGTTTGATATAAACTGATTCAAGGTGTTTATAGTCTCATATACCACAGCAATTAAGGGAAACCAGCCAATCTGAATCAAGGAATGGAACTAGCCGTTTTAGAACACCCTGTAGGCCTATACACCCTACACAATGGATATGGTATTACACCCTGTAAACACCCTACAGGGTGGATATGGTATTACACCCTGTTTACACCCTACAGGTAGAATATGGCTGTAACCCCCTAAAACAGAGTGTGTGTGTGTGTGTGTGTGTGTGTGTGTGTGTGTGTGTGTGTGTGTGTGTGTGTGTGTGTGTGTGTGTGTGTGTGCGCGTGTGCGTGTGCGTGTGTGTGTGTGTGTGTGTGTGCGTGTGCGTGCGTGTGCGTCCTCAGCCAAACAGAGCGTAGTGAAGGACGTGGTGTTGGGGTGTTCACTGCTGGCGGCGGCGGCAGGATGCTGGCTGTCGCTGGTTCAGAGACGATGCTCCAGAGAACAGCTGGAGAGGATGAGCGACCTCGGCAAACATCTGGAGGGTTTGCACTGCGCTGAACAGACACTGAAGGAACTGCAGGACAGGTACACATCGTACTACATAGTTAGTCAGTTCTTGAGAGATTACTATGTCAGTGGTTCTCAAACCTTTTCATGTCAAGGACCCCAAAAATGATATGTATTTGGCCACGGACCCCCATCTCAAAATGTTTCGTTCTAGGGACCAGCCAGAAGCAAAATTTGAGTTACAAACGTTCGCTTTGAAGATACATTTAGTCAAAGATTTGCACACATTTTCACGACTTTTTCAAAAATAGCAGATCTACAAGCTCGCAGCGCGGCACTCGGTGCCGCGCTGTGAGCTTGTATATCTGCTATTTTTCACTGGTTAAAGCATTCAATAATTCTAGGCCTAAATTAAAGAGCAGTGTTTGTTTATGTCTTGTTGCTAGGCTACAGGAGGCAGAAGAGGAGCAGCGCTCCATACAGGAAGTGAAGGCGGAGCTTCAGGAGAAGCTCCGGGATCACATGACCTCCGTCCAGCTGGAAGCCGATAGGCTGAGAGAGCTGGCAGGCTCCGCCCACAAACACAGGAACATAGAGGAGGAGCTAGAGCAGGTGACCTGTTCTGGGATATCTTAAAGATGGGGGGCCGGATTGTCATGTGAAGCTTGACCAATCCTCAAACTATGGTCTCATTGGACATTTTTAATCACCGGGACGGACACTACACATATTCTGGACGTACGGGACAGATAAAACCTGTTCATTCTGGACTGAAATGACCATATATGGATATGGGGGACACACATGGGACACACATTTACGGACAGATAAATCCTGTTCATTCTGGACAGAATTGACCATATATGGACGGGGGACACACAAAGCCACTCCTTGGAAGCGGCTTTCACCGCTTCAAAAAGTGTACAGAAAGAGTTAACATTTGTTTTTTGTGGCCACACCCACAACTTCATTAAGTATGCCTGGTTGTCATCGTGGGTGTTGACCCAGCTGAAGTTAGCCACACCCACAGTGTTGGGTGAATGGTAAAAGGGGAGAGGATGATATATGATTTCACTCTATCTGTGTTTTTGGATCGGCACTTTTGACTCACAAGATGGCAGCCTCGAGGAAGAAACCCAAAATACAAAGGGAGTACATAATTGCTCATAACAACCACACCAGGGCGTCTAATGAAGTACGGTCAACCTCTTAGACACATGAAAACCAGAAAAAGTACAAAACTATGTCACCACCTCTTTAACATCAGATTAAGGTCCGGAATTCTCCTTAAAGCTCTGGTGACATAGCCTGACACCTGAATTGACATTTCGTTTCACTTCATTATTCAGTCTGAACTCGCTTCCCCCCAGGGCGATTGCAGGGATGGGCGTTGCCAAAAAGAGGCAGTCTTCAGCGATTGGTTCACCGACCAACACATGACTGGCTGGCTAGTGGCTAGCCTGTTGCTTGCTAGTGCTACTTGCTAATTAAAGAAACAGTCAGAATAGGAGCACTACGAACTAGTAATCAAACACAACATAACATGCCTGCTACTGGTGTTTCATAGCGAGATCGATACGATCGCATTTTACCGCAATTTACCGCATTTTACCGGGACGCGATGCGCGGTACGGTACGGCGGAGGCGCTGGTGTACTTGGAAACACACATGAGTTCTGGGAAACCCCCACCCACGCTGATCACAAGACGTTGATTCACGACGCTGATTCGCCGATCGGATTTTCAACCGAGGCAGGCCTCCTCAATGAGAGCGATTCTAGACCTGAATCGCCAAACAAAAAAAATTAAGGGGTGTGGCTAGCGATTCAGGGTCTGGAACTAGGCTACTGGTGACATTCTGTTTTTACCAATCATAAAGTCTTTGCCCTGGTCCTAAAAATCTGTTTTAAAATATTACAACGGCAAACTCCACTCCATGGAGCCAGGGCAGTTTTTTTCTCTCTCTGTTATGTGGCCTTTTTAGCTGCCATGCGAAATTGGCTTTCACCACCTTTTAGGGCCCCCTATAGTAACTCTGAGGACCCCCATAGGGGTCCCGACCCCCTGTTGAAGACCCTTGCTTTAAAGTGTGTGTGTGTGTGTGTGTGTGTGTGTGTGTGTGTGTGTGTGTGTGTGTGTGTGTGTGTGTGTGTGTGTGTGTGTGTGTGTGTGCGTGCGTGCGTGCGTGCGTGCGTGCGTGCGTGCGTGTTTGTGTGCTATAGATGTGTCAGGCTCTCAAACTAGCAGAGCGTCATCTAGAACAACATCATCATCATCAGGTGCGTTGGGTTCCATCAGAGGCTCTGGAGAGATGGCTACAGTTCAGCCACGAGGTGGAGCTCCTGAACTACAATACCCAGAAGGCCTCTGCTGAGAGACAGCTGCTGCAGGCAAGGGAGGGGGTGAGTACACTGTACGCAGAGAACTACAACAGTGTTGGGAAAGTTCACTTTCTACCTGAACTAGTTCAAAGTTCAGTTCACACATTTTGAAATGAACTACAGTTAGCCCTTTTCCGGCCGTTACAAAAGCACTGATGGCCGCGATTGTTGTTTTTCTGAGTGAAAGAAAATACTATCGCAAAACAATCCAGGACATACTCGTGCACACACGGTATTAACGGTATTGTCCACCGTTTTATTGTTTGTTCATTGTTTTACAGGCAGAGAAAATCAAGCGAAAGAGGACATCCTTATTTGGACGTAGCTCCTCCCTTGAAGACATCAACCACAAGATAATGTCTGCCAAGTAAGAGCAGTATGTCTGTGGCTGTCTGGTTTGTCATTGGCCAGACAGGCATTAGGGACGGTGCTAGAGATTTTAACTGGCTTGTCATTAGTCAGACAGGCATTAGGGGCGGTGCTAGAGATGTTAACTGGCTTGTCATTGGCCAGACAGATGTTAACCGGCTTCTCATTGTCAGACAGATGTTAACTGGCTTGTAATTGGCCAGACAGATGTTAACTGGCTTGTTATTGGTCAGATAGGCATTAGGGGCGGTGCTAAAGATGTTAACTGGCTTTTCATTGGTCAGACAGGCATTGGGGGAGGTGACGGCAGCTCTCAGAGAGCGGCTCCACCGTTGGCGACAGATTGAGATGTTAACTGGCTTCTCATTGGTCAACAACCCCGGCGTTCCCGCCCTGGCTTCCTGCCTCAAGGTGGACACTTCCTTCCTGGGTCTGCGACCTTCGACCCCTACGCGTCACTTGCTGCTCTCTGATGACCTCGACGACATGGACGAAGACATCCTGTCACATGACACTCTGAAATGTAGGCCACTTCCTGTCACATGACTCTCTGAAATGTAGGCCACCATCTGTCACATGACACTCTGAAATGTAGGCCACTTCCTGTTCCTGTCACATGACACTCTGAAATGTACTTCCTGTTGAATATATGAAAATACAATACAAATGGCGCTCCAAATGAAAACCTATTTAACATGATGTCCTGATGCTACCGCTGTTTTCCCGGTCACCCTGAGCGCAATGGTGGGGGCCGATGGGCAAGGAGGGTCGCGAGCTTGACGTATTTATTATAAGTATTCCATAGGAAAAGGTACAGTTTATTGATTCACTTGATTAATAGTGTAATATGTACACGTTAGGAAGCATATTTGGAAAAGTAAACGTGTATGTATTTTCATTCATGTATTTTAGGAATAGCTTTGTATGCTACACGGCTTTCCATTTTGCAAAAATGCCTAGATGAGGAACCCGCCCCTGATATAAAACGATGAGAGGCACTCTTGCCGATTTCGTAAGAGACTCGTCGCCAATTGCAAGATATTCAAAAGTTATTTGGGCCCATGATGATAATCCCTTCTTCCCACTACTAGACTAATAAGGACTTGACCGCTGGCAGCCAATAGCAATTAATGGTATCCATTAAAACAATGATGACACCCATACAAGGGCAAAAAAAAGCATAATTTTCACAGCATAGAAACCAATGGGTTCCCACCGTCCATATTTATTTACAGTCTATGGCGCACACGCAGTATGTTATACTTTGGTTATTCCAAAAGAGCAGATCTACAAACTCACTAGCTGTTTCCTGTTCTCTGATTGGCTCACTAGCTCTTTCCTGTTCTGTGATTGGCTCACTAGCTCACCAGTTCTTTCCTGTTCTGTGATTGGCTGCTTCCAGACGCAGCTTGGCAGATGGACCGGCGAGTCAGCGACCTCTGGCCTTTGAGTGGCATGGCAGACAGCCAATCACCATGGAGGAGCTCAGGTAGGGCCCGCCCCCTCTGTGTTGTAACAAAGAGTTCTAATGACGGAAGATACGCAATCCTGACAGGAGCCACTAGAGGCAGCATGGTGCACAAATCCTACAAATCCTGCCCATTATTACACTTTGTTTGATGAGACCCGAGTGGTAATGCTCCTTATTACACGGCTTGGTTTAATGCTTGATTCTGATTGGTCAATTGCTGAAATCAGCTGTGAATTACATCTGTATAATGTCAGCTCTGCTCTATAACGGACCGCTGCCTAATCAACGGCTCAGAACACCTGCTCCACTCACGCTGCTCTGCGTGATTTTAGAGCAGTGGCGTCAGTTCAGAAAAAGGTAAGGTATGGCAACATGACTGGTGTCTTGCACGCGCGCCTTCGCGCGCGTGCAAGACACCAGTCATGTTGCCATACCTTAGCAACAGGCACAATGAAAAGTACATTTTATTATTTCCTCCTGTAGCCAAGGTATGGCAGCTGCATACCCCTGCCATACCCAATTGACGCCCCTGTTTTAGAGCCCTATCCAACGTGACAGCCATGTAAACAAGCACACAGTGTCATTTAGAGGTAAACGTTGCTCTCAAGAATGTTTTGAAAAAATATTTGAAGCGAGAAATAGATGACGCCAGAAAATGGATTCTATTTGACCAACACTTCCTTATTTTCCCGTCGGGATCTTATCACTCCATAATGACCGCTGAGGCAGACATTATCCCTTACGTATTCACATGAGTAGAAAGCTATTTTAACTCTCTCTCTCTCTCTATGTTTCTCTCTCTCCTCTCTCTCTCTCTCTCTCTGTCTCTCTATGTCTCTCTCTCTGTCCACGCAGCGCTGAGCTTATTGCCACGGAAACAGCGAATGGGAGACTCTCAGAGGTTGGTTGATGATGGGCGGGGCTTTTCTCAACTGGAGGGGTGTGGCTTTATGACATCATCATTATCTCTCTGTCTCTCAGGGATGTCTTCCTGAACCAATCAGACACAGACTCCGCCTACCCGGCGTCTCGCAGGCAATCCCAGTGCTCGCTCGCCCCCAAGCCCCTCCCTCCCCAGGATAGGAGGCGTGGCTTCATGACATCATCGCCTGTGGGCCTGGGCTCTCTGGAGAAGAGCTCCAGTTTAGGAGAGCTGAGAGGAGGGGAGGCGGGGCTTAGTCCCTTAGCTCCGCCCCTCCTGTCCTCCTCATTCTCCACGCAGGTGAGTGTTTAATTAGTGTGGTTGGACACCAGGGCAACCGCACTAATTAGTGTGGTTGTCCAAACACACTAATTAGTGTGGTTGGACAACAGGGCAACCGCACTAATTAGTGTAGTTGTCCAAACACACTAATTAGTGTGGTTGTCCAAACACACTAATTAGTGTGGTTGGACAACAGGGCAACCGCACTAATTAGTGTAGTTGTCCAAACACACTAATTAGTGTGGTTGTCCAAACACACTAATTAGTGTGGTTGGACAACAGGGCAACCGCACTAATTAGTGTAGTTGTCCAAACACACTTATTAGTGTGGTTGGACTAATTAGTGTTAGTCTTAGTTCCTGTCCAACTTTATACATTTTTCGTCTTGATTATTATTATTATTCCCCTTATTATTTCACATTGTAGTGTGAAAACCTGCGCCTACTGATGGATTATTGTATTGAATGATGATTATTGATTATACAGGCCATCTACACCTCCTGTCCTCCTGATGGCCACGCCCCCTCCTCCTCCAATCAGGATGCAGACAGGAGGCGAGAGGCGGAGCCAGAGGAGAGAGAGGGAGGAGCCTCCTCGCTCAACAAAATGTTCAGGAAGAGGAAATGAAACGGAAGGGGATAGAACCTTGAATAATAAGAAGTAGTGAATATAGGAAATATAGCCGATCTACAAGCTCACGGCACGAAGCGACACCATACGCATACGGGCTTGTAGATCCATGCTGGGGTGGGCTGGGCATCTGGCATACCGGGCATATGCCCAGGTGGGCCTATACAAGTGGGCCTGTGGGCAAAAAACAAACAAACACCATTTTAGGATAGTTACAGTAACTAGAAAATATTGTTCCTTCGAAACAATTGTGGGCTCGCTTCAAGACAAAAAACTATAAAAGTACAAAATGTCAAGATCGCAGGTAGTGCTCTCTTTGACGTTACTGACGTAAAATGGTAATCGAACTACAATGCAGACAAGCAGTGTTATTACACGAACTTAACATGTGACCTCACCCTAAATGCGACCTCACCCTAAAGGGCGAGGTCGCGCCAATTCTTTGCCATCTAGCCAGTGATGTATAACGGACCAGTTACCCATATATGGAGACCCCTGGTACCCATATATGGAGACCCCTGGTACCCATATATGGAGATCCATGTACTGTATATGGAGATATGCTGTGAGAGCCCAAACATGCTTACTCAGTTATTCGTTATGTGAAAGTCCTATGATGTCTAAGACATCTGACATCATACCCTTTTATGCCCATACATTGAGATCCCTGCCTGTAGAACCAGCCACACAGATATGGACTGTCTTGGCCATATATGGATTCTGTTAGTGCCGTAAGTGGACGATGTGGCCTCCATATATGGGCATTCCCATATGAAGTCCTGTTAGATATGAGCTTATTATTGATGACATCAGGGAACTCTATATATGGGCACAAAAGGGATGTTAGGGTGCCATCACAGTGAAGCCAGAGCGTGATGAGCGGCAAACCCATTCTGTTAAGAGTGGTTCCCCTGACATCACAGTGATGTCAGAGCATGATGTCAGAGCGACAAACCCATAGATCTGTGACGTCATAGTGATGTGTCAGGGGAACCATAGTGTCAGGCGTGACCTACAGAGATACGCGGACAAGATGTGCCGGTTTTCATAGCAACCTACGGATGCAATAATCCATAAGTCCATAAGTCCATATGACGTCCTGGTAATGACGCCCATATGGGCTGTGATCTGGCCTAGTTCTGAACGTCACCGGAGTCACCGGAGGACGTTATCATAACGTCATCATGACGTCATTTGGCTTGCAGGGTAGGGCTGAAGTGGTTAATGTATGTTTGGTAATAATCATCTAAATCTACGAAGTAACTAGTCACTAAAGTTTTTATGTAATTGTAGTGGAGTAAAAGTAGATTATGTGCGCATGAGATGTAGTGGAGTAAAAGTAGCCTTCTATGAACTTCATTGTTACGACCAAATCCTGCCCTGTGGTTTTTAACATTGTGTTGTTTTATTTTATTATCTAATTTCTCATATCTTTTCATTTTTTGCTGATCTATACATTTTCAGCTGTGTATTGCTGCATGGAAATTGTTTGATCATGCGTGCTGGCACTTTTTAATGTTTTTTCTTTGCTATTGTGTTTGTTGTTTGCCTTGTTGTGAAGTGCACAGAGAGGGTGATGTTGTACTATAAATAAAAATAAACTGAAACTGATTTTCAAAAGTCAGATGTCTAACAAACCAGTTAGTATAAAGAATAGATTGACATTAGTTGGTGATGGACACCTGGTCGAAACAAGACCAAGACACAAAGATCCCATCTTTTGTTTTTAGGTCAGTTAAAATCACGGAACGATAACTAGGACTGCTTTTTAATGAGTGATTTATTTAATATTATTTTGTTTTCTTTTCTCTTTTCTAATAAATATGTGGTCAGGTTTAGGCTTGGCTCAGGGAAGAGAACTCCCTGAGCCAGGCATAGTCTGCCAACCTTGTTTGGGTGCGATAAGGCCTAGCAGGGGTGTGTGTGTGTGTGTGTGTGTGTGTGTGTGTGTGTGTGTGCGTGTGCGTGTGCGTGCGTGCGTGCGTGCGTGCGTGCGTGCGTGCGTGCGTGCGTCCGTGCGTGCGTGCGTGCGTGCGTGCGTGCGTGACATAACAGCGACACCTTGGTCACCGGGGGTATTGCAGACTACATACAATACAGACATGCATTGCATACCACCCACCCACCCGCATAGCTACACACACACACACACATGCTAAGGAGATGGTGTACCACCGCTCAAAAAGACTCAAAAATGTAGGGATGGGGTAAGACATGGACGGAAATATAGCTGTTTATCTGAAATACATAGGGGTTGTGAACCATCGGTTCCTGGGCATCCTCTAGTGGCAGATATTGGCTCTTTAATTGAACCTATTTCACAGTAGCCTACATTGATTTTCACATTAAGATCCATTGACCAAGTTGCCCTCTGATCTAAAAGACACGTCTGGCTTTTTGAGTAAGTCAAAGTCCATTGGCGATATTTCACAAAGCATGCAAACCTCTCAGTCGAGTAATCAATACATCACTCACCAACACAAAAAGTCTGCAAACCCTCCAGATAACTAGTTATCCTTTAGGAGTCACAAAAGCCATGACAGGCTTATTTAATGTTTGATTTCTCTCCCTGCATTTACACGACAAGTTCTTAAGATGTAAAATTGTATGTATTTAATTTGAATGTCCTGATATTTCCACACTTTGCTCAGCCTTTTTTTTTGGAGGGTCAGCACAAACGGTGAAATTAAATCTGTGTAAAACGTGTCAAAAATCTATTATTATGGATAAGTAAACGCTGTGATTCTCTAGCAAATACATGGACATTATATTTCAACACATAGGGACAAACCCACACCTTTACATGAACACAGATATTACACACATTTATCAATAGAACAAGATTAGCTATATGGAATTGAAAGGTAATTAGATCCCTCTTTTTAATTTTCCCTCTTAAAATTGGTAAATACAAGGCACAAATACTTTGTTTCCATACAATTGATTATTTGCATTGCAAAACGATTCTATACCGATTATCTGCATTTTAAAATGATACAAAGCCAAAGCGGTAAGATATATTGCTTTTGCAAACGATATAGTAGATAATTGCAAATTAAAATCGATATATCGTTACACCCCTTGTGTATGGGTTATGCATGCATTATGAGACAAATATAAAGCAAGAGCTGTAAACATTCCATCCCTGATCCCTCATCCAATCTAAAGTGCTGACTTCATCATGGTTCACAGTAAGTCAGTGGCGTCAGTTCAGAAAAAGCTAAGGTATGGTAACATGACTGGCGCGAAGGCGCACGTGCAAGACACCAGTCAAGTTGTCATATCTTAGCAACATGCATGATACATTTATTTTAAGAAACCGTTTCTACGGTTTCCTTTGGCTGGATATGACATGGTTGTTCAAGTGCAGCTAAACTTGGCATGTTAGTAAAACGTGCCACAATTAACAATAATGCATTGCACCTGTGCAGCTGACCTGCGGAACCTGGGAATATACCATGTTGTCAAGATGGGGAGAATACAAGTGTGGAGAATATAATTATAATATCTTGTTCAAGTGACCATTTTGTTAAATTTCGCATTTGTAGTAATTTTTATGTAATTTAACAACATAATAACCAGCACAGATAGACAAAGAGACATTCATGGATTCATAGTTAAAAGCAACTTTTATTTTCCCCCCTGGACCCAGGGTATGGCAGCTGCATACCCCTGCCATACCCAATTGACGCCCCTGCAGTACAGTAAGTCACATCACTTCCACCTTTGACCCCTTCCTTGTGGTGGACACTAGAACACATTGTCCTTCTACTGTCCTGCACTTCTCTCACCTCATTTCACACTCTCCAAGATTAATGTGCATACATGCATGTGACAATACAATGCTGTCTCCTCTTCATATGGCTGCATACTCCCAACTCAGTGAATGCTGCAGGTAAGGCACTCATTGTCATTAGACTGGATATAATGTGCTGAACTACAGTATTTAACAGATGTTTGCTTTGCCAGTTTCTAGTTTTAAACAACAGCAGAAATAATGTCAAATTGCCACACAATTTGATTATATTACGATTATGGTTATATTTCTATTGTTCAAAGTGTAAACTTGATAATTTTAACCAGTTTGTACATCACAATTGAAATTTTGACATAAGTTGTGTGATGCCATAGGAGACAATAAAGCCTGACATTTGGGAAGATTAACATTTTGACCATCAATTATACGGCAACAGGGTGAAGTGACTGACCATGAAATATAATTAATTGATTTCTGGGTAGCACTTTATAGTAACTATATAGTATACTGTACATGATAAAGCATTAAGCATTAGTAAATACTGAATTCATCATGCATGTATCATTAGTAAAGCATTATACTTCTGATACTGACCCCTCATTAAATTATCAAATGTTATTTTATCATTATCGTTCGTTTGACGTATGTAGGCCACGTACAGTAATTATGTCACTTGTGACATACACGTGACAAAGAAAAAATAATGCGCTCGGATCGTTTTTTGCTCATGTGGGCCAACACGACAGCTACTGCAAAGGTGTTATAGGTAAACTCACTTGGTGTTGTAACATGTACAACCACTTATAACAGTTATTTACTGCAGAGTTACAGTTTTTTCACGATTGTTAACACACAAAAATCTAAAATTCGGCACAATTCTCACAACCTTAACTTCATGTACCAATAGCTTGACCCGATTTGGCACCTTTTCATGCATTAGACTCGGATTTTCCTTCTTTGCACTCTGATGTCAATTACACATCACCTTATTGTCTAGTTCTATACAATACACTAGACACAATGTTCGGTTGTTGCACACACTTCACGCATAAAATCTCAAAGCATCAACCTACAACACACGGATGTCAATTACACCTCACCTTGTTGTCGAAACACTACACACAATTATCAGTTGTTGCACACACTTCTCACGAAAAACCTCAAAGTATCAACACACAACACACAACTATTCAAAACTCTACACATTCAGGTCTGACGTCAATTACAAATCACCTTGTTGTCTAAACACTACACACAATGTTCAGTTGTTGCACAACTAAACATTGAGATAGGAACAGGAGGCAGAGATAGGCACAAAATATTATTTGAAATACAAATTACAGTAAAAATACTTTGTGAAATACTTACTAGGATACTGTCACCAGGACAGTATCTAAGAGTACTGATATAGAAAGATATAGATATATAGATTAGATTTGGATGGTGTGCCCATCTCTGACCAGAGAGGCGTGATGCCTACTGTAAATCTACTGTAAATCATGTATAAAACCTTTTTTGGGTGCATATTTGTGTGCCGTTTTATGTTTGACTATGAAAAAAGTCATTTTACATAAGGAGAAATAGCTCATTCTCCAGAGTCAATGTCATTCATATGGTGTGTTCCAATTCAATGGTGTGTTGTAAATGCTTGGTAGTGTGCAGCGAATGCTTAGTTGTGTGTACTCAATGAATGACGTGTCATTTGAAATTATGGCGTGTGTACCTTAATGAAAACACAAGTTCCATTTTGTGAACACAGTTAATTGATTTGATGGCAAAGAGTCATATCTTGGGAAGGGAGTGTGAGGTTTAGCATTGTGTGTGTGTGTGTGTGTGTGTGTGTGTGTGTGTGTGTGTGTGTGTGTGTGTGTGTGTGTGTGTGTGTGTGTGTGTGTGTGTGAGGTTTTCAGTTGTGTGTGTGCAGTTTTGAGAAAGCCGTTATTGTAGTGAAAAACGTGTTAACAATCGTGAAAAACTGTAATTAGAATGCTGCATCTCTAATGTTCTATTTTTACCATGGTTTCTCATATCGTGTACACGTGGTTGCTGTGGTGCTTTTATCAAACGGTTGACAAGCAAATAGCATACATCTTTCATTTACATGAAACATTACTAGGCCTATCACTACAATAAAGCCCCTTTGTATTGTTTCAAGGAGTCCCTCAGGTGATTGGGTCGTCTCAGCATGTGCTGGCCAAAGTGGGGGATGATGTCACCCTTCCCTGTCGCATCAGTCCTCCTGTCAACATGGTCAAGATGACAGTGGAGTGGTCAAGACCTGACCTGGATCCAGAATACGTCCACATCCACCAAAATGGCCATAACCAAAATGGCCATGGCGTTCTGAACCCTTCATATGAGCAGAGAACATCTCTGTTTGGTGAGGAGGAGCTGCGTGGTGGAAACATCTCTCTGAAGCTGTCCAGCGTGCAACTCTCAGACGACGGCACGTTCAGATGTTTTGTTCCCAGCCTGCGCAAAAGCAGTTCGATCCAGCTCCGTGTTGTTGGTAAGATTTAGGATGTGAAAACAACAAGGAAGAAAAGACTATGACAACATAGTTGTCAGTAAACATTTTTTTATAGCAAGCCTTCTCAAATTCAACAATTGAAATGACACCGTCCACAGGCCAGTTTTCAGCACATCTCTGGAAGCATAGACCGATGGGTGGGTGGTGGGATGGATGGATGGATGGATGGATGAGTGGGCAGGTTGTTAGGTAGGTAGGTAGGTAGTTAGGTTGATTGACAGGTGACAGGTCAGGTGAGCACTAGGGAAATCATGGGCACCTCAACGTAAAATTGGCTATTTTGTCCAAAATGTTTAAAAATAATATCTGAAAAATGGTCTTAAGTAAAAGAAAGTATGTAGGATCATTACATGCTTAAACATTCGACAATGTTAAAGCAATATTTCTACAAATAGCTACATAAGATGTATAATCCGTCATTTTGGGGCATAAACAAGAAGTTGAAGGATAACATTAAGTCTAATAATGATGTACTGTGTCTGTGCATGTTCACATCATGTATGTACAGGGCATGGAGGAACTACTGGGATTACATGGAGTATACCGATTACAGTGGTTGTCATCTTGGCGGCAGCAATAGCCTACTGATCACGGAAGCAAACTGGTAAGTCTTGAACTGATTTGTTGATGTGAATGTGAATATCGAAATTATTTGAGTCTCCACACTGACCACCAGTCACTGTCTCACAACTCATTATCAGGAGGTAGCGGGTCTACCTAGGAACCGGATTCTACCCGCATGAGGCATTTAACCCAAGTGACGCGCTATGAGCTTGTATATCTGCTATGTTTGAATAGCCTAAGTATAAAATAATGGTTAACCCATTTAGGCCTAGAATTATTGAATGCTTTAACCAGTGAAAAATAGCAGATATACAAGCTCACAGCGCGGCACTCGATGTGCTATTTTTGAAAAAGTCGTGAAAATGTGTGCAAATCTTTGAATATATGTATTTTTAAAGCAAACGTTTGTAACTCAAATGTTGCTTCTGGGTGGTCCCTGGAACTAAATATTTTGAGATATAAATATATATCAGTTTGGGGGTCCTTCACATGAAAAGGTTTGAGCACCACTGACATAGTAGTCTCTCAAGAACAGACTAACTGAGCTCCAGTTAAGTGAAAAGGACCTTTTCTTTGACGATGGCTGGCCAGATTGCTGACATAGAAACATAGGTTTTTCAAAAAACCTTAGAAGGATTCAAAAGACACTTATAGAATCGGGTCAAAATCCAAATTTTCACGATTTTTTAAAAATAGCAGATCTACAAGCTCGCAGCGCGGTGCCGCGCTGTGAGCTTGTAGATCTGCTATTTTTCAATAGTTAAAGCATAGAATAATAATACACTATAAAGTGTACCCGTTCTGAATGGTTAGTGGTTAAAATACAGCAAAAAGCTCAAATGACACAGATGCTTTCCCAAGGTTTTATAGTGTCATAACATGGAAGGATACAGCGTTCATCTTACACTGTAACTTTTTTTTTCAGGGGTGGGGAAAGTTAGGCTTCTGTAGACAGAATGCAATCATATATTTACTATATATTGAAGTTAATGCGTGCCTGGAATTCCGTCATGTTATGGGCAGGCCACTTAATTGGCCTTTGGTGGGATAAATATTTTGAGGGCACGAACGCCAAATGCCAGGGCATGAAGGATATCAAATAAAATAATGATTTTAAGTCCACATAATTTATTTGAAGCTCAGCCCTGGACTAATCAGACTCACTGCACTCTTTTGAGGATGAGGAGAGGTGGTCTTAGAAACTAAAACAATACATTGTTGTCTATTGACAAGAATGGGGTTGAGGAGAAAATGGTATGTTCACCTGGGATGGCCTCTGTGGCCTCAGACCTAAAGACTTTAGAAGGGCAGAAAGCCTATCTGAGGGCCAATGGCAGCCATGGTGGCCTTCATGCCCTTCATATTCTTGCTCCTGCATGGAAAGTTTTGCTGGGACACGAAGGGACAGAAAAGGTGCCCTAAAAAGAATAGTCTGCATACTGGTGATGCTGAAGAATCCCTCCTGTTATTGAGTCGCCAACATTTCAATCTATTCAGACCTTCATCAGGACATATGGGAATGGGTATGCACGCTGACGTATATATATTGGTAACCGTCTTACTACAAAGGCAGAGTGCAGTAACTACGTTTTCGAATTTCACCAAAAAATGGGTTTAAAAGTGCTTATCAACCAAATGAGATAAAGATATAAAAGTGATATTACACTGATTGTACATCTGTTCTTGAGGTAATTGTTCATCCCCCAATATCATGAAGGCTAATTTGACCGTTGGGCGACACAAATAAGTCGGTGTGTCCCAAAACGTAGTTACTGCACTCTGCCTTTGTAGGGCAACAGTCTACACGCTGATAGGCTAACCATAGGGCATGTGAGGTCACAGTCAACTCAAATCTGTCTGGCTTTGCATAAAGTAAAAATAAATACAAACAGCCCAGAATCTACCTTCCTCACACAGAAAAAGTATTCACCTTTGCAATGTCTTTTTTAGTCTCTTTCTGCCAAGAGACAATAAAAATGCCAACACACCTTGGACAGGCTATTGTTTGCATTACTTTGTTAAACAGACCAGACCTACTACAGTAGGTTGCATCCCATGACATTTATGAACATGTCCACGGCCTCAAACATGCGTGATTGCACACACAGGTATACAACATAATGTTTATTTAACGCAAATTTGGAAAGATTGCCATGCACCAATAAACACACATGTTGACAAGTGTCAACTTTGTCTACTCTATTAGAACCTAATACACTACACTACACTGATACTAAACAGTGCCCAAATTTGGAGATAAGTGACATCATCACTGATACCGCTGCCTGTACTGCACATGCGTCCCCGCCATGGTAACAGCCGTATGCTGAAACAGTGCCCAAATTTGGAGATGACTGACATCACTGATATGTCTGGGTTCTCCAACATTACTTCTGAGACTCCTACATTCAATCCCTCATATCGTCGTTGTCGGGTGAAAACCTTGTATGTCCAAAACCGTTTGTTTTGTATTTATCATTTTTAAAATGATTTAAACTAGCGAAAACAGCCGATCTAAAAGCACACAACGCCTCGCACCGTGAGGCGTTGTGTGCGTTGTGAGCTGTTTTCAGCTTTTCACTACTTTTGTGCGACAGCCTTGTGTGATGATGGAGCTGTGCTTTACTTTGCGAAAAAAAAAAAAATACAAATTTGAAACTTGGAGATACGAGGTTTCTGCCCGATAGTGACGATATACTGTGCACACCAAATAATCCAAACTCAGAATTCGGAGCACTTGTTCGAACGGGCAAGGACTATTGATAAATATGCATATTGAAAGTGGCATTCTACCTGTCTTCACAGAGACAGAGATATGAGCCTGAACAGAGAGAGACCTGCTGGTGACAAAGAGATGACAAGACGTTTTCAGATGCAGTGGCGTAAAATTATTTATCGCCGGCAGTGGTGGACAAAGTACCCCAAACCCAGTAGTAGGCAACTAGGCATACCTGATACTCCTCATTAAATATTACTCAACTGCAAGTGAAAGTTGTACTGACATTTAGTGTCACAAGCTACTCAAGTACAGATACTCAGAAGATTTTCTTAAGTACTGTAGGCTACTGAAGTAAAAGTACTTGTCCACCACTGATGGTGTGGCTCCATTGCCGGCTATCATGAAGGGATTTCATTGTGTTTACATAATTTCCTGTTTTCAAACATGGTTATTTGAAGCATTAGACACGTCTATGCTAATACGTCAATTGACAGTACTGTAAACAGTAAATAACATGCCCCACCTCATTCCACTGCTGGTATTGCTTGTACATTCATATTATATTTGTGCGTTCGCAGGCTTTTGCTGCTTGCATTTTTATTCATTTTTATGCCCCTGTGAGTTCAATTGTACAGTATGTCAGTTCTTCGTTGTTAGTTCTTGTCCCATGAGTAAAGTATTAGATATTTTCTAGTGTATACAGAGGCGTCAATTGGGTATGGCAGAGGTATGCAGCTGCCATCTGTTCCGGTTATTATGTTGTTAAATTACAGTAAAATAACTACAAATGCAAAATTTTACAAAATGGTCACTTTAACAAGGTATTATAATTATATTCGCCACACTTGTATTCTCCATTCCCCTGTATTCAACATGGTATATTCCCAGGTTCCGCAGGTCAGCTGCACAGGTGCAATTCATTATTGTGGGACGTTTTACTAACATGCCAAGTTTAGCTGCACTTGAACAACCGTTCCAGGCTGCCATATCCAGCCCAAGAAACCGTAGAAACGGGGGGGAAAATAAAATGTACTTCTTAAAATAAATGTATAATGCCTGTTGCTAAGGTGTGGCAACACGTCAACACCAGCCATGTTGCCATATCTTAGCTTTTTCTGAACTGACGCCACTGAGTGTAAAAGTACTTGATTCCTTGTGTTCCTCATGATTTTTCCCCCCCAGTGTAATAAAAACCTATTGCAGTTGCACTAGTTTTCCTATGCTTGTTCATCCTACATACACCTCCAGAACCACATTGTGACACAATGCGTTGATTTACTAAGGTGGTTGCTAACGTACACTAACAGACCAGCAACAACAGACTGTTGCCACAGCAACGTACACAAAGGTTTGTGTACACATGTGGTGTGATGTCATACTGATGCGGAGATATGAGCAGGGCAAAGGTGTGACGTGTGACGTGTGACCGACGGACGGACGGACGGACGGACGGACGGACGGACGGACGGACGGCCGGTGGAGGTTTTCATAGTAAACTGCTCCCTGACGGTCGCAATTAAGGTTACAATTGTACCGTCACAAATGGGTAAAATAAAATAAGAAACAAATAGCACTGATTACTGTATAGTTAATATGAATAGCTGCCATCCAATCACAGATATCATATCAGCCAGTCAGTCCACAGAGTTATTGTGAAAAAAGCTAGGCTGCATTTGGACTTCAGGGCAAACTAAATTAGCACCGTTTCTATGGTGAACACATTCCTGTTGTCATCAAGGCCAAGACAAAGTAAACGCTCCACTCTTTGGTTTTATTCATTCTTTGTCACACACAGGAGGCCTCTTCTTAGAAAATATGGGTATGTACAGCATTTGGTCACATGGGGGTGCTGTGAAATCAAACAACATTAGGTTCAGAACAAGGCCATGAGGGTTTACTGTGACTGTGATACAAAATAAGAGCAAATAAATGAGAATATAATGGGATGAGCCAAACTGCAGAATGATGCACTTGACAAAATAAGGATATACCTGACTGACAGAGCTCAAGGAATGTCATTTAACACAGGATATCAACTGTCTCTTGTGCTATGACATTCAGAATCAGAATTCTTCATTTTAGTGAAGCAATTTGTGAATTTGTGAATTATGAGCCTCTACATGCAGAAACATTTAGATCAGTGATTCTTCTTCTTTCGTACACTTCCCAGCAGGGTCACCCCACAGCAGCGGATCATCTGTTTGCTTCAGCATCCTTTTCCCAATGTATCCATCTCAACCTATAGCCTCTCTTGTTTTATTCCAAAAACTCAATCCTTGTCACTCTTAAAGAGAACCGTAGCAAAATAGTCAATTGCCAAACAGTATCCACTATCCAGACAGGTTGTTGGAATGGAGGGAAAGTAAATATGAATTAAGAGTAACGTTTGTTTAAAAAAAAAACTTGGTAAGACAAATTCAAAGCTTCACCGTATCACAGTTAAAGGTAGTTGTGGAATTATAGAACACCAGTAGTGAAGAACTGAAACAATGTACTAAGCTACAAAAACATTTTATGAACGCAACATATTGAAAGGATATCGTAATACGCTCTGACACTTTCCTCCGTCCGTTCCAGCCTGCCTGCACTCTCTTCTTCACCTCTCTTCCACATTCCCATTACTTTGGACAGCTGAGTGGTGTCAGTTAAGAAAAAGCTAAGGTATGGCAACATGACTTTGCGAGCGTGTAAGACACCAGTCATGTTGCCATACGTTAGCAACAGGCATGATACATTTATTCTAAGAAGTACATTTTATGTTTTCCCCCGTTTCTACGGTTTCTTGGGCTGGATATGGCAGCTTGGAACGATAGTTCAAGTGCAGCTAAACTTGCCATATTAGTAAACGTGCCACAATTAACACTAATGCATTGCACCTGTGCAGCTGACCTACGGAACCTGGGAATATACCATTTTGTCAAAATGGGGAGAATACAAGTGTGGTGTGGAGAATATAATTATAATACCTAAAGGGACCATTTTGTAAACTTTTGCATTGGTAGTTATTTTACTGTAATTTAACAACATAATAACCAGCACAGATAGACAACGAGACATTCATGGATTTATATTTAAAAGTAAATTTTATTTTCCCCCCTGGACCCAGGGTATGGCAGCTGCATGCATACCCAATTGACTCCCCTGCTTGCATCCTCACTGTTCCACTGTCCTGTTCTGTCTTACTCCTGCGTCCTGCTGACTTTCATTCGTCTTCTCTCTGCATGCCTACACCTTCCCAGATTATCTTCAAATCAGTGATTCTCACACCTTTTTCATTTCAAGGACCCTCATTATAATAATATGCATCACCTTTACCGCAGACCCTCATTTAGTTCGTGGTAAAGATAATATCCAAATTCTACACAGAGGATACAAATGGGCCTATGAGGGTCCATTTGATTACATGTGTAGTGTACCCTCTTGGGTTTTTCACACCAAGTGGTTTAGATGTTAGAGGGTAAATGATGATTTACCAGTATGATTTACTGATTTCCCCCTTGGGATAATAAAGGTATCTATCTGATTTGTGGTGAACTGTGTAACTTTCCTCTTCACCCCGGATTTGAACCCTGTTTCCTGCATAAGTGCTGAAATTGTTACCATTGCCTTATAGAACTCGATCATGACCACTTCTTTAACCGTTTTAACTTTTAACAAATTACACTGCAAACAAATACTAACCTTTAAACTTTAAAGAGTTAGTCTCTACCATGGGCACATACTATACAGAGCAGGGACGTGCTGGCCATTGGGAAAAGCGGGACAACTCCCGAACAGCCGGTTCATTCCCGGCCAGTCCAGGCCGGCCATTAGGAAAAAAATCAAAATTAAATGTCGGCCTTCGTTACATTTTGGGGGGCTGGGAGAAACAAAGTAAATCATCACTGTCGGGCAGAAACCTTGTATCTCCAAGTTTCAAATGTGTAATTTTTTTCGCAAAGCAAAGCCCTGCTTCATCATACAAGGCCGTCGCACAAAAGTAGTGAAAACAGCAGATCTACAAGCACACAACGCCTCGCGGTGCGAGGCGTTGTGTGCTTGTAGATCGGCTGTTTTCACTAGTTTAAATCATTTTTAAATGGTTTTGGACATACAAGGTTTCCACCCGACAATGACGAAATATAACTCATGTAATTGGCCCACTGGCTTGTCACTTGTCATGAGAGATCTCTCTCTATAGCGCGCAATGAGGGCCTCTACAACTCTTTTTCCCGGGCTGAATCGGGGGCCCAGCACGTCCCTGAAACAGAGAATAGCATACTATTTCATGCTTTCTAATATAGACCCGTAACATTATACACCAACAAAATGTATTGTATAATAGAGGATATTTCTTCATAAAGAACAATTCTCACCTCACCCATTATACAATACTAGTAACCCATTATATAAAAGCTCTCATGCACAGTACATGAATACACATGACATGACTCCGTTTCTAAGGTTTCATTTGAAATGAAAAGCTGACATCATTACCCCTTGTTTAATAAAATGTATTGAGATTTTGGATTTCAGATCCAGGAATGTTTATTTTGTTGGGGTAGTATCCTATATGACATTATTGACGCTGTACATCTTTAAAAATCAATTTATCTCATGTAGGCCTAACGCCTACAGTAAGTGAACATTTGTATACAACGTAAACAATATTTCCGTAAAGATGTGTATATAGTTAGTCACTGTAGGCTATATATCATCTTGGTGGAATTGTTAGGCTACTTTTCCTGATTCATTAAAACATATTAAGCAAAAGTAGCATATTGTTATCGACAAGCTCAAAACGTGTCGCTTTGCACCATGTTTTGAGCTTGTAGATCCTCTGATAGAGGCAGGCTGGGTTCTTCAACCATCATCCCATTGATTCCATCAGAACCCTGTGTCCATAAAAAAACTCATATCTTGCCAAAATGGCCTTCAAGGAGACCTTGAAGGACCAGAAGTTGCTGTGGATATCATGACATCATGAATGTTTCCTTTCATTTCATTTGTTAAAGCACATAGTTCATACATGGGCAACTGGCGGCCCAGGGGCCACATGCGGCCCCCACCTTCACTTAATGCGGCCCCCACCTTCACTTAATGCGGCCCACTGGTTAATACCGGAATACTGATATATTATTGATTTCAGCATGACCTGCTTTAATTCTGTCAGTCTATATTAGTAGCTTAATGGCTAGTATAGTAGGCTAGTATTCAAATGTATTTTTTTCATGTCCAATGTATTTGTATTTACAGTAGGTTCATAAAGTTAACATGAGTATATAACTAAATGTGTTTGAAATTAAATCAAAATGTTCCATTTCAGGATTCCAATAAAAAAATAACAAAAATATAATTCAGTATTCCAATTCAAAAGAAGCAAAAATAGCCGATCTAGAAGCAAAAATTGCCGATCTACAAGCTCAAAACGCATCGCGTTGCGATGCGTTTTGAGCTTGTAGATCTGCTATTTTTGCTTCTTTTATATGAGATACTAGAATGACAAAGTAGGAAGTAGCAATGTGCAATGTGGCCCTCTGGAGTGAAGGTGAAAATATAGTGGCCCTCGCCCTCGCCATCATCAAAGTTGCCCACCCCTGTTCTAGTTTGATGATGGCAACTTTAATGTGCCGTGGAGATCCACATTTCCACAGTGTAGTGAAGTGATCACAAAACCTCTAGTCTCATTTCTACAAGCATTAGAGAGAGATGTTACACCCGAAGTGTCCAAAATGGTTCTCCCGGAGAGAGAAGTGCTACAGAACGACTTAATGCTTAATTTATACGACGCAGTATACATCCTCATTACGGGAGGCATAGATGACCCGATAGAGACAGTGATAACCTTGAGAGAATGGGATGTAGTCATAACGTGGACAAAGGATTTTGTCCGCAACAGCATTAACTTGAGAATGAGCAGAAGTTAATGTTTTCCCATAGCACACAAAGTTATACTGTAGTGTCAGACTCAAAGTTAGCTCCCATTACAAATGTTTATCATTACTGCTATTTATCATTACAGTTGGCGACGCGTTATAAAACTGAGGCTAAGGAAAAGTGACAATTCACCAGAAGAACACTGGATAATATAGACATATTATATCACTATGTGTTATATCATCATATTCAATCTACACAGTTCTCCAAGTATAGAGGAAGAGGGATGTAATATTTGTATGCTGTTCAGATTTGGCTGTCATGGACACAAATGCATTAGTCTACCTTGTGCTACTGTGTGCTTTCAGCTCACAATGCCTGGGAATCTAAAATGACTTGTGTGTAGTGTGCGTAGTCTACGATGTACGGTACAGTATATGCCCACATGTGTATTTGTGTGCAGTGTGCTGCATGCATATTTCATGTACTTAGTACTACCGGTATGTCTGTGAACTCCAGGTGTAGTGAATGTGTGTGTGTGTGTGTGTGTGTGTGTGTGTGTGTGTGTGTGTGTGTGTGTGTGTGTGTGTGTGTGTGTGTGTGTGTGTGTGTGTGTGTGTGTGTAGGGCAGTTGTTTTTGACAGCAAATTTTGATTTAGTTTTAGTCATACTCTATTGAATAAAATGGCTTTTAGTTTTAGTCATAATTTAGTCATCTGAAATGTTTTAGTTTTAGTCTAATTTTAGTCGACTAAATGTACACCTGATTTAGTCTACTAAAGTGTATTTTGGCAGGCCTTGATGACATATGGTAATGGCTGATTTTACACTTGGTTGCGTGATGAAAATAGCCGATCTACAAGCTCACAGATCGGCTCACAGAGCTTGTAGATCGGCTATTTTCATCACGCAACACCTGAGAGCAACCAAACATAAAATGACTCCACTAGTCCCTCCCTAGCGTTTTAGTCTAGTTTTTATTTTGTTTGACGAAATTGTCAATATATTTAGTGTTAGTTTTCTTCAGTGAAAAAAACAAACAAATATTTTTCGTCATTAGTCGGCGAAATCAACACTGGTGTAGGGGAGACAAAAACTGACTATTATGTGCTGTCCACATGAAGAACTAAAACGTCATAACTGCACAGAGATAGAGATTTAAAAATCATTCGAATTCAAATGGATAGCAGAGTCCGCACTACAACTAATGATGTGTGCTTGGTGTGGATGCAGTGTGGTACGATGCGTCCAAAAAACAGCTCCCGAAGGATTTTTGTGCTATTTTTTTTTTCTTTTTTTTGCAGATCTTGGTTCTATAGAGTCCAAATGACTTTTGGTTGGTGTCTCTATCCTCACCCGGGACCCCCGGAATGACCCCTGTGCCTATCTCAGTACGCATTACAGTCCTTGCTCTGTTCCTGCTCCAGAACAGTGTCAAATTAGATCATAATTGAAGCATAAAAGCTTTTGTACCTGTACCTGGGCTCTGTACCTGACAACACAAATGAGTAGGGGTCTTCCACAGGTGTCCGGAAAAGTTGGCACCCATCATTTTCGCATGGTTTGGACTCTATAGAACCAAGCTCTGCAATTTTTATTTATTTTAGCACAAATATCCTACGGAAGTACACATCGTACCACACTAATGGCCCATTATTACTCTTGATCAACGGCTAATTACTGAATACTAGAAGCTGGGCCGCCCTTCGGGCGGCCCAGCGTCTAGTCGGCGACCTGGCCAACTCGGAACAATGTAAATAGGGAATGAATGCCCCGCCCTTTAATGCAAACCCCATTATACCTGTTGTCATAGGACCCGTTTTGACCATCTGTTTGCCTGTGTCCATTTATGCCCATATATGGAGATATCTGTTATCTGTCTGTCTGTCAGCGTCCATTTTATGTCCATATATGGAGATCACTGCAGATATAGTTCTGGGTCCATTTTATGCCCATATATGCCCATATATGGAGATATCTGTCTATTTGCGTCCATTTCACGCCCATATATGGAGATCTCTGAATCTGTCTGTCTGTGTCCCTTTATGCCCGTATATGGAGATCTTTGTGATTCTGCGTAAATTTTATGCCCATATGCCATTTGCGTCCATTTTATGCCCATTTATGGAGATCTCTGTATCCGTCTGTCTGTGTGTCTGTCTGTGTCCCTTTATGCCCGTATATGGAGATCTTTGTGATTCTGCGTAAATTTTATGCCCATATATGCCATTTGCGTCCATATAGTTCTGGGTCCATTTTATGCCCATATATGCCCATATATGGAGATATCTGTCTATTTGCGTCCATTTCACGCCCATATATGGAGATCTCTGAATCTGTCTGTCTGTGTCCCTTTATCCATTTTATGCCCATATATGGGGGCATTCATTTTATGCCCATATATGGAGAACGCGCGTGCCCGTGGGACGAACGGTTCTCATATGGGGCATTCATTTTATGCCCATATATGGAGAACGCGCGTGCCCGTGGGACGAACGGTTCTCGAGATACGCGGATTACCTACATACATACACACTCACAGAGATTTTTTGTTGACTCATGTGGCGTACGTGATGTCAGAGCCTTTTATGAAGTGATGTCACAATGAGTCAGAGCTTTCGCCGATTTCCTCAGAAACAGCCTGATGTCAACAATCAACCCCGCATAAGGAGATTCCGAACGTTTCGCGCCGGTTTGGGAAAACCGCGCGTCGGGTCGGGTCGAGACCCGGCACTGCACTCCGTGCCGCGGCGGGGAACGCGCGTGCCGAATCTGAAGCCGGTGGGACGAACGGTTCTCGAGATACGCGGATTACAAACAAACAAACAGACAGACAGACAGACAGAGATTTGTCGCATTTATAGATAGATGAGTGTAGGGTGGATCATGGCTGATTCAACCACTTAAACTAAACCCTATAACGGGGTCTCTACTTTTGCCATAGCTCTTTGCCAAAAATAGCCAAGCTCGGTAGATTGTCAATTTTCACCAAATGTCCTCCCCGGAATAGGGTCACTAGGGTTACTATGGTTCAGTAGTCTCATTTGACCTGAATCACAACTAATTACAGTACACACACACACACACACACACACACTCATTTTCTTTAATCTGTATTCCCATGTTGCATTTTTCGTCCTCCATAGCTGCCTCACCTACTGTACTGAACTCTAACCAAGAGCATCCGGTGTGTCTTTGATCTTTGAGGATCTATTGGTTGCCATAGCGATGGGATGCTAGGCATTTGCACAGAGCCATGCATGAGCCATGAGCAAGCAATGAGCACTATAGACCTTTTTAACCAAAGTACCAGAACACACTTTATATGCTTTCATGTCTGGGACCAGGGACGCGCAAAGAATTTTAGAGAGGCAGGGGCTGACATTTCTAAAATGGAAATATCGAAAATGGCAGACCTCCAAGCTCACGTGTCGCGCTGCGACATGTTGCGAGCTTGGAAGTCCGCTATTTTCGGTGCGTGATACCACAATGAACTAAGCATAATCAAGTCAATACTGGAGATGTGGTGTAACGGAATGGATTTCTACACAGAGAGGGCAATTCTTTCAACATGAGATGCTGCATTCAAGTTCAAGAGAGTTTGGACGAAGCAATTCTCTTGAATGTTGCCTTCAGGTATGGCATGGAAAGGAGGCATTTGCATTTCTTTCACCATAGTAAAAGCTGCATTCATGGTCTGGAAAGGGCACTTTTTACAAACGGATTAAAGGGCAGGGGCTCAGGCCCCCTTGAATGTCTATGCGTGGGGGAAATCTCGCTTTTGCGAACGCCCATCATTTCGACCGGAGGGTTAGCGACTTAATCCACGGAGGTTAAAGTTAGGGTGAGGGTTAGAGTCGGGTGTCGAAAAGATGACATGTAGTAACAGCGACACGCTCTCCCTATGCGTGCGCGTGCCTGTCTGGGACAACAATAGATTGTTCAATAGACTACTATGTTAAGTGTCTGATAGCAGTGTTGGCAATGTTTATTCTAGGTTGTGTAATAGCCAACTCTGATTGATCGCAGAGTGTCGCTGATAAGATAACCGTGTCCGTTTTTAGCCAGAGGAATGTTTTTCGTGCAAAACAAATGCTTGCAATGGATTCAGAATCATGAAAATCCCCTAGTTAGACACCTCACATGCTACTTAAATAAGATTTTTTTGGGGGGTCTTTTTTCCTTTAGTTTATTATAGTAAGTGAATGGAACCAAACCTGAATCCCCTGAATTCACCTTGACCTTGGACCATTACTATTGCAATTTATTTTGGGTCAGGCCCTTTTTGAGCGGTGCAAACCGCTCCTATATTTCACTTTCGGTTTATCTAGTTAAAACATATTAGCACGGGACGATTCTTTCATTCTTCATCGATTGGCTAGTTGAGTAACTAAACATTAGAATCGACCAATCAGAAACCGTTCTACTCATGACGACATGTGTTAGCCAAACAGAACAGACCAATCAAATGCTGTTGTTCATGTTAATTTAGATCTGTCTTGGCCATTACACTTGCACTTGAGACCGGTTTAAAGTTCATGAAAGGTCCAGGCGTAATGGCCAGGTTGTTTCATATCCTGGACCTCTCCTAAACCTTAAACTAACAGATTGAACACCACACAGGATTCAAAACAGCAACCACGCTACATTACCCTTGCAGGCTATGATTACTGTTTTGAATCCTGTGTGTTGTTCAATCTGCCAGTTTAAAGTTTAGGAAAGATTTGTGGCAGGTTCAAGTTCAGGAAAGGTCCTTCCATCTTTCTGTCTGTCTGATCCCCTCTCCATTCTGCCCTCTGTCTGTTTTGTTTGAGCTTCTGGTCTGGGCAACCCAGCACTTCTTGGCGTTGGCCGTCAGTCAAAGTTAGAGGGAAAAAGTCTGACCAACCGCATATCCTGGAACTTTCTGGCGCAAATCTACCCCCACCCAGGATTCAAGACAGCGACCACGCTACATTAAACCCTGTAGTCTATGGTTGCTGTTTCGAATCCTGGTTGGTGTTCGTTTTGAGCTGGTGTAAAGGTCAGGACACACGAAAACCTTATATAGTCTGAGCAGACCTCCAGACTGACATCATACACAACACAAATAATATTGCCATGCATGCCTATCAACACTGATTCGCGCAGGTGCCCTTGCAGGAATTAGTTTGCACCGCTCACTTCGCACAGGTGCGATTTTTTAGCTTAGATTGACTGGCCTATTAACCGAAGTGGGGCCGCTATCACAATAGGGGGCGTGAATTGTGTGTCTCTATAGAACTCAACTACACTAAAACTACACCAGTCAGAATCAGTGACATCATTGATGACATCACTGATGACATCATTGATGACGTCACTGGACTCCTCACTAAGCACCACTCCCCCATTGAACTCATGTCATTGATCCTACACTCAGGATCAATGACATCACCAATGACATCAGATTGTGTATACAGCAGGGGTCTTCAACACGGGGTCCTCAGAGTTTTTGTGTGATAGAAACCTTTTTTTCTCCTTTATTATATTAACCACTTGAACCCTAGCGTTCATATTCGGAGAACTTCAGCCAAAAATAGCAGATCTACAAGCTCACAACGCATCGCGCTGCGAGGCGTTGTGAGCTTGTAGATCTGCTATTTTTGGCAAAGAGGTTTATTGTAGAGGGGGGGGAAAAAAGAGACGACTAATTACAGAGAGAAATGTCAAATGTATTAATATTGACAGTTCAAGTGGTTAAATATCTGAAAACACACATTGACATGAATCCAAAATACACTGACGATTGTGCTGTCAAACAATGAAACTATATGGAATCTATGAAAAGGTTGTGGGGGTCCCTGTTACATCTCTCTCTCAACTAAGGGGTCCCTGGCCTGAAAACGTTGAAGACCCCTGGTATACAGAATACTATGATATGAACCATAGACATAGAAAGGCAGATGCCTCCTCCGGCTGTGGGGCGTTGGTAAAAGAGGACTGGCAAGCTTCCGGAATTCTGAAGGACGGATGCTCGGTAGGCCAATCACTCCCTCGTTCCCACTGAAGGGGGCAGAGTGCCTTCCGCAGTTCCACACGCACTTCCGCCATTCCGGTTTTACCAGTTGCGCCAATGAACTGCAGCGGCGAAAGAGGTATCTAGCTTTTTTTATATCTGTGCTATGAACAATGGATTAGAACAGTGTTTCTCAACCTTTTTTCTGCATGGACACATGCACTTTTCATGTCCCACGAATCCATGGGCACACCAACATAATATGGAGGTGTAAATATCGTCACTGTCGGGAAGAAAACGTATCTCCAAATTTCAAATGTGTACGTTTCTTCGCAAAGTAAAGCCCTGCTTCATCATACAAGGCTGCCGCGAGGCGTGTGCTTGTAGATCGGCTGTTTTTTCACTAGTTTAAATCCCTGCTATGTACTGTAGTTCCCTGCTATGTAGTTCTATACGGCTCTCTCTGTTTAATCTCTGCTACTATAGCAACTGTGATGTCATGGAAATATTCTGACTTCAGCAAACAACTGTGATGCAACACATTGGAAGGTTTCAGGATATAAAAGTGTTTGTGCTGTGCTAAACTCTTAGTATGATTGCATTTGTTTTAAGCACCAATTATTTCTACCAATGTTTAACTTCAAAGAGCCTATAGAGTTTATATGTGCTATCGCTGTAGGGTTTCTGGGGTCTATGGCTGGAGTGTTAATAGCTGTAGGGATTATGGCTTACTTGTGGAAGGAGGAGACACAAAACAAACTCATTGAAGTGCTCGCGCAGGAAATGAAGACCACAGATCTCAAGGCCATGAAAATGTTATCGAATATTAAAGACATGGAGGAGGAGAAAAAGGCCCTAGAGATCAAGCTCCTGGTTCAAGAAATAGTTCAGGTCGAAGACTTCCTCAAGAAGATTGAGTTACTGGAGGCAGAGAAGAAAAGGAACCAAAAGGTGATTGAAAAGTTGGAGGAGGTTATTGAATCCCTCCGGGATTAACCGAGGATGGAGAAGACAAAACAAGAGCAGGGACTCCAACTGGATCAGGACAACGGAGCTCTTGCAGATATATGGGAGTGGGAGGAGGTTATGAAGCTCATGTTCATCCTTCGCTTGTGAAGATGACCAAGTGACTTCACAATATCTTGTGGGTGCGAAGATGGCTGATGACGCAGATCCGAAGTGGCATTGAGGGAATGTTATGGTTGGGGGTGGGCTGGGTGAGAGAAAGGTACTGGCTCTGGTCTTGAGGAGCCATTGCTTCAGTTCGGCTCATGTCTCTGGATCCAAACCACCACTTTTGAGACTGGCCTTTAGGGTATCCTTATAACGTTTCCGCTGGCCGTCACTTGAGTTCTTGCCATGGTGTAGTTCACTGTACCGCAGCCTTTTTGGTAGGCATTCATCTGGCATGCAGCAGATATGGCCAGCCCATCTCAGCTCCGAGCACTTGAACATGGCATAGATGCCCTCCATCTCAGCCCTGTGGAGGACCTCAGTGTCTGGAACCTTGTCCTGCCATTTGATGTTGAGCAGCCTCTGAATCAGCACTGACTCTCCGGACTTCATGTTCAAGGTGTTCTGTCAGGCAGTTCAGCAGAACTGTCCAGGATCTTTGCCACTACAGACAGCAGAGCGATGTCCCGATGGTTGTTACAGTCCTGCCTGTTGCCATTTGGTATAGGTGGACAATGGAGGTGTCTTTGAACTCCTGTGGTAGCTTCTCCTTGGTTCCACATGATGCGTAATAGTAGGGGGAATTAACCTCAGAAAATGGCCAAATCGTTACGCGGTGGATAAAAGCACCAAATTTGGTACAGATGTCCCTTGGGTATCTTTGCCCAAAATCTCCAAAAAGCATAAGATTTGGCACACATGTCCCTTGAGTCATCCTAAACTTCCTAGAATGTGTGCCCCAAAAAATCATAAACAGGAAGTGAGTTATGGACAAAAGTCAAAATGGCCGCTTAAACTGTTGACTGACTCAAAAGACACCAAATGAATCTCCAAAAAAGCATAACATTTGGCACACATGTCCCTTGGGACATCCTAAAACATCCTAGAAGGGGTGCCCAAAACAATCTTAAAAAGGAAGTGAGTTATGGACAAAAGTCAAAATGGCCACCTAAACTGTTGACCGTTGACTCAAAAGACACCAAAAGAATCTCCAAAAAGCATAGCATTTGGCACACATGTCCCTTGGGTCATCTTCCTAGAAGAGGTGCCCAAAGAAATCTTAAACAGGAAGTGAATTAATGACAATATTGAAAATTGTCACCTACATATCTCATAGAGGCATACACAATTGGCACGTTTCCCTTGGGCCATCCTAAGACATCCTAGAAGGGGTGCCCAAATAAATCTGAAACCGTAACTTATTAACAAAATTGAAAATGGCCGCCTACGTATATTCATTTGAGCTATCTTCATCATCATTATTATAAAGGGACTTCATACAGTAAAAGCCTATAAGTTGGTACATATTGAGTACTGCTTATTATCCTAGAAGGGGTTATTTATTTGTATGGTTGATCCTTTTGAAGTGCTACTTTGATTTCCCTAAAACCAATCACTGCAGATCAGCACCTCATCTCCTGATGATGACGCTTGAAAAACGGGCTGCAGCGCGGATTGGTTAATCGTTAGATTTACCCCCACCCCCTGCGCTCATTGGAGGAGCCGCAATTTTGGATCGGGAACTGCCGATTAATTTACTCAACTCCAGACCAGAGAAACAGTCCACTCTGAGAGTGGGCGGGTCTATGGGCTGGAACCAGGCTAGGAAAATATATGTATTAAAGTCACTGATTCAGGGAGACCTTTATGGACACACTTGCTAGAGGTTGCCAAAGATGGTGGCAGGGCCGGATCTAGCCTTTAGCACTAGGTGGGGCAGGAAGAATTGATAGGGGGGTCACCTCCAGCCCATGCCGCGAAGCGGCGGGTGCAGAAAAAATGGGGGGACAAACCCCCTAAAACACCAGAAATGCTTAGAAAACTAAGCATTTTGGCACACTTATACCTATAACAGGTCTTACACCTATCTATCTCTCTCTAATATCTTATCAGTTTATCTATCCATCTACTTAGAGTAGTTGTAGCATAACATTTCAAATAGTTTAATATTTTTTAAATTTTAGATTTTTTTGCCCTGTCTTCCCCACCAAACATGATGGCATCATGTTTCGTGGGGTAGACAGGGCATTTAGGGGGACATTGCCCCCCCTTGCCTATGCCTAGATCCGGCCCTGGATGGTGGAGAACTCCCATGTGGCTGTAAAGCATATAGCCCCTCTGTTCGAGAAAGTGTAGATGCTGGGTTACCTTGCACAGCAAGACAGCATTATGTCAATGTGCTGGTAATTACAAAATGGCACACATGAATAGTTACTAAACACTAATCACAAAACAGTAATGAACTAGAAGAAAAGATAGAGTGAACATAGACCAAAATAAGCAAGAAGATGTAGAGTGCAAAATAGAAATGCAGAGTAAAATAACCAGTAAGACTCCCTAATCGGGAGATAAGCGACCGTAGGTCGCTTATCTCCACAAATAGGGCAAAAATGTGTTTTTCCAAAATGTTCCTGATCCATGTTGATGACATGAGTGTAGACATACTGTGTAGTGATTTTCGTGATTTTAGGGCAAAATCTGTAGGAGCAGTGTCCAAAAATGTGTTTTTAAAAATCGGCCTGAAGGTGGCGCTATATGGGACAGATTCATGTTGATGGGATGAGTGTACACATACTGTGTAGCGATTTGCGTGATTTTAGGGCAAAAACTGTAGGAGCAGTGTCCAAAAATGTGTTAAAAATCGGCCTGAAGGTGGCGCTAGAAGAGGGCCATGTGAGAAATGAGGGGTGGGGTCTCCGCATTGCCTTGGCGGACGAATAGGTACCGGCCCCGGCTCTCCCGGACGCTCCTAGCCCGAGTTACGGCATTTTATGTGAGCTGCAGTGGAGGGGGTCCTCCATTGGGGGCGCCACCACTTTTGCATCCGTTCTGGAGCACCAGGAGTGGGTGGTCCCCAGGAATTTCCCGTGAGCAGCCCCGTTGGGGTGGTCATTTGGTCATTTTTGCACATTTGGTCATTTTTACACCTGGGGGTCCCTGGAGCTCCGGGGGTCCTTGGAGGTTGTAGTGTGGCAGGTAAGGAGTGTGTGTGCAAAAGTTGACATGGATGGGGGCAACGGTTGTGGAGATATGAGCAGGGCAAAAGTGTGACGTGTGACGTATGACTCACGGACGGACATTTTTTTAAACCTGGGGATCCCCCAGGGACCTGGGGGTCCCTGGAGCTCCGGGGGTCCTTGGAGGTTGTAGTTTGGCAGGTAAGGAGTGTGTGTGCAAAATTTGGCATGGATGGGGGCAACGGTTGTGGAGATATGAGCAGGGCAAAAGTGTGACGTGTGACGTGTGACTGACTGACTGACTGACTCACGGACGGACGGACAGCCGGTGGAGGTTTTTGTAGTAAATGCGACCTACGGTCGCAATAATATGTAGAAGATAAGATGCAGAATAAAATACTGTAAGTATGAATATGCATGAAGAGGGTTAGATAAATAAAGAAGATTCAAAGAGTAAAGTAAATTAAGGGTAGTTCGATCCGGTTTTGAAGGTCTGGTAGTGCCATATTCTGTTTACTCTGTGCGGGCAGCAAACGGGAGCCAGTGGAGGGAGCGGAGAAGGGTGAGATGATGTACACACAGAGAAGGGGAATGTACACAGAAGGTAGACAGAAAAATACCCCAGGTTTATGCAGACTGCGCAGCTGTCAACTGTTTGAACAGCCATTTAGAATTACTTCAATATGGTTGTAGTAGTTTATGTATAGTATTTAGTATATTGTGTATATATAGTATTGTAGCTTTTTAGAGTATATAGTTATTTACATTGTAGGTTTAACTTGCTTAGATGCAATTTTTAGATATGTTTATTATCTTGATGTGTGCATTGTGATGTCTTTATGAGCTGCTGTAACGCTTGAATTTCTCCTCGGGGATCAATAAAGTACCTACCTATGTCCATATTTGGGCATAAGAGATGGGCTTAATATTGACGACACCAGGGATCCTCCATATATGGGCATAAGAAGGGTCAAGTGAAGGGCCCCTGAGAAGGGTAAAGTGTGCCCCTTGAAACTGCTTGAAAGCCAGTATTGTATTTATCATTTTAAAAATGATTTAAACTAGTGAAAACAGCAGATCTGACTACAAGCACACAACGCCTCGCACCGCGAGGCGTTGTGTGCTTGTAGATCGGCTGTTTTTTTCAAGGGGCACACTTGACCCTTCTCAGGGGCACACCAAAGGCCCTACTGGCAACCACACTAACTAGAAAGATGCAATTTGTTGAAATTGGAAGTGTGGTTGCCCTGGCGCGAGTCACAAGGAATAAAGGATAGCTCTGTATCTGTCAGTCCTTGTCCCTATTCGAGCGGTGCCAACCATTCTGTCCTCGTCCCCTTTATGCCCATATATGGAGGATCCCTGGTGTCATCAATATTAAGCCCATCTCTTATGCCCAAATATGGACATAGGGAGGTACTTTATTGATCCCCGAGGAGAAATTCAAGCGTTACAGCAGCTCATAAAGATCATCACAATGAACACATACAAGTGCATCTAAGCAAGTTAAACCTACCATGTAAATAACTAATACTATAAACTACTATAACCTAAACCAATAAAACTATAAAAAAAAATCACACCCGTGCGAAGTGAGCGGTGCAAACTAATTCCTGCGCAAATCAGTGTTGATAGGCATGCATGGCAATATTCTTTTTGTTGTGTATGATGTCAGTCTAGAGGTCTGCTCAGACTATATAAGTCTTTATTGTCATTTCTCATCAGTTAGTTGACCAAGCTACGGATTGTAGCTTGTAAGAGTGTCATAGTGTAATGATAAGTGACCTTATTTACCTCCAGAGAGGCCTCCAGAGAGGCCTCCAGAGAGGCGAGAAGAGGCCAGAAGATGAATATTTTAGTTTTTCAAAGTCTGTTCATTTGTATTTTAAACTTGTATTACCTGCCTATCATTTATAACCTGTAAGATTTTCCACAGTCTGTCTAAAAGTGTGGTTATTTTATCGCTTATAAGTGATATTCATCTAATATCATTTTGAAATTCAAGGTTAGCACCGCTCAATAATTTTTTATGACGTATTTTACGCGGCCTAAACGCGTTATGACGTATTTTACGCGGCCTAAACGCGTTCTAAATCAGGGTGAACCAATCGGGTGCCTATGTGACTATGACATCATGGACAGATCAACAGAATCGAAGTGTTTCATTGGTCTAGCGAACTCATGTCATCATCATTTGTGACATCATAGTTTTGGTAAAAAAACGGTCTATAGGAGCGGTTAGCACCGCTCAAAAAACAAGAGTCTGTCTCATGTGGTCAATGATGTCAGACATCTCTGATGTCAGTCATCCCCATATGTGGGTTAATTTAATTTTTAGAATGTTCCCATTAGTCAAGTCAATGGAGAACATGTATTCACCAATAAATTATCTATTATCTATCTATATCTATAAATCAGCCAAATGTATGACTGTCTGCCTGTCTGACAATAATCAGAAGGCCATAAACGGGCATATGTCAGACATAGCTTGAGGATTGGTGGATTGGTGAGTTCACATGACATTTCGCCCAACCAGACTATAGCCAAATCTATGTCTTTAAGTGTTGATATCGGACAAAATATAATGATCTAAACATTTAAGGGTGAACATGGCTACAATAGGGGCTCGGGTGGTGCAGTGGTAAAGTCCCTGCCCACCACCATGGAAGGTTGTGGGTTCGAATCCCCTGTGGTGCAACCGGCTATGTCGGGCATCTGTGCGAACACAATCGGTCCGTGTTCGCAGGAGGGAAGCCGGACGGGGAGGGTGATACTGGTCTATTCCTACGGGCTGGTGCGGCACCTGTCAGCAGGGAGTGTTGGGCGGGAGGAGTAGGACGAAGGCTCTACGTCCTCCTGGTGGGGGCTCCTCACTGGCAGGTGAGTCAGTAGGACACAACAGCAGTGACAGCACAGAAATGTGTGTGGAGAGGAATCAATTGGTATAACGCCTACATTGGGGCGAAAAAGAGCTAAAAATAATTGGCAAAAAAAAAAACAGAAAATGGCTGCAATGCATGTACTGTAATGGTAACTAGAAAAAGATGCAATTCGGGATTGCGAGTGTGGTTGAACTCAATGGACTTACTCTATAATGGTGACGTCACTGAGAATGCTGCTTCCTGATTGGCTAATCGTTGACTGTAATAAAAAATAAAAAAAAACCTCGGTTCGAAGTGAAGCGGTGAATCTGAGTATAAAATTATCTGGAGCCAAATTGGCATGGGACAGGCACGGACAGGCACGGGACAGACAAACTCAAACTAATACCGACATAAGGCACAAAGTGCCAGACCTAGTCACATTTATTCTATGTGTTCTAGAGCTTCAGAATTCAGAATGACTTTATCCGGAGGGCCGAATTGTCATGTGAAGCTTGACCAATCCTCAAAGTATGGTCTCATTGGACATTTTTAATCATCCAATCATCAGACCGGGACAAACACTACACACATTCTGGACGTACGGGACAGATAAAACCTGTTAATTCTGGACTGAAATGACCATATATGGACATGAGGGGACACACATGGGACACACATTTACGGACAGATATAACCTGTTCATTCTGGACTGAAATGACCATATATGGACATGAGGGTACACACATGGGACACACATTTACAGACAGATAAAACCTGTTCATTCTGGACTGAAATGACCATATATGGACATGAACGGGACACACAAAGCCACTCCTTGGAAGCGGCTTTCACCGCTTCAAAAAAATCAAACCTTGGTTCGAAGTGAAGCGGTGAACTTTTATTCTATGTGTTCTAGAGCTATGAAATCTTTGTTCTAGATCTATACATTCTGTGTTCTAGATCTATACATTCTACTTTCTATGTGCTTTAGTTCTATGATTTTATCTGGAGGGCCAAATTGTCATGTGAAGCTTGACCAATCCTCAAGTCTGGACGCACGATAATCCAAGCCACTCCTTGGAAGCGCTCTCACCGCTTAAAAAAAACAGGCCAGACTAGAATAGTTTGGTTATACTACTGGCAACCTTACTAACTAGAAAGATGCAATTGGAAATTACAAGTGTGGTTGCCGATTTATTGACTGGAGAGCCACATTGTGAAGCTTGACCAATCCTCAAGCTAGCACCACTCCCCCGTTGATCTCAATGGACTTAAACTCTATAATGGCGACGTCACAGAGAATGCTGCTTCTTGATTGTCTAGAAGTTTATCTAGAAAGAAAGAAGTACTAGTATGCCCTTGTGGGCAACCACACTCATTTAAAAGTATTCCCCCTCCCCCCTTGCCCCTCCAAACAACAACACTACTAAAGAACTTAACATTTGTGAAGGAGTGTAAAAATGACTAGTTCCAGGCTCATGAACTGCTTGTATGGAAGAAATGTTTATTTCAAATAATTTCACAAAAATGTAAGACAAAACCTAGCTCCATAGTTTCCGATTTAAACATATTTAACAAAAAGTTTACAGTAAAAGTCTCTTTTTGTAGCCTGGGCCATCATGAACAGAACTTTGTTGAAGCTGTAACTTTGAAATAAAATCATTATCTGCCTATAAAACTATAATTTTAGTTATGGAGACTCAAAAGAATGTTGAATAACAATACTCACAAAATGTTCTAATGACTTATAAATCAAGTGCATGCATTATAATCTTCTCTCCAATGCATGTTCTCTTGAAAACTGAGAGCAGACATAGCCTTTGAAGCTTTTCCCACATCGGTTACAGCGACTTCTTTCCAGTGTGTGTATCCTCTCGTATCTCTTGAGGGAAGATATTTGAGTAAATCTTCCACCATGGTCACAGCTGTTAGGCTTCTCCAGTGTGAATTCTCCGGTGTCTCCTGAGGCTAGACATCTGAGAGAAGCCTTTCCCACACTGGTCACAGCTGTAAGGCTTCTCTTCAGTGTGAATTCTCCTGTGTGTCTTGAGGTGAGACATCTGAGAGAAGCTTGCCCCACACTGGTCACAGCTATACGGCTTCTCTCCAGTGTGAATTCTCCGGTGTCTCCTGAGGACAGACATCTGAGAGAAGCCTTCCCCACAATGGTCACAGTTATAAGGCTTCTCTCCAGTGTGAATTCTCCTGTGATTCTTGAGGTTAGACATGACAGCGAAGCTTCCCCCACACTGGTCACAGCTATACGGCTTCTCTCCAGTGTGAATTCTCCGGTGTCTCCTGAGGGCAGACATCTGAGAGAAGCCTTTCCCACACTCGTCACAGCTGTAAGGCTTCTCTCCAGTGTGAATTCTCATGTGATTCTTGAGGTTAGTCATCTGAGAGAAGCCTTCCCCACAATGGTCACAGTTATAAGGCTTCTCTCCAGTGTGCATTCTCCTGTGATTCTTTAGGGTAGACATGAGAGCGAAGCTTCCCCCACACTGGTCACAGCTGTATGGCTTCTCTCCACTGTGTATTCGCTTGTGATTGACAAGCGTAGACATTCTTTTGAAGCGTTTTCCACATTGTTCACAGCAGCAGTGTCTTGGTTTAACTGAGGACAGTGGAGGACAGGCATCTGGGGGGGAAATATAGAGCATTCAAGTTAAGACTTTGTACAAGCTCAAAATGTGTCACACGATGATGTGTTTTAAGCTTGAAGCTCAGCTATTTTCTACGTACAGTATGGTCACCCCAGAATAAGAATGCTAGGGTTATTTATTGTGGGCTCGCCTGGAAGGCGAGCACACGTATGTTATCTTCATTATTTATAGTCAGTCAGTCAGTCAGTATCTCCTCAAAACTTTGGCGCGCTTCATCTCTTAAACGCTTACACCTTTCAACACCATTCAAATTTTTATGTGTTCAGCTTACTGAGGACACGTGTGCTTGTACTTTTGGTTTTGAAATGTTTTGTAGTTTAATTATAAAAAAATAAAAATGTTTAACTTTAAGCACCCAATGCATTTCCAATGGGTTTAGTGAGTGGGGAGAGAGTGAGACAGAGGAAAGGGACCCATGTTTATATTAAGTCGCTGTGGCTGCAATATTCACACTTCAGATATGCTATTTATATCAATGCGTTCACACAGGTCTGCTGTCTGATTTGATCCAAATGTCTAAGCTGTGTGATGTATAAAACTATAGTTATAGTTAAAACTATAAATAAATGTCCCTCTCCACTCTACTGATTGACACAGCTGTGATTAAAGGCTTGGCTGTCATTGGCTGTTCTGTGGTGATGTAGCCTTACATAAGTCGGCCCTGCAGTGACAATGCGAAAGTCTCGGCAGAGACGTCTTAATGTAAGGCTAGTGGTGCTGCAAAGTAACCAAGTACATTTACTCAAGTATATACAAACAAGTACTTGTACCTACAGTACAATTTTTAGGTACTTTTACTCTAATTTCCATTTTTGTTACTTATACTCTACTATAAATACAGCATTTGACAGCTTCAGTTACTTTTTATTTAGCAGATTTTATTATTAACTCATTGACTGCCAAGGCACGAGTTTCACGAGTTATTACAGTACTCCCAGGCTGCCACAGCCCGAGTTTCCCGAGTTGGAAGCCATTTTGAAAAAAAAAAAAAAAAAAAAAAAATATTTTTTTTCAAATTTAAAAAAAAAAAAAAAATTCTAAAAATGCCTCAAATGTATTAGGCATGATCGCAATTGCGAAATTGCATGTTTAGCCCCATAAACACATCTTTCAAAATGTCAAAAATGGCTGTTTTGTCTGACTTTGAAGGCTTGTATCTCATGAATGCCTGAACGGATTTCCAAGCGGATTTTTTTGTTTGAAAGCTGTTAAAAAGTACTACACATATGGTGCATGATCTAGGCATGGGCGTGCACGATCCGTGCACTAAGAATTGATCCGTGCACTAGAAATTTGGAAGGTGGCAGTGTTTGTTTTGTCTGACTTTGAAGGCTTCTATCTCATGAATGCCTGAACGGATTTCCAAGCGGATTTTTTTGTTTGAAAGCTGTTAAAAAGTACTACACATATGATGCATATATGGTGCATGGGCGTGCACGATCCGTGCACTAAAAATTGATCCGTGCACTAGAAATCTAGGATAGTGGCAGTCTGGTACTTGGGGGCCATCTTGAAATGGCATTCAATGAGTTAATAATAATAATTATTATTAACACGCACGCACGCACGCACGCACACACGCACACACACACGCATACACACACACTGACACACAAACAACTGTTACTGTGTTACTGTGGAGACGTTTGCTTGTATTTGTCTTTGACACATGTTTTGTAGTGTTTTAGAAATTTAACTTAAAAAGAATAAGGTTCCCGGGCGATGGGCTTTACAGTATATATCCTAGAACCCGCAGGGGCACTCTGTGTGGTTGTTGTTGGTTGTCAGGGAGATATCACAACCAATGCATTTCCAAATTAGACGATCAACCGAAGTGGACCCACCTGGCAAAACCACACCCCAAACACTTTAAAAGCCATGAATTTCAGCCTGTCTGCATTTGAATCCTAGTATATCCCATATGCATTTGGATCAGCATGTCCCGTACTGTATACCAACTTTTACTTTACACTTTTGTTACTTATACTCCACTGCAATTGCATTTGGCAGCTTTAGTTACTTGTTACTTTGCAGATTCTATTATTAATACAAAACATACGGTAGATGAATCACGTAGAAGCTGATCTACAATGTGACATTGCGACATGTTGTGATCTTGTAGATCTGCTGTTTTTAAAAAGCTTGTCAATATTAGGACCATCTGCGTACTATTACTTTGATGTGGTTTGCAAAGTGTAGTTCAGGGACCCCTAGGACACACACACACACACGCACACGCACACGCACACACACACACACACACACACACACACACACACACACACACACACACACACACAGGCTTTAAACAGCCATAACTTCAGTTCCCAACATGCTACTGGTCTCGAACTTTTGTTGTTGGTTACCCGTCCACATTATATTTTAATTTTATTTTGATTTAATTGTCCATACCTTTAAAGGACCAGGTCACCTCTGGGACAACCAGATCTTATTTTATTGTTGTGTGGGACACGATCAACACAATCCTGTAATTTCTTGTGTTCAATCTGTGTTTTTAGATATTTTATTATTTCAGCATGCTACAACTGGTCATATGATGCTTTGTAGCATGATATTGCATCATCTCATGCATCATATGATGCAAAATGCATCATATGACCAGTTGTAGCATACTGAAATACTAAAATATCTAAAAACACAGATTGAACACAAAAAATAACTCAACATTGTGTTGATCGTGTCCCCACACAACAATAAAATAAGATCTGGTTGTCCCAAAGGTGACCTGGTCCTTTAAGTTCATGTAATAACACTGCTTGTCTACATTGTATTTGCATTACCATTTTACGTCAGTAAAATGAAAGAGAGCATTGCCTGGGAACTTGACACTTTTACTATTATTGTTTTGGGTTGGAATCGAGCCCACACTGTTTCGAAGGAACAGTATTTCTAGTTATTATTATTATTTTCAAATTTTTATCCCACGATTTTGTAACCCATTTTTCACCCAGTGCCAATGCCTAAACTGTAATCCTGGGAGCTACCTTCCCTCAGCCAGTTTCCCCATGGGATGTAGCGCATGGAATGAACACGTTATGCTAGCCAGGGGGAGGCATTATAGAGACCAGGGCTGTGTCCGAAATCCACCCTATTCCCTAATGTAGTGTACTAAAAGGGAGCTCCGCCATTTTGAAGAAGTGTCCGAATGTATAGTGAGCATTTTTGTACCCTAATATAGTGCACTGAAGTATCCCACAATGCATCTGGATTTGTAGGGTGCATTCGATGGTCACCATTCAAGCCCTACAGCCCCACAATGCACTGCGGCTGCGACCTCGCGCTTTGAGCACACGCATGCACTATGCACACGCACACTGCAGTCAGGCACTTCTTTGGGCAGGAGGCAACGAACGCAGCTAGCCCTAGCCGTAGCCACCTGTTGCTGAGCAAACGCAACAGAGCTGCCCGTAGCAGAAGCACCGGCTAAAGAAAACAACTCGTACAAATGTCCACAGCCTTGTCAACAGAGAACAAATTATGACAAAAGCTATAAAGTTGTTTATGAAGAGAATATACGAGCAGTGATGTTACTAGGTTTTCAATGTAATGGGTCCCGGGACCCACAGGTGGTCATTCAAATGGGTCCCAGAAAAGTTTTATGAGTCCTCAATACAATGTTTTCGAGCGCTGTGAGCTTGTAGATCGGTTATTTTCAAAATGTTTGCCTATTTCTTATATTTATTTTACAATTTGGCTAATGTTTGAACTTAGAACTAGGATTTCTAAATACACTAGGCTACAGACACCCATTTAATTATATTTATATCACTGGGACCCCGATTTATATTAAATGTTAAAATACTAGAGTACAAATGGAACAGGTCCAGTTACAGACCCATAAAGTTATATTTGGTTCCTAACTATCATTTATCTGGGGACCCCCTGGAACTCCCTCAAGGACCCAGGACCCCACTTTGAGAACCACTAGTGAAAATAGTTTTTAGCTGTTCCAGGTTTAACTGATAATACATCTTTACAGTGTTTATCTTACACAATACACCAGTAAGACTCCCTAATCGGGAGATAAGCGACCGTTGGTCGCTTATCTCCACAAATAGGCCAAAAGTTTGTTTTACCAATTATCAAGACATACGGGAAGTTGACAGTTTGCCATGGTTACTCATTGAAGTTGAATCTCCATATATGGAGATAACCTACGCATCACACTAAGTCTGACCTCACCAGCCCATATTTGGGCATGAGCAACTTATGTCTCCATATATGGAGATACGATGACATCACAGTCCTCAGCCGATGATGTGGCGTGATGTCATACAATACACAAACGAGCCCTACAGTATAAAGGGGCAATTCTTGCCAGGAAAGAAGCATTTCTTCGACTCAGACCTTATCGCCAGGGTTGGCTTATAGCAGCTGTCGGTAGGACCATATATGGATTCTGTTAGTGTGGATCTCCTAACAGGGCATCATCTGGGATACAATCCCTTTTATGCCCATATATGGAGATCCCTAACATAATCCCTTTCATGCCCATATATGGAGATCCCTAACAGAATCCCTTTTATGCCCATATATGGAGATCCCTAACAGCATCCCTTTTATGCCCATATATGGAGATCACTAACAGCTAACAGAATCCCTTTTATGCCCATATATGGAGATCCCTAACAGAATTCCTTTTATGCCCATATATGGAGATCCCTAACAGAATCCCTTTTATGCCCATATATGGAGATCCCTAACAGAATCCCTTTTATGCCCATATATGGAGATCCCTAACAGAATCCCTTTTATTCCCAGTTGGTTGCTAGGGTAAAAAAACATGGTTGCTATGGTAAACAGTTGGTTGCTAGGGTAAACAGTTGGTTGCTAGGGTAAAACCATGGTTGCTAAGGTGGTTGCTAACGTACACTAACAGACCAGCAACAACAGACTGTTGCCACAGCAACGTACACAAAGGTTTGTGTACACATGTGGTGTGATGTCATACTGAAGATATATGACATCACACCGTACACAAACAAAGGTGTGACGTGTGACCGACGGACGGACGGACGGACGGACGGCCGGTGGAGGTTTTCATAGTAAACTGCTCCCTGACGGTCGCAATTAACACAACCACTGCCCCTTAATCTGAAGTTTGCTTGGTGCCTCGGTGCCGCGCCGTTTCCTCCATAGGCCGCCGCTATTATTTTGAAGGGCCGGAAAGGGGTTGTTTTTGTTTTTTTGGATTATCACTTGACGGCAACGATTACGTCATCTAGTCACATGACAGTGTGGGTCCAGAAGGGAAACATGGCTGCGCCCATCCCGAGTCTACAGTGTACAGTATGGAGACCACTCTTTGTATAAACATGTCTCTTATGAGTAAATGAAGTCTCTTTATGGGCCTCTCAATGGATTTACTATGGAGGACGTTCACTTCGCTTGCACGCCCGACGTGCGTTGTAAACAAAACGCGGACATTACCGATGCGGGCAGGAGCGGAGCGATGTACTGTAAGTAATTATACCTTTACAGTAAATACAGTAAGATTGACAGTCCTCGCCGTCAACGGCGCCATGGTATTAACCCTTTCAATGACGGTGAGGACTGTCAACGGCAGCAGTACAGTTAAAAAATGAATTAAACTATCTAAACTAATATAGCAACTTAAGTAGAAGAAGTAAATCATTTTAACATGGACTCCAATGGAGGCACATCCCCGGGACCCCAGGACCATGACATGAATGAGTCCCTGTGCGACTTGAATGAGTTTTTGAAGCGGGACGCGAACGTAATGACATCTCTCGATCTCTCTTTTCTTCCGAATTTTCACAGCTGATAATGATAATAATATTTTGTTTAAATTTGCAAGAATAACCTGTTTTATCACAAACATGGGTTTATGTCTGCATGTGAGACAAATGAATGTGGCACGAACATATTATTATTCATTAATTCATCCCTGAATGAATACAAAATAAAATAAAGAAAACACATTTTTATTGAATTCCGATAAATAAAAACATAATTATATGGCCTATTTCTCATAATAACACTGCAATATGTTGGTATATGTTATTTAGAATCCACAAGCATTGGGGAGTTGATCTACAAGCTCTCAACACGGCGCGACGCGGCTATTATTCTTTGCTCCAAAAGCCAGTGCTCTGAGCGTTTTAACTGTGCGACGGCGATGACGCAACCAGATGCCGACAGAGTAGTGTCCGAAATGCGCCGATGAGTTCACTACTGTAGTTAGTACACTACATCTGGATCCCTCATTTAGGGTTAGGGAGTAGGGGACGAGTTCCGCACTTTTCGGACACAGCCCAGGATTACTGAATGTTTTTGTGAGGGGAACGGGGAGAACTTGCAAACTCCACAAAGAAACGCCATTTCGCCAGTGTGAATTCTAGTGGCCAGTGTGAATTCTAGCCTGACACTGTGGTTCCCCTGACACATCACTGTGACATAACAGGTGACATCACAGAGACGTCAGATACTCAGAGCAGGGATCTCCATATATGGGCATACAAGGGATTCTGTTAGGGATCTCTATTTATGGGCATAAAAGGGATTGTATCCCAGATGAGGAGAACCACACTTAACAGAATCCATATATGGCCAAGACTGATGGCCAAGACAGATCAGTCAGGGAACGCTTGAGCAGTGGAATAGTGCCCAAAGTTTACAAGGTCATATTTTTGGTAGGTTGAATGGTTGACCCGTCTCGCCCGCACCACAATAATTGCGTCTGAAATCTTGACTCACTGGTACAATATTAGGCCTAGAATTATTGAATGCTTTAGCTATTGAAAAATAGCAGATACTGCTCACACTGCGAGCTTGTAGATCTGCTTTTTTTATTATTATTATTATTATTCAGTGCAAACAATCAATCCAACATAGTAATACATAACACTTTCCCAGTGCACATTTTTTTTCCAAGCTGCCGACAGACAGCTTGGAAAAGCATTTTTTTTAAACACCAATCACCACCAGATGGCGACGACAGCCATTCACTAGTATAGGTGCTGACGTCACACACACACACACACACACACACACACACACACACACACACACACACACACACACACACACACACACACACACACACACACACACACACACACACACACACACACACACACACACACACACACACACACACACTTTTTTTCTTTGAACTCTTTTTGAAAGCGAACATTTGTAACTCAAATATTTGCTTCTGGGGGGTCCCTGATACAATATTTTGAGATGGGGGGTAAGTGCTGCAGACCAAGACTCAGCTGCAGACCAAGAGTGTGACTCTGGATCGGGCCTCCACACCTATGGACCTGCCTGGATCTCTCTGTGTCTATCTCTGGCTCGCTCTTTGTCTCTTACTGTCCCCCGACTCGGTCGAGGCAGCACGGCCGTTCACCCCAGAGTCAGGATCTGCCTGACGTTTCCTCCTCCTTAAGAGGGGGTTTTTCGTTACCATTGTCGCAAATTGCTTGCTCAGGGTGGGGGCCTCGGGCCTGTGAGGTATCTGCTCGGGTTCTCTCTCTCCTAAAACCAGCCATTGGACGTGTAAAAAGTATAAAGATTCAGGAAACACCATGTTCTATAACCAGATAAAATGTACAAGTATTTTACAAACAAGCTCTCTGAGCTTTTATCCATGGACAAACTTTCTCCAGCTCTGGACTGTTTACCGCGGAACCGGGGAAGAATGGACGCTAGGCTAGCGTTGATAGCTATTTTCTCTGGTGTGTGTGTGTGTGTGTGTGTGTGTGTGTGTGTGTGTGTGTGTGTGTGTGTGTGTGTGTGTGTGTGTGAGACAAGTGTTTGTGTGTGGTGACAGTGCGTGCACACACACACACACTACACACACAACGTCACATGCACGAAAAATAGCCGCGCCGCTTTCGCGACGCGTTGTGAGCTTGTAGATCGGCTATTTTTTACATTTACGAGTACATTTTGAATCCTGGATGTTTACTTGTAACAGAGTGTTTCTACATCGCACGCAGTATTAATATAGGCTACTTCCAACATGTAACAAGTGTTACTTTCCCCCACTGAGTCGAACAGCAATAGCGAGACAGCACAGCGTTCTCTGACACGGCATGTAACACACGGTGGTTATTCCGCTCGGAAAGAGTCAACGACCATTGAAAATACTAATATGATAAAACACCAAATACGAAGGAACTACCCTAAAATCTACAGAACTGTATGACTTGTGAGTTGTGACTTGACTTGTGTGTTGTGAGAGAGAACCAGGAGGAAACACACTCACAGGCACCACACAGTGTAACCGTCTGTTGACAGAGCCTGGCTCTGCTCTTCTCTCTGGCTGAAACAAGCATACAGTGAAACCACGCTCCCCCTTGATACGACTCTATATAAAACAAACGTTAATGTTAATTAGATATGCCTACGTCACATTGCACAATAGAACAGTGTGAGCTAATATTTAATGAGTGGCGCCAAAGATTTATTTTCTACCAGAAACCGGAAGTAAACAGAAATAGCTGCAGAGACCAGCAGAAAGCTCTGAATCCACAAGGCTATAGGCAAACTGAACCATATTATCGCTCCCTATCACAAGTGACTCATTTATATAATATGTGTCCCAGCGCAGCTGACGGCTAGTCATTGCATATTTTCTCATTTTCATTTTTTCATTTCATTTGAAAGCTGGGGATCATAGCTACAAAATGATATATTGGTTGTGGAGATTGACCCAACAGTTTTGAAGGTATGGCTTATAGAATGATGCCATGCTGAAATACTACTTTTGAGATATTCAAGTTCTAAATAAATGTCTAACCTGCAAATGACCTGACGATCTCTCACATTAATTAAAAAAAGTATTATTTACATGCAGAGTTAAGCTCTGGCGTTTAAGTGAAATGTAGCCTAGATATTTTGAGATGCATCTGTGGCTTTTTTCATTTTAGAAAAAAAAAAAAAAAAATCATATTAGCAGTAGTGAAAAACCATGCCTTCCGAAATGACTGCCCCTCAGTCATGCTGAGTCACATATATATTTATAGAAAAGGTGATTTTGTGTTTCATGGCCCTTTAACACGATTTAAAATAAATTATTACAAAATGGTACCACCAGAGCAGTGTAAGCAGAGTGGCGACACGCTTTGATCTCGCCGCAGACCGGAAGTGGCGTCGCATGGAGCATGTTCTCATTCTTAGCGAACCTCTGCTGCTCTTCGTACCCCCCCCCCCCCCCCCATTATAACCGAGGCATTTTCACTCGCTGGTAAGTAGACTAAATCACGTCTTTTTCCCCCTTTTAACGCATTCACGGGCCTCTCCAAGGTATATAGTCTACTTACCAGCGAGTGAAAATGCCTCGGTTATAATGGGGGTTGAAGAGCAGCAAAGGCTCGCTAAGAATGAGAACAGGCTCCAGTAAGCTAGGCTTTCCACCATAGAGTAAATAGGCTTTCCACGCTTATAATGGGAATCGACGTAAGTGTCATAACTCTCTCTTTCTAGGGGTCTGGGTACTACAGGTAAATTATTATGTGAAATCAGATGTTTTTACTTCTTATTTTAGTGCGTTCTGCTGGCCGGTTTAAAAAGTAAATCCGGGCAACCGGGCCGTTTATATTGTCGATCTGTGGAGTGGAGTTCATCCTGGCTAAATGGGCAGTCAAAAAGAAAAAGAAAAGAAAAAAAGATTTGTCGGCCCAAAACATCTAGCAATAAACTGGATGTAACACACATGAAGAATGCAACAGATCAGGCCTGTTAACATATAATCAAAATTGCAGATAATCATTTGTTATCAGGCCCTCCCAGTTCAGGGTTTCTCCCCACACACACCCATTGTAACTTCAAACTCCATTTTAACCATGATAGATTCATTAAAAACATTTTTTTTTCTCTGGTGACTCATACTACCCTCCTAATACGTGAGCAGGCTGTGTTTTTTCAATAACCTTTTTCATTTTTTTTATTGTATTTAATTTGTTCCATTTTACCAAAGAATTATTAAAAAGAAATTAAAACAGTTATTGAAGTTACAATGGGTGTGTATGGGGAGAGGCACTGGGCCTGGATATCTAAATATTGAATCAAGCAAATTAAAAACGGTTCAGGGCGTTCATAAAAGCCTGATTAGACGATAAAATGAAAACTTTTTTTATATATATATATTTTTTAGTGAAATATCCCTTTAACTCCACTTGAGCTGGTTGTTCCATTTTAACCATGATAGATTCATTAAAAACATTTTTTTTTCTCTGGTGACTCATACTACCCTCCTAATACGTGAGCAGGCTGTGTTTTTTCAATAACCTTTTTCATTTTTTTTATTGTATTTAATTTGTTCCATTTTACCAAAGAATTATTAAAAAGAAATTAAAACAGTTATTGAAGTTACAATGGGTGTGTATGGGGAGAGGCACTGGGCCTGGATATCTAAATATTGAATCAAGCAAATTAAAAACGGTTCAGGGCGTTCATAAAAGCCTGATTAGACGATAAAATGAAAACTTTTTTTATATATATATATTTTTTAGTGAAATATCCCTTTAACTCCACTTGAGCTGGTTGTTTTTTTCATAAAATGAACATTTTGGAATTGGCTGGTTTCTGCCCGACAGAATCATTAATTTACCCTACACTAGAACTACTATAATAAGTGAAGTGCCTAGCAGGCAGCTGTCTCATTGATTGTCAGTAGCAGCACATGCATGCATCAAATCAAACAGTACACAACCCAACAACGCTTGTTTGATCTACAACAAAATATGGATTAATAAATGTGTAAAAATAGAGCAAAATCCCCAAATTATGAGTCTTAATATCCAGCCAGAAACAGAAAGCTTTCAGCTTTCAGCTTATGCCTATTCCTTTTGATCACCTGTAATAATGATTAAATGAATGTATGACCTGTATGAATATATGATGATCAAATAAACTAAACTAAACTAAATGAACAACAACCATTAATCCCGAATCCAAAGTTTAGGCTATCACTATCATACAAAGGTAGAAAGAAGCTGTGACCTCACCACTCTAAATCAAACCTGACTTGTCTAAACCTGCAGATACTGTTAAACGTATTTTTCTAAATTGAAAAAATCTAGTATCCTTTTTTTTTAATAAAAAGGAAATTGACACCAGTAATAATAACCATGAACATAGTTAGTTACCCATTTAGAACGGGTACACCTTATTGTGTACCATTATTTTATGCTTTAACTATTGAAAAATAGCAGATATACAAGCTCACAGCGCGGCACCGAGTGCCACACTGCGAGCTTGTAGATCTGCTATTTTAGAAAAATTGTGAAAATTAGAATTTTGACCCGATTCTATAAGAGTCTTTCGAATCCTTCTAAGGTGTTTTGAAAACCCCATGTTTCTATGTCAGCAATCTGGCTAGCCATCGTCAAAGAAAAGGTCCTTTTCACTTAACTGGAGCTCAGTTAGTCTGTTCTTGAGAGACTACTAAGTCAGTGGTTCTCAAACCTTTTCATGTGAAGGACCCCCAAACTGATATTTATTTGGCCACGGACCCCCATCTCAAAATATTTCGTTCCAGGGACCACCCAGAAGCAAAATTTGAGTTACAAACGTTCGCTTTGAAAATACATATATTCAAAGATTTGCACACATTTTCACGACTTTTTCAAAAATAGCAGGTCTACAAGCTCGCAGCGCGGCACTCGGTGCCGCGCTGTGAGCTCGTAGATCTGCTATTTTTCAATAGCTAAAGCATTCAATAATTCTAGGCCTAAATGGGTTTAACATTTCCAGTAACATACCTATTCTGTGTAACTTGATCACTGGTAGTTTCAACATGGCCGCCTGCATCACTGTTGAACGATCCAGACCTCTCAGGTCTGCTTTCTGACCCTGGAATCAAAACAGAACATGGAGAAAAAAGCATTTAGTTTTTCTGCACCATATTATCTAGAACAGGGGTCTTCAATGTTTTCAGGCCAGGGACCCCCAAACTGATGGGGAGATGGAGCAGGGACCCCCTACCTCGCAGGGTGAGGGTGGGGCTACAACATATATGTATAAAATTGTGTTTCATGTGTATAAACATAACATGTTAGTATGCATTCAATACTATGCTATTAAAATAATACATTAATGTATTCATGCTTTTATTTTAAACATGCATGTACAAGTCAAGTGGCCGTATAACACTGCCATTTATAAACATAGGCCTAACAATCATCACTAACAATCTGTCAATTGCACAATAATCATGTATACAATTACAAGCCACTCAAAAGAGACAGAATCACGTTTTAATTTGCATATCATGTGCAAATTGGCCTAATCGTTTTCCAATAGCTTCAAGGGTACTCTTATTCTCAAGACATTGACCACCGGAAGTCTTAGATTTGCCAGCCCAGATTTGCCAAAAAACACAGCTGGTGTAAAGAGGTTAGACATTGACCACCGGAAGTCTTAGATTTGCCAGCCCAGATTTGCCAAAAAACACAGCTGGTGTAAAGAGGTCGTCCCTTCTTTTGGGCTTGATTTCATAGACCTGGCAGCTTGTTTTTCTTGCAGAATCTGGCAACAGAAGCTCATTACCTACATCCGTGTTTCTCAACCACTGTGCCTGGGGAACTTTGGTGTGCCCCCGAGAAGGGTCAAGTGTGCCCCTTGAAACTGCTTGAAAGCCAGTATTGTATTTATCATTTTAAAAATTATTTAAACTAGTGATACAGCCGATCTACAAGCACACAACGCCTCGCACCGCGAGGCGTTGCGTGCTTGTAGATCTGCTGTTTTCACTACTGTTGTGCGACAGCCTTGTATGATGAAGCAGGGCTTTACTTTGCAAAGAAAGGTACAAATTTGAAACTTGGAGATACAAGGTTTCTTCCCGACAGTGACGATATTTACACCCCCGTATTATGTTGGTGTGCCCATGGATTCTTGGGACATGAAAAGTGTGCCCATGAGGAAAAAAGGTTGAGAAACACCGACCTACATTACACCTGCAGCAGCCAACTATACATGGGCGGAAGTGAACAGATAATTTTAATGAAGCAGCAGGCGGGCAAAGCCGCCTCCCTGGAGAAGGGCCAAGCATTATGGATGGGACGATATGAACATTTTATTTCACGATTATTGTGACCAAAGAAATCGTGATGTACAATATTATCGCGATAATCAAACATCCATTAACCTGGGGTAGAATATTTGCCCAAAAATTGCCGATCTACAAGCTCACAACGCGCCGCAACGAGAGATGTGGTAGAGAGTGAAAAGAAGGCTGTATCAAGTATGTATATTATAAGTACGTTTTACCAATAGAGGGATTAAATGGTACCGGATATGCAGCTCGGCAAATAAAAGGTGAATTGATCCCAGTGCATGACGGAGGACGATTTCACGATAAATTAAATCTCCAAGATATGATTATCATGAGTGTTTTATCACAATAAACAATAATATCCCTTAAAGGGCAACGTCACCCCTGAGACAAAAACCCTGATATTCAAGTTGTTTAGGAGTTTTGGAACACCATACTGGTGTCATTTTTATGTTTAAACTCTGTTTTTAGAAAATTGCATATAACACCTTGCCACAACGCGTCAAATGATGCGTTGTAGCAAGGTCTCTTTTCCTTTCCGGACTAGGTGCTCTGTGGACTGAAAAAGCAGAGGGTTGTCCCAAAGATTTCGTTCAGTCTATGGTTCCACCCAGAACGTTATACGACCCCACCCCCACTTGCACTCTGCTGAGTTTGTTTGTTATGTTGGCTGCAGGCACACTTTGACTGGAGGATGAGTATTTCCAAGTTATATAGTTAGAGACACAGCCCAAATACACAGGAATAATTCCAAGCAGAAGGCGGATGGACGGCGTTGGTTATCATCTCGACTTGAGTAAGTAAATAACGTTGTGAACTAATAGCCCTGAATACGTCGGTCGCTGACGACCGTAATAAATTCACTTCAACCTGGTGTTGAGCAGTTAAACCTATTTGCTACGTACGTCTACACAAACGTTCATATTTCAAAGATAAAGTGCTTACTGAAGTCTCACAGATGTCACAGTATGGTACGCTCAAGCAGAATTACCCGTATCTTTCGTATTGTTTAATAAACAGCATTTTTATCCGATCAGACGCCATTTTCTGTTGTTTTTCAGCCATGCGACCCCTTCGGTTGCGAGGTGTACTGCACTTAGATACATTAAAACCTTTTTAAGGAAACTACGACCGATCGGATTAAAATGCTCCTCGTTAAATAATACGATTATTACGGGACATTCTGCTGGAGCGGACCCTATTGTGACATCCGTGAGCCTTCACTAAGCAATTAATCTTTGTAATCTGACAGTTTGTGTAGACGTACGTAGCAAATTGGTTAAACTGCTCAACAGGAGATTGTGTTGAATTCACGGTTGGCGCAGCGTAGCGTCTTTACATTTAGCCCAATAATGCTATGCTAAAATAGTTGCCTACCGATCTATTAAACTAATGTTACTTGTTGTTTCATTCTTTTTTCAGACAACAGCGTCGCCGTTGTCTAGCCACTGACAGAAAATGATTCAACAGCTGCAGTGTAATGGATTAACATGATCAAATAATAGGCTACTGTGCTAATAATAATTTGTAATTGCCAATCCTTTGTGTAAATAAACTGCTATTCATACTATTGTACGACTATTTCTTTATCATGTTTGGTTGCACATGTAAACATTTGGTTGGATGTGAGATCATTTGATCTATGCCAGTGGTGTAAACGTAACTAAGTACATTTACTCAAGTACTGTACTATCCTTAGTAGAGCCTACAATTTTGAGGTATTTTATACTTTATTTGTATTTCTAGTTTTCAATACTTTACTTCTAGACTACTCCACTACATGCTCACAACGTGTCGCAACGCATTGCTTGTAGATCTGCTATTTTCATTTCATTCCATTTTGTACTTTACTTTTGGTACTTTGAGTATATTTTGATGCCAATATCTTTGTAGGCTACTTTTATTCAAGTACATTATTTTATTCCTGAACTTTTACTTGTAACAGAGTATACTTATATTGCAGTATTGATACTTCCAGACATGTTAGTACTTTTTCCACCTCAGTATAATTCCTTTTCTTTCTTTCTTTTTTTTCGCGCGGGGGGGGGGGGGGGGGGGGGGAGGGGGGCTACTTGAATACAGGCCTACTTGCATATTCCCTGTGTATTCAACTGATAATCATTTAGCTGAATAGTTGATAATGTTTAGAACACGGATAAATGCATAGTCTGTCTATACCGGTGTAAAGCATGTTTTGGTTGTAGCTGAAATATATAAATACATATTATACATTTTGGTGTGCTGGACGGTGCATGATGGAATTCCAATGCAGGACCCAGGCCAGCCATCACGCAACAAGACTTCAATGGACAGGAGCATCATGTTTTATCTTCATGAGTCGTCAGTGAAATTAATTTACATCTGAGCAAACAATAGCCTATTTAACACAACAATAAGGTAGGCCTATATATCTCAGTTGTAAAACTAAGGTTTGAGGTGAATACTTTGCAATCCAATCCATAACAACACACTTCGACACCATGTGACTACTACGTGTGTTTGTTTATGTTTTGTGTGGGCAGAGTCTAGAGGGAAGGACATCCTATATGGGTGGGAATTTAGGAGGAGTCGAGGAATGGTGATATGCAAAGCAATCTGGGAGTTGGAGTTATTCAGTCAAACACAGAATATCATGAAATACTAAGATTTCTAAAGACACATTTTGAACACATAAGAACCCCAAGAGTGTGTTTATTAGGTCAAAAATATCAGTAAAATAAGGGTTTTTGTCCCAGGGGTGGCATTTCCCTTTAACGCAGTGTTTCTCAACCTTTTTTCTGCATGGGCACACTTTTCATGTCCCAAGAATCCATTGATTGATTGATTGAAGAATTTATTAGAAGTTTGCAATAGAAAAAAGTACAGTTTCATGACAGTACAAATCACTGGTACAAGGTCAACTAAAAGGAGATCCTAGAAAGCCGAGGCTTATTTCCACAGGAACCACACTTTAAGTATCTCATATAACATTGAAAGACAGACGGATAGAACATAGTACTTTATCTAGGATAATATCAGTTTCAAAAGCATAACATCAAATACAAAAGGCAGAATACAAAGAAAAAGGGGGGGGGGGGGGGAGCATGGGGGCTTAGTCTATTTACAAGTCACGGGTAGCTGCTGTCTGAAGGTGACTTTTCATACCAATTTTGAAGGAGGCTAGGGATTTGCTCTCCTTTAGGGCTTGTGGAAGGGCGTTCCACATGTTGATGGTATAGCAGGAGAACGAGTTAGCGCCTTGTTTAGTGTTAAATCTACGCTGATGATGATTAGTGGAGCTGCCTCTGGTGTTATGATCGTGAACATCCTTGACCTTTAAGAAGTAGTTTGTCAGGTACATGGGAATCTTGGAGGTGTAGTGTATCTTGTACACCAGGGGCCAGTTGCACCACCAGAACGTAAGTTCTGCCCTAAGTTAGGGAGTAAAGTCCTTACTAGAGGCTTAGTAACAACTAGTTAGTTTGTAACTAAGTGAGTTACTAACAGGTGTTGCACCACGACTTCTTAAGGCATAACGTAACTAGTAATGCGTAGACTGTTCCTAAAGTAATGTATAGTCGCATAAAATGACGTCATAGCTCCCGAATCCAATGAAAACTAACTATTTCTAGTAAGGAAATAAAGCTTGTATCGTCTTTTGTCAACAGAGAGCTCCGTCTCTCCACTGGCATGTACACAAGTCATTGATATGCGTGCACAGGGCGAGCGCATCCCTGCGCAGCGCACTGCCCTGCAAACGGATTGTATCACAAATTATATTGGCCTCATATATTTTCCCCCGTTGTGAAGTTGCAGGGCAGCGCATATTTGGAGACACAGGGGAAGAGAGCGCACCGTTCAATTTGCTGTTGTGCTGTATATGCAGTGGTTGAAAAGTACTCAAATTAATTAAAAAAGTATCAATCCTGCAATATAGAAATACTCTATTAATAGCAGACACATCGTGAGCTTGTAGATCGGCTATTTTCAAATGGCCGAAATGTATATAGGGCTTAATGTATGTTTTAAACAGATGGGTCGTTTCATTGTTGAATTAATTAAATTGCCGATATAATGCTGTCTGCCACGTTAGTAGTGTAGTTGCTCTACTCCCATAGAGATAGGTTACTTAGTAAAGACTTAGTGCTGCCCAAGGGGTGGTGTAAATATTTAGTTGTTACTTAGAGATACGTAAGAACAAATTTGTGTGGTGCAACACCTGACATTTTAGTAATGCGTAAGTCTTGACTTAGAAGCCATTTACGTTACAACTAGGCTACGTTATAACTTAGTAACAGCTGGTGCAACCCCGCCCAGGCCCATTGCAAGATGCTGTACTCTGTCAGCTACTTTGAGCACCTGCTTCTAATGATATCAACGCACTTAATGCGAAATATTCACGTGCTTTCAGACTCTTCAATGCAGAGGTATCCATAGATACAGCATACTAGTATCTCATCAATGCAGAGAAGTATCTCACCAAGGCAGAGATATTAGTAGTAAAATGACGACATCTAGTGGTCAACCTCAGAGGAGCGCAAAAATAAAACCTGAGGAGAATTCCAGCCTCGAACCAGAAGCCAGCTATTCTCTGTTCCCCCGTGCAACGCTCCACGCCACAGACCCTGACGGAGCGGCGCGGTATTGGGCGGCGATGACCCCCGTGAGTCGCCACCGAGGCGAGCGCTAGCGAGCCGAGTTGCCGCGACGAGCGGTGGGAACGCCGCACAATCCCACTCAGCCGCGTTACCGAGTTATGTGCCGTTATGGACAGAATAGTAAATATTCAGTCCCTCACTATCAACGTCTACCACACTATCCACGTCATAGATAAATGCACAAAAAAGGAGTCACATCATTCATCCGTTCATTAGCTCAGTCAGTAGAGCACGGATGCAATAAACCCACGGTTTGGGTTCGATTCCCCTGAGGGGAATAATATTCAAGGCGAGAGATATCGGCGCATGCGTACTTCAAAGTAGATACTCCTCCGTGGATACACTGTGGATACTATCTGCGTTCAAACGTCTGAAAAAGGGTGATAAAGTCCGGTTGAATGCGAAGAGAGCAGTCGAAGCCGGTGCTTTGAGCCACCCCACGCTTTCGTGGTGATGCTCGGTAAGGTGGGTCAGAGGAGGGAGACCAAGCACAACCCTAATTAGTTTGTTTTGGGCTGTTTGGAGCTTTAGCTTTAAGGCAGCTGGGGCGTCGCGATACCAGACAAGGACTCCGTAATCAATGAGGGGCCCAATAAGAGCACCTCCTAGTGTCTTTCGGGATTTAAATGGGCACACCAACATGGGCACACCAACATAATACAGGGGTGTAAATATCGTCACTGTCGGGAAGAAACCTATCTCCAAGTTTCAAATGTGTATGTTTCTTTGCAAAGTAAAGCCCTGCTTCATCATACAAGACTGTCGCACAACAGTAGTGAAAACAGCAGATCTACAAGCACACAACGCCTCGCGGTGCGAGCCGGCGTTGTGTGCTTGTAGATTGGCTGTTTTCACTAGTTTAAATCATTTTTTAAATGTTAAATACAATACTGGCTTTCAAGCAGTTTCAAGGGCCACACTTGACCCTTCTCAGGGGCACACCAAAGGTCCCCACAGTGGTTGAGAAACACTGCCTTAACGTCTCATCCCTACCAAGAATAAAGGCCCTCTTACATCTAACAACTTGGTAAAGATTTCTCAGTCGTAATAAAATCGGGGCTATTTGCGGCGCGCTCCCGTGACTCAGTCGTTACTCAATCGTTAAATGTGAGGTAGTGGTCCGACTCGATTTTTACCCCAACTTGAGAGCCAGATTCTGTTACGAGAATATCAAACTGGTTTAATATTTTCCCAAATCGGGGCTGAGTCTGAATGAATACAATGATGTAGCCTAGCCTACAACCAAAACAGAACAAGCCAAAAGCCAAGACATTCATTCCCCAAAAGACGCTGCCTGAGCTGCCAGCCTGGTCGTTGTTGGTGCGGCTACTACAACAGCCCTTTATTAGTTATTTCTCCGCGTTTCCATTATTCCAAACATTCAACGTTGATAATAGTTGATAGGATCGATCTGCGCCGGCTAGACTGAGAGGAGAGAACTAGAGAGGAGAGGCACAGAGGGCTGGGGGAGGAAGGCGGAGCTCGGTGTGTGTGTGTGTGCACTGCATGTGCAGTGATGGAAAAGTAATCAAGTAAAAGTATCAATACTGCAATACTGTGATGCGACGCGCTGTGACTGAGCTTGTAGATCGGCTATTTTCATTTATGGTTAGCCTAATGCTTTATAATAATATTATAAATTATTTAGGAACACAAGGCTATATAATAGGCATATATCAGCAAATAAAAGGGAATCTTGAACCAGTCTTTCCAAAATCTTTAGAGGCATACACATCTAACAACTGAAATCTTTGAAAAATCATCCTACAGTCTTTGGGGAGTCTTTTTCAAATCTTATAGTGTGAGGGGTAGTCTTTCCCAAATCTTTCCCAAATCTGTCCACAATCTTACCAAAGTTGTTAGGTGTAAGGCTAGCTTAAGGTGAATTCACAGGGATGAAATGGGAGCATGTATGCCATAGTAGTACCTCTGCTTTGTCACCAGATGGGGCACTTTCCTAACAGTCCACTTGGTCTGATTAGTAGGCTATGTCAGAAATTAAACATTTCCACTGTGTATGCATGCACTCAAACTTATGTTGACAAATAGCATACAGAGTTTCGTATTTAGCGTTTATATAAATTATAATGTGATTTTGGACACTTTTTTTTGACACTTATTAGCCCACGGACCCCCATTTGAAAAGATATAGGGACCCCCATAAGATGATATTTACAGAACTAGCTTCCCAACCATTTAAATTTCAAGGACATGCATTCGGCTACGGACCCCCATTTAATGGTATTTCTCTATCTCAGAGACCCCAATAAGTTCCTTTAAATCAATGTTAATTCAGAGTTAGCCCTGAAACATGACGGTCGCTGATAACATGACGTATGTCTACATGTAATCGGCGACCGTCATGTTTCAGAGCTAACTCAGAGTGTAGCTACAAATGGAAACCATTGGGGTCCATTTGGTTCCATTTGTACACTCTCTGAGTTACCCACAAGGGTCCATTTGGTTCCTAACTATCATTTAGCTGGACCCCCTGGAACTCCCTCACCCCACTTTGAGAAACAATGAACTTAACAATCTGACAACTGACAGGAGGGGGGCTTCATGTGCAATGATGCGCCCCATGCAAAAGTTAAAACCAATAAACAGCAAACAGGTCAGCACTCGATCGGCAGACCATCATTTCTCCAAACACAGCGAATACACATAATACAATAAGCCAGGAGTAGGCCTACTAACCCAAGTCCACTAATGCCTTAAAGGTGCTCTTACCTTAATAAGATGAATAATGACAACAGACACGATAGTCCGCAGGGCACAACGCACAAGTAAATGACTGACTGCTAATTAACAATAATATGCACCACCTGTGCTGGCTGAACCGGGGAATAAACCATTTGTCAAGGTAGGGGGGGATCATCAGAACCTCTGTGAAGTTGGCACCCCATGATGAAAACATACATGAAAATGGTGTCATTCTTTGGCCTAGTGCTGGATTTGTGCTGTAAATTGTATTACATTTGCTGTTTTTTTTTATATATTTTTTTAGTTATATATATATATATATATAGTTATATAGTTATATATATATAGTTATATATATATAGTTATGAATTAGCAGCATTACAGTGGTGTGGCCTACAGAGGGCGGTGTAGAGCAGCAGTGCCTAATATAGTACAACATAGCAGCATAACAGTGGTGGTATGTAGAATAACTAAAACATGATAGGCCTACCAGCACAAATTATAAAATGTACGGCACAATTCAGCACAAATCCAGCACTAAAGAATTACACAATTTTTATTGCGACCGTCAGGTCGCAGTTACTACCAAAACCTCCACCGGCTGTCTGTCAGTCTGTCTGTCAGTCTGTCCGTCAGTCTGTCAGTCTGTCCGTCACGTCACACTTTTCCCCAACTCATATCTCCGCCACCGTTGCCCCAATCCATGCCAAACTTTGCACACACACTCCTTGTACCCAGGGGGCAAACCAGCCTTTTTTTAGGAAACCTGCATTTGCCCCGACATAAAAAGTTGTCCACCAGAAATATTATCTATGACCCAGTAGGATCACAACCTATATGGTCAACCCGGTCAATTTGTACAACAAAGTCCAATATGGCCGCCTCAATATTAGCCCCTATTAGTTTGAATGGGGGGTGAATAGGGCAACATTTTAAACTGAGGGATATTTCCACGAAACTTCACAGGTTGATCAATGGTATACATATGAACATTTTTTGTATTGCAAGTTTCCATGAAATCCAATATGGCCGCCACAATATGGCCGCCATAATGTAAGGACCCAGAAAATAGGTTTTGCCTCTAACTTCTGAACCAGATGAGCTAGAAACGCAAACTTGGTGTCTATTTCATGGTGTCTGACCATGGGAGACTCAATGGAATAGCTAATTTTATTATTGGGTGTGTCTGGACCTTTATTGTGCATATTTGCAAGATGGTGGATTCCCAAAATAGAGCTTTAACATAATTTCTACCATGATTGTTGACTGCTTTTGCAAATACAAGCAATATGAATCCATTTGCTAAGATTTATGGCACAGAAGGGACTTATACCTGTATTATTCTTGAGTTTGCATGTTGTCAAAATGGCTGTAAACAAGATATTATATTTCCTGTCCGATTCTACTGCATGTAGTTGTAGCAATGACTTCAGATAAAATCAGAGACCAAAACAATGTATCTTAGAAATTATTTTTTTATAAAAAATAAATAAAAAAAGAGAGAGATTATCTCAATGAAATGAATGCAACTGCCTTTTTTGGGTCTTTCAAACATAGACATGCACATGCTTTCCAACAACTTCAGCTTCAGTGAAATTATAATGAACACATGATTAAAACAAGCTGCATTATAATGCAAATAATTGCTAGTCACTATCACTGTCATGTGTACCTATCCTGCTGCATCTTGTCTCCAGTCCTTGGCAACGACACCCCAAGTAGCATGCAATTCCCTTCTTCGCACATGAACAGTTTTTCTGGCAGCCTTTGATACAGCTACATGATATTGCCTTGTCCATTGATATAGGCCAGGCTGGCTCTGTAGATGGACAGGGGACTGCCTTCCCATGGCGGCAGCATGATATAGGCATCTATATCATGCTGCCACCCACCTCCTAGACCTTCCAGAGCTGTGGGTGAGAACAGAGCAGGATGCATATCTTCCTATCCATCACATGGTCTCAGCCCTTGGACTCGCACAGTGTCGTGCCCTGCCCTTTATTCACAGCCTGAGTGGCAGAGATACCACCAGCTATCCCTTTTTCACTGGAAAAAGGCATGGTTCAAGACCAGCATGGGTCTCCCTGCACTTCAGGAGTTTGGTGAAAATTCCTCTTATTCCCTCTGAGGATGTCAAGAATCAGGCTAGAGACCTCACAATAGCGGTATATGCATCAAAAGCTGACCATTCGGAGGACTTTGACCTGGCAAAGCTGAGAGTGTACAAGTTCCTAAATAACCGATCAACCCTGTTGAAGCTGCTGCCACCTACAGAAAATGCCTTTGGCCTGCACCTGAAAAGAGCTGCTCTTGCAGCCATAATAGATAAAACTGCACACATCGCGAAGCCAGACATCCCTTGCTTCACTGAATATGGATGGTCTCTCAGTGATACATCTACAGAGCCAGCCTGGCCTATATCAATGGACAAGGCAATATCATGTAGCTGTATCAAAGGCTGCCAGAAAAACTGTTCATGTGCCATCCATCCATCCATCCATCTTCAACCGCTTATCCGGAATCGGGTCGCGGGGGTAACAGTTCCAACTGAGACTTCCAGATTTCCTTATCCTGTGCAACTTCCTCCACTCCCTCTGGGAGTATACCGAGGCGTTCCCAGGCCAGTCTGGAGATATAATCCTTCCATCTAGTCTTAGGTCTGCCACGGGGTCTCCTCCCAGTGGGACGTGCATCGAGGACCTTCCTAGGAAGGCGCTCGGGGGGCATCCGTACTAGATGCCCGAACCACCTAAGCTGACTCCTTTCCAAGTGAAGGAGCAGCGGTTCTACTCCAAGTCTCTCTCGGGTGATTGAACTTCATGTGCGAAGAAGGGAATTGCATGCTACTTGGGGTGTCGTTGCCAAGGACTGGAGACAAGATGCAGCAGGATAGGTACACATGACAGTGATAGTGACTAGCAATTATTTGCATTATAATGCAGCCTGTTTTAATCATGTGTTCATTATAATTTCCCTGAAGCTGAAGTTGTTGGAAAGCATGTCTATGTGTGAAAGACCCAAAAAGGCAGTTGCATTCATTTCATTGAGATAATCTCTCTCTTTTTTTCTTTTTTTTTTTTAAATAAAAAAATAATTTCTAAGATACATTGTTTTGGTCTCTGATTTTATCTGAAGTCATTGCTACAACTACATACAGTAGAATCGGACATATAATATCTCGTTTACAGCCATTTTGACAACATGCAAACTCAAGAATAATACAGGTATAAGTCCCTTCTGTGCCATAAATCTTAGCAAATGGATTCATATTGCTTGTATTTGCAAAAGCAGTCAACAATCATGGTAGAAATTATGTTAAAGCTCTATTTTGGGAGTCCACCATCTTGCAAATATGCACAATAAAGGTCCAGACACACCCAATAATAAAATTAGCTATTCCATTGAGTCTCCCATGGTCAGACACCATGAAATAGACACCAAGTTTGCGTTTCTAGCTCATCTGGTTCAGAAGTTAGAGGCAAAACATATTTTCTGGGTCCTTACATTATGGCGGCCATATTGTGGCGGCCATATTGGATTTCATGGAAACGTGCAATACAAAAAATTTTCATATGTATACCATTGATCAACCTGTGAAGTTTCGTGGAAATATCCCTCAGTTTAATTTTGCCCTATTCACCCCCCATTAAAACTAATAGGGGCTAATATTGAGGCGGCCATATTGGACTTTGTTGTACAAATTGACCGGGTTGTCCATATAGGTTGTGATCCTACTGGGTCATAGATAATATTTCTGGTGGACAACTTTTTATGTCGGGGCAAATGCAGCAAACCTTCCTTTGCCCCCTGGGTATTGCCTGCCAATCCACAACCTCCACCCCACCAGGGACCCCCGGAGCTCCAGGGACCCCCAGGGTCGCCGCCAAAAAGTGCAAAAAGGACCAAATGACCACCCAAACGGGGCTGTTCACGGGGAATTCCCGGGGACCACCGACTCCTGGTGCTCCAGCATGGATGCCCCTAGTGGAGGACCCCCACCACTGCAGCGCACACGAAATGACGTAACTCGGGCTAGGAGCGACCGGGAGAGCCGGGGCCGGTACCCACGCGTCCGCCTCGGCAGCGCCAAGAGAGCCGTCAACATGAATCTGTCCCATATAGCGCCACCATCAGGCCCATTTTTTCAAACACATTTTTGGACACTGCTCCTACAGATTTTGCCCTAAAATCACGCAAATCGGTACACAGTATGTCTACACTCATGTCATCAACATGGATCTGTCCCATATAGCGCCACCATCTGGCCGATTTTTTCAAACACATTTTTGGACACTGCTCCTACACATTTTGCGCTAAAATCACGCTGCTATCTCCCGATTAGGGAGTCTTACTGGTATATGTTTTGATCATATGGGGTGCCAACTTCACAGAGGTGGGATCTGAGTAAATTGAGAGAGAGGTCATCAAGTGCAACTGCCATGCTGGCTTCAGCACCCCGAGATGCACATTAACCCTTGTGTTAGAAAACTGGTGACGCTTTTGGTGTTATCCTTGTTTTGATACAAGGAACAGATACTAAACATAATTTATAATCTAGCAGAAAGGGACAAAACAAACATCTTTGGTGGGGCCATACTTAAAGGCCATTTTCGAAACCATCCCTTCATAGAATTCCTTGCAACATTTTATGCATGACATATTGAGTGCGTTCGGAATTGCGCACTCAACGCACTGGTGTGCCATGTTGTCGTTCGTTTATTCGGTGCACTGGTTGTGTTGTCGTTCGGAAATCCAGTGTGCACCGCACCAGGTGTGCTGAGTGCACGCACTGAACAACCCTACTCAGAAGATGGGGTTTGGCAGTGTGATCTGTGATGTGTCGGACTCGGTGCGGTGTTTTGATTGGTTGGTTTTCATGGCCGTGGTCGTTTGGGCTTGATAGTTTCACATACATCAATGTGTATAAACTAAAAAGAAGGTGGGGACATGTTGTGAATTAAATCATATTTCATAGCAACGTTACTTAACGAGCATCAATAGAACTGTTGTAAGAGAAAGCTAAGCTAGCCAAGGTTTTAGGGTTTCAACTGGTCGTTCGGAAATAAGCCACACTAAGTGCACAGCACAGTACAACGTTACCGCCCACTGCACTCACTACACTGAGCACACAGCCGGTAGGCATTTCTGAACGCACCCAGCAAGTATACAAAATCAGCAGAGTTTGGTTTTATTGCTATTCTGTATTCTTGTTTTGATACAAGGAACACACATATAATCTAGCCAAAAGGACAAAAAAAAGAAGAAAAAAAAAAAAAAAAAAACGTCTTTGGTGTTGGCCATTTTCAAAGCTTTCCCTTCATAGAATTCCTAGGGACATGGTTTTCTGTTATTCAGGACATACTGAGGATACGAAATCAGCAGAGTTTGGTTTTGTTGCAATTAGTGGGAGTTTGACCCCCATTTATGCCTAAGATTCCTGGACTAGTTGTCCTGCAGGGCAACCACACTAATAACTAGAAAGATGCAATTCACCCTTTGTTAGCCTCCTGGTTGGTCCCTAACTGACCAACCAGCAGGCTCTATCTGCCTTGTCCCGCCCTGGTTCCGCCTTTTTTATGTTGAATTAGCTAAAACATAATTTTTGGAGAAATAAAAACATTTAAAAACATGCTGATTCACTATGCTGCCACTGAGCAGCTCCAATTGACTGAAACAAAGTTTGAAATTAGAATTGAGTACACAGAATAACAATATGAAGCAACTGAATTAACATGGCAGTGGATGGAATGTCCCACTGAATGTCCCACCAAGACACAGCAACCAATGGGTGTGGAGAGGGGCAGGACAATGGGCGGGACTTGACAAAGGGTGAATTGGAAATTGCAAGTGTGTTTGCCGTTGACTCTATCAAATAGGGGGAAAAGGGTGACATCACAATATCAAGGTATGAGAGGGGCAACCACACTATCAAGCAGTGCTCTTCCGAGCACAGGTCTCCACCAGGGCAGGCGTCCTGGTGGCACTATAATAGGGAAATTTAAAAAATGTGGATCGGGTGGTTCTTCGCTAGTCTTAGACCTGCATGGCAATCGGACGCTGCATGCATGATTTGAGACATCGTGCCCCAAAAATGTGTTTCGCTAAAGTCTACCTGCTGGTGGCGTTAGAACAGGCCAATGTGAAAAGGGTAGCATTTGTTCCTTGACCTAGTGGGAATATGTTTGGCCAAGCTGCGTTGATGATTTGAGGCATTTTGTTCAAGAATTGAGCAATCCTGCGAACTTTGGAAGCCAATATTAGCCAAGGATGGAATATGAAATAGCAGATGGAACGGTCTTGATCACTTGACTATAGAGATACTGTGTACTGATTTGCGTGATTGTAGGAGAAAATCTGATAGAATAATAGCAAAGAATGTGTTTTACATAAGTTGGCCTCCTGGTGGCGCTATAACGGCGAATGTGGAAAAATGCATGGCAAAGGGTTATCCTTAACCTCTAGGGAATGCGCATACAAAGTTTTCCACTTATCAGTGGAGTTAAAGGTAAAAACAGAAATTGGTCTGTTATAGCGCCACCATGAGGATGATTTGAAGTGGTATTTCTTCCCCTGCCATGTGCGTGCCCAAGATTGCACGCTGTGTTCATGATTTGAGGCGTGTTGTTCAAAATGGAGCAATCCTGCAAACTTTGGAAGCCAATTGTAGGCAATCAGGATGGAATATGAAAAACCGGACAGATCCATGTTGATCACATGACAGTAGAGATAATGTCTACCGATTTGCATGATTGGTGGACAAAATCTCTAGGAATAGTGTACATGAATGTGTTTTGCAAACATCAGCATCATGGTGGCGCTAGAACAGGGCCATGTGAAAAATGTGAGGCAGAGGTTTTGAATTGGCATCCAGGGAGTGTTTGTGCACAGTTTGGCCGAGACCAAGCCAACGGCGCCGGAGATTAGACGGACAGACGGACGGACGGACACATGGACGGACGGACGGACGGACAGACAGGGGCGAAAACATAGTCTCTCCCATGCCTTTCAGCTGGTGGAGACAATAACTAGAAATACTGTTCCTACGAAACAGTGTGGGCTTGCATGGAACACCATGCAAAGGGTCAAACTAAAATGTGGAAAGCCTTACTGAAGGCCATAAAGGAGTGTGGATCACTAGCATCCTTTAAAATTGCCCTGAAAAACCACTTACAGGCAGCAGCCGTTCGCAACTGGTAAAAAAAACTAACCTAGCCCAACCCTACCCTCCCCTGCCCCTTCTTTGTATATACTTACTGTTTGTTTAGACTTACTGTTTTCTTTTTTTTTGTTCTCTCATTTTATTTTTTCTTTACATATCTACTGCATAGTAGGCTACTGTGTTCTATTCGTCTGTCATTCAATGTTATATGAGATACTTACTTTAATGGTTTCCTGTGGAAATAAGCTTAGTCTTTTCATGGATCTCCTTTTAGTAGACCTTGTACCAGTGAATTGTACCGTCATGAAACTGTACCTTTTCCTATGCAAACTTCTAATAAAGTCTTCAATCAATCAATCAATCAATCAATGTATGGGCCCACACCTCTGCCTTTGTACTGTCGGCCAGTTTTGAGGAGAATAACCTTAATACTATATAAAGATTTGGGAGAACAAACTGACCAAGAACACTGCTCCCTCATTGTGCCCTGCCTTTGTACTGTCGGTCATTTTTTTGAGGAGAATAAACGTGACCTAAAGATTTGGTATAACATACTGGTCTCACCTTTCAGCGAGTCCACAATAGGCTAATAGGGTAATAATAATAATAAGGGTAATAATAATAAATGTTAAGGCCTCGTCTACTGTAGTGTTAAGACCATTTCCCCATAATTGTTGTGCATATAAATGCCTGTAACCTAATTAGGCCCAGTATGTAGGCTACTGTATGGGCAGGGAAGGGTTAACAATGTGCCATAAGACGCTGCTTGAAGGAGGAAAGGAGGAGGGAAAAAAAGCACAAGCAGTGACGGGCTCTGTGTGCAGTCAGTGCACACACAGTCAGTCACCAAGGCCATATGATCGGTGTGACATTCCAAATCAATAGCAAAACCAGCAGATCGATCGCCCGATCGGTTACCACAGACGGCGGAATATAATAGAAAAAAAAGGAGTGACCCAGACATGGAGCTAATCTCGGTCACCACCCCGACGAGAGGATACAAAAGCACGCGTGGTTTGCGGCGCCGCTTTCTGTTTGCTGCCGCTGCTTCCCAGTAGCGCGTCGGTTTGGTTTGGTCGCTCCGATCGGTCGGTGTTTGTGTGTCTCCCTTGGTCTTGTATTGTGTGTGGAGAGAACCGGTGGGGGTCTTTTACGACAACCGATCGTGCACGTCCCAAGAGCCAGGATCGGACCGCTATACTCGATCCGCCAGGCCCCGCCGGTTACCAGCAGCTTCCAGCGACACACAACACACTCCACTGTGAGATGACCAGGTGGTCCCAGTCGGGGGTCCTCATGCTCCCATCCACACCGCTGCTGCTGCTGGGCTTTCTTCAGCTCCTCTGCACGCTGCATGGTGTACACGGTACGTCCCCCCCTCCACACACACACCACGCACACACACACAACACACTGCGGATTATTGGCAGGAGTAGGAGGACGTGTTGTTCATGTTATGGTGCTTGAAATGACTACTAAGAAAAGGCTATTGTGGCTTATTTTGTTTGACATATGGGACTGCGTGTGTGCAGTGGCGTCAGTTAAGCAAAAGCTAAGGTATGGCAACTTGACTGGTGTCTTGCATGCGGGCCCTCGCGCGCGTGCAAGACACCAGTCATGTTGCCATACCTTAGCAACAGGCACAATGAAAAGTACATTTTATTACCGGTGTTTCCCCCTGTGGCTATATGGTATGGCGGCTGCCATAGCTTGCCATACCCAATTGACGCCTCTGCGTGTGTGTGTGTGTGTGTGTGTGTGTGTGTGTGTGTGTGTGTGTGAAGCACACGTACGCACGCGCGCGTGTGTGCCTGGCATTGTGGCATATAGCGTGTGTGTGCGTGCACGGCGTGACCGTGCGGTGCACCTGTTCTTTGGTCGGTGGGTTTGGTCTCTAGACCTGTGGGTTTCTTCTCTTTTTCTTGTTCAACCTTGGCGGTTTTTTGCCGAAGAAAAATTCCTTCTCAAAGACCCAGATATACACATAATTAATAGCCCTGCTATATTAACTATCTTCGATACAAATGTAACCGAATGGACCATTTTTTTTTCCTTTCCAGGGACCACTTTGGTTGACATTCGCAGCCTTTCGGGAGTTTACAGAATGTTTTTTAAATGACACACTGCTGGTGATTTAACAGGTGCACGTGCGAGGGGCATTGCTCAATCGACGCTTTAAATAAATAAAGCCCCTGTTTTCATTTGGTTATGGAAGCTGTTATTAAAGGTGCGTTTCATACACACGCACACGCCTCCGTGCAAGTTGAAATAACCCAGAATTGAAATATCACTCCTTCCTCTACTCAAATGGCGTGGAAATGAAAGCCCCAGTATTCTTAACAAATTCAGACTAATGAACCTTCGGACTAATGAACCTTCAGACCAATGCCATGGCACCTTTTGTGGTTGTTGCATTCAGTAGGCCGCCTAAGATAGGCTACAATTATAGCCTACACGGCAATGTGGGCTTTGTGTCCATCACTTGACTTGTGGTCACTTCACGTAGGCCTACTCCTGTGTACATTTCCAGTCCAGTGCAATAGCATGCAACCTAGATCTTGGTGTACCAGTGGCACACACACACACACACACACACACACACACACACACACACACACACACACACACACACACACACACACACACACACACACACACCCCAGCGGCGTCAGTTCAGAAAAAGCTAAGGTATGGCAACATGACTGGTGTCTTGCACGCGCAAGAACACCATTCATGTTGCCATACCTTAGCAACAGGCATGATTACAGTACATGTTATTACCGGTATTTCCCCCCTGTAGCCAAGGTATGGCAGCTGCCATAGCTTGCCATACCCAATTGACGACTCTGACACACACACACACACACACACACACACACACACACACACACACACACACACACACACACACACACACACACACACACACACCTCCTTTTCCCCCTCTGTGTGTGTGTGTGTGTCAGTCACTCAGACTCATCCCCAGTGGGCTTGATGGATCTGTTTATTAATTTATATATTCATGAAGTGAGTGTGGGGTGGGGGGCCCACAGAAGAGGGTGTGGGTGTGGGTGGGGGGGTGTTGAAGGCTAGCAGCAGTGTTAGCTCTCTATTGATAATATGGAGCACTTTATTCAGTCCACGGCACACACAGCACAGCGCGCGTAGCAACACTGCAATCCCCATTGGATGAGGGAGAGAGAAGAGAGAGCGAGAGAGAGAGAGAGATGCGGACAGGATTGATAACCGGTGAGGGGTGGTGGTGGTGGGGGGGCAATTAGCATCGTCAGGTGATGCCAATAATTATGAACCAAGGTTAATGCCAATTGATGCTGATGATGCTGTTCGACTGATGGGGGCATCCTTGCAAATGTGCTAAATAATTGGTTGGCTAATTCGAAGTGGGAGAGAGAGAGAGTGGTAGAGAGAAATTGCACAAGCTTTCAGACATAAGCTTTTTTTTGTCTTTGTGGCTGATAGATTTTTATGCTCAATTCACACGTTGAAAAAACAACAGCTCTACAAGCTCACAGCGTGTGCATCTGACTGTGACTGTTGCCGTGAGCTTGTAGAGCGGCTATCTTCCCGCGCCGCAACTGCTGGCCTAATTAAAATGGAAGGCAATTTTCCTCAATGGTGACTGTGGCACTATTAGACCCAGTTCCTAAGCTGTGAGGAGAGAGAGAGAGAGAGAGAGGGAGACGGGGGTGGGTGCGTCTTTAAAGCGGGATGGGGTGGGGGGAGCACCCACTCGGTGTGAGTGGGTGCACCGAAGCCTTGCCGTCTTTAAGTGGGCGGGGTGGTGGGTGGGAGGCTGAGAGGGGGTTAGGCTCCATGACAAGTGCAATGCGCGGCGTCTGTCTCTGTTACTGGGGCAAATTCTATTACCGTGACCTCCAATGTGACAATTCATACAAAGCCCAGGCACTGGCTCGCTATTTTAAGACCCGAATGGCCGTTCATTACGGCTGGCGGCATGCGTCTTTGATTCCATGCTTCCTTGTACTACTTTTGATGTTTCTGTTCATTATTCAAACGTTTGTCTAAACGAAATGGTAATGTTGGCACTATATTCACTTAGTATGTAGGGTACTACTTAATGTGACCTGTATTAGGCAAGCTAGCCTATCGTTTCAACTATCCACGCGGTCTTCCTCTTTTCTACTGTCCGTCTCTCCTATGCTGTTGGACTCTCTCCTAATGTCGTCTCCCTCTCAGCTGTCCTACCGTCTATGCTGTGTCCCTCTGCTTTCCTACTGTCTCTCTCGTCTGCCGTCTCCCTCTCATCTTCCCTGCTGTCCGCCTGTCCTATCCTGTCTCCTCCTTTCATCTTTCCCTATACTGTCTCTCCTAGGCTTTCTTCCTTGCTGTGTCTCCCCTAGCTCTGGTCCATAGCGTTAGTGGAGTTCTCCCTAACGCCACGTTCGTTTACCTCCCAAATCCTTGGCAAATCCAGAAAGACCCGTCGTCTGGTCCGAAAATAACAAAAACTGTTTCGCCCCTCACCAAACCAAAGGTATCAGTGGACAGTTGAAAGCTTACTCTACTTAGTGGACGCCCTCTGAGCCCCCCACCACACGATTAAAATACATTTCTAGGGCAAAATGAGAAATATTCTACCGGATGGAGACTCCATTTCTTCTAGTTTTTCACTATTTGTCGTCGCCATCAAGGTGCCAATTCACTACTGCCGCGCAGGTCAGAGGACCGAATTACACAGAGCATTAGTCTCATTGGGTGTTATTCAACTCTGTGACATTGGAAGCGCTGTTTGTAAAAACATTCTTCAACCTGGAAGAGTGTCTCCATCCGGTGGAATATCTTTCATTTTGCCCTCGAAATGTATTTTAATCGTGTGGTGGGGGGCGCAGACCGCGTCCGCTTACAACTGTCCACTGATACCTTTGGTTTGATGAGGGGCGAAACAGTTTTTGTTATTTTCGGACCAGGTGGCGGTTTTGCCAAGTATTTGGGAGGTAGATGAACATAGCGTTAGGGAGAACTCCACTAACGCTATGGACCAGAGCTATGTCTCCCCTATGCTGTCTCCGTCTAAGCTTCCTTGGTGTCTCCAGGGTCCCACGGTCTTGAAATTCCTGGACATATTTTGAAATTAGAAAAATATTTCTCCAGTACTGGAAAGGTTTTGGAATTTATCAAGGTCCTGGAAAAAATAGCTATGCATTGTCATTGTGGTTATTGATTTTGTTAATGCCTCTGAAATGACAGATTAAACATGGGCCAAATTGTCAAATATTAGAGGCTGAAATTGTGAAAATAGCCGATCTACATGCTCAGACGAGGCGTTGTGAGCATGTAGATCGGCTATTTTCACAAAAGAACCGTGTTATACAAAATTCCTCAACTCTTAGTGCTCGTCAGGGTGCCGGGTCCCCAGTTAGTTAAAACATGATTATTTCGGGGTCACGGCCTGAAAAGGTTGAGAACCACTGGCATACACTGCCTGTCTTTGGGCATTGCGCATAGGAGTAAGTGACCTGTTATTGAGCTGAATTATTGTTACATAGTCCTCGAAATTGGGTTAAATATTCTGGAAAATGTATGGAAAAGTTTTTGAAATGAATTGGTAAAAATGTGTGGGAACCCTGTGTCTCCCTCTTTCAGTGTTCCTGCTGTCTGTCCTATGCCATCTCCCTCTCGTCTCTCCTAATATCGGTCTTTTCTGCATTGACTACCTCTCACCTTTTCCTGCCGCCTTGTCTCTCCTACGCTGTCTCCCTCTCAGCTTTCCTGCTGCCTCTCCTACGCACTCTCTTTCAGCATATCCTACTGTCTGGCCTATGCCTTTCAATCTCAGCTTCTGTCTATAGTACATGCTCTCTTTGCTCTATGTCAGGGCCAGGGTGGGCAACTTTGATGATGGAAAGGGCCACTATATTTTCACACTCACTCCAGAGGGCCATGCATATACTGTACTGTCAAAAATTGCTATTTTATGCTATTTTTGAATTGCAATCCTAAATTATTTTGAGAGATTTCTGAATTGGAATCCTGAAAAGTTAATTTTCATTTAATTTCAAATGCATTTATATGTTATGTTAACTTTATGAAATACAAATACATTGGACATAAAAAGAAAATGCTAGTACTAGTCATTAAGCTACTGTGTACTAATATAGACTGAAGTAATTAAAGCGGGTCATGTTTGCAATTTTGCATGTTTGGAATTGTAACAGCTGAAATCAATAATATATCAGTATTCTGATATTAACCTTCGGGCCGCATTAAGTGAAGGTAGGGGCCCCATGTGGCCCACGGGCCGCCCAATGTATGCTCTATGAGTCTGTGAAGGGAATGCAAACCTAACCAATACAAAAGACTGAATAGGATTGGTCCACAGTCTCTTTTTTTAAACAGTTCTTTGGCTTCTTTGACATGTTAAGTAGTGTTTTTGAGCTCTGTCACCTCATTCTCTAATGCAGCCCTTTTCATCCAGTGCTTCCAAATCCATTAGTAGATTGTGAAATCTCAAACCCCAATAGTGGGTCATGAAAATCTCTTAACTGTACAGCACAATCCTCAGTTTAACTCTTTGAGTTAGAACGGGTACACATTATTGTGTATCATTATTTTATGCTTTAACTATTGAAAAATAGCAGATATACAAGCTCACAGTGCGGCACGCGCTGCGAGCTTGTAGATCTGCTATTTTTGAAAAATCGTGAAAATTAGGCCAGCCAAAATTGGCCAGCCATCGTCAAAGAAAAGGTCCTTTTCACTTAACTGGAGCTCAGTTAGTCTGTTCTTGAGGGACTACTATGTCAGTGGTTCTCAAACTTATTCATGTGAAGGACCCCCAAAATGATATTTATTTGGCCACGGACCCCCATCTCAAAATATTTGGTTCCAGGGACAACCCAGAAGCAAAATTTGAGTTACTAACGTTTGCTTTAAAAATACTCAAAGATTTGCACACATTTTCACGACTTTTTCAAAAATAGCAGATCTACAAGCTCGCTGCGGCGCTGTGAGCTTGTGTATCTGCTATTTTTCAATAGCTAAAGCATTCAATAATTCTAGGGTTAAATGGGGACCCTTATAGGTACATTATTCCACACTCCTAAACACTGAGGACTTGGACTGCGTGCATGACTGAAAGAACGGTGTTTGGAAGAGGAATATTGACGTTTCTGTTGGGTCCCTGAAATCACGAGATCAATGTGAGAAAATGTGTGCATAAGCACAAAACAAAACTGTTTAGAATTGCTGCTATCGCTATACGCCTTTATACCCAGTAAAAGGGTAAACAATGCCGTACTAAAGTATGTCTATGTTCAGGCTTAATTTGACACGCCAGATTATAATGTGTCGCATAGACCTGGGCTGAGTATTCAGTAAATGAGACCATAGGGGTGAAATGCTGACTGTGCCGACTTCAGAACGGCATTCCAAGTAAGCTTGTTGCACTTGCATTATTGTGTCTAATCATACCCCTCAGGTTCACATTGCCATCAAATGTGATTGTTTTTCCATCAACAGATGACTAAGCACTTACCATGTGCCTGAGGCTATAGCTTACTATATACAATTACTCAGCAAAACCTGTTGTGTTATTTTAAAGAGCCATGCTTTATTGGTACTTTTTCCATTGTTCATTTGTCTACTAGTCCATACCGCACCGTTGATCCAGCATGTCTCTGCTGGCGTTCGTACCCGCGTGTGTCTGCCTTGAGCACCCATGGTCCGTTTAGGCCAGTGGTTCTCAACCTTTTTAGGCCGCGACCCCCCCCCCCCCCCCCCCAAAAAAAAAAAAAAAAATCCTATTTTAATCAATGAAGTTCATAGGGTTTAAGTTGTTGTTATAGAGGTAAATGTACTGTAAGAGTATTTCAAGACTGTTTAAACTTAAAGGACAACTCGGCAGCACTAAATAACATATAGGTGCATTTTCCTACTTGTATTGATCCATGGGGTCTATTAGGCAGAAATTCCCCTGACGTTATATTGCTCTCATATTGGAAATAGCACACACACACACATGCTGTATCATTTTCAGAATCAGACCTCCTAAATAAACTAACTGAATGGCCCTTATCTACATTATACTGTACACACACTGCTGCTGAGAAGGAAGAGTGTGTGTGTGTGTGTTAGTGTGTGTACACTACAGAATGTGGTAAAATCTCCTTGGCATCAAGGGCACAGAGTTATTATACGACTTGTAGACGACATCCCCACCAATAGACAGCTCATACTTTCAAGGAAGCACAGATTCAAGACTCAAACCGACAGTGCAGGCTGTCTTATGGGTTGCTGGGGGTGGTCGAATGGGTGGTTAGTGAGGCTACCTGAGGAGCCAGAGGCCATGGCTGTCCCAGGTATGATTTCAGGCCAGAGATTTGTGTCCCTGAGCTAGACTCTCTTGACCTCTAACTGCTCCAAAGGCGTGATACAATGGTGCTCACGGTTCCTAGTGGTTATAGATAGATAGATAGATAGATAGATACCTTTATTATCCCAAGGGGGAAATTCAGATGATGGATTCAGAGGATGGGTCAGAGCCTTCTACCTACGGAGAGTCGCGCCACTCCCGTTCACTTCATGGGACCAGGTCTTCTTCTTCTATCTATTGGCGTATATAGTGACAAATAGCGAAGAGGAAGTTTACAGAATGCATTGAAGTCTATGAGGAGTAAAGTGACAATGAACCACTTGACCAGCGCTGTTTCTGACCCCGCAAGAAGAGGGCTTGCACAGAGCTGGGATGGGGCTGATTTTTTATAATTTTTTCAGACCGAGAGACGTGAGCACTGCTGTGACTCGCGAGTCACTGCACACTCATCCCCACCCAGAGCCGGTCGCGACGCACGGCAGGGAGTGCGCCCGGCGGGGGCACAGAGCAAGAGACCCCGGCCGGGGCACCCCGAGAGGGCAGATGCGAGCTGCTGTGAGCTTGTAGATCGTCCACTTTTGGCACGCGCAACACGTGTGATGACGAAGGGTCACTCCGTGTGTAACAACCGGTTTGTTTTGTAGGCTAACGCTATACAATGGACGTTAATTAAGCGGCGGGGGAAAGTGTTATAGGAGGACGATATGGACCAGAACGTCATAATTTATTCGCATTTATTGTCTCTGACCCGTTTCCATTCACAAATGCGCATTTAGTTTATTCGATAAAGCCTCAAAATCCACCCCTTCCAAGCGGATAATGAAAGTTTATTCGCATTTTTAAGTGTTTCCATAAAAAGATTTTGCAAATAAGCCTTAAATGCGCATTAAGAGGCTTTATAGAAACGCCACTACAGGTAGATTCAAACTTGGCAAAAATAGCTGATCTAAAATAGCTCAATGTTCTGCCAATCCACTGGAAATCTACTGTCTTATTTGTTTTGACAGTGGTTTTATTCATGCTCTGAAACTAGGTTTTCTCAATATAGTCCAGTAAAACTAATATTTATTGTAGTGCATGACCAATTTTTGGGTCTGCCGATTTGATCAGACATTGAATGATGCAATCATATTAAGTAATGCTGTAACTTTGTCAATTGGTTTTCAACCGCTTCTCGAAACCCTATTTTTAGAGCGTCTGGTCCTGACACTGGTGCCAGAATGATGCATGCACTCTGAGGAAGTACTTTGGAACCAGAAATGTTTGACACTTTGTTGCTCAAGGAAATGCATGGTTTCTGACAACGTACGTTTGTTTTCCAGATATATTCTTCTTCCTCTCAGTCCATTTTATTTGTTCCGTGGAGAGGTTTCTGGACAAGACTAGTTTAGTTTTGAACTCGAGTTCTCAAATTCTGCCCGAACCCGACCATAACCGGACCCGACATTTAGGGTAGGGTAGGGCCTAAAATGTAGGCTAATTAGTCGGACCCGACATTTAGGGTAGGGTAGGGCCTAAAATGTAGGCTAATTAGTCGGGTGGTAGTTTCACGCCTGTCCCCTCTAGTCTCCTTAAGACTGGTGAAATTCTGCCCGAACCCGACCATAACCGGACCCGACATTTAGGGTAGGGTAGGGCCTAAAATGTAGGCTAATTAACCGGACCCGACATTTAGGGTAGGGTAGGGCCTAAAATGTAGGCTAATTAGTCGGGTGGTAGTTTCACTCCTGTCCCCTCTAGTCTCCTTAAGACTGGTGAATAATTAGCTACTTTTCCACATTAGCGCTAAGCATAGTGCACTGCAACTGCTCCAGCTATGTAATTATATATTGTATACGTTTATTTTTTAACCACTTAAAGCCTACAGTATATACATTTCATTGACTGGGGTCTTCCGGGGGTCTATCTTTGCCCCCCATTATTCTTTCACTCAAATCTGTAGCAATTGCCACAGCGGAAGTGGTTTACTGGTGCCACTTAAAAATCGTCATTCATTTTCCCCATAGACTTTTACAAAAATCTGTGATAGAGTAATGACTCTGTGATGGACTAATGAGAACCTGACCATACCCGAACCCGACCCGACATCATTCGGGCCGGGTAGTGCCTCGGGCCGACCCAGTAAGGGCCTAGTTAGGGCCGTTGAGAACTTTATTTTGAACTGACTTCTTGGAATCACATGTTCGAACAAGAACACATTACAATTTGGCTTGTCGTACAACTACGCCCTACGTATTTCAGAGTGTACCTCCAAAGTGACAAACTGTTTGAATCTTCGTATCACATACTTTAGCTGCCAGAGGTGTTGCCAAAAAGATGACACAAATGAAAGTTACACCGTGAGTGACTATTTTCTTGACTCACGTTGTTCTCCATTCTTTTCTTTTACTACAGTGAAGATTTCAGTTGGTCAGACTTCAGCTCACCAACGCCAGTGTCTCAAAAACTGTTTGGGGCAGACCTCCATTGATGATCAGAAACACCCCACTTAGAAACATCCCCATTCAGAAATACCCCCACTGAGGTTAGGGTTTATGTTAGGTTTAGGTGACACCTCCATTTAGAATAATGGAAGTCAATCTTCTGAATGGCAATGTTTCTGAATAGAGATGCGTACCCGGGTACGCATCTCTATTCAGAAACATTGCCATTCAGAAGATTGACTTCCATTATTCTAAATGGAGGTGTCACCTAAACCTAACCTAAACCTCTTTGTGTACAAATCTACTAATGGAAACAAATAAGGGTCCATTTGGTTCCATTTGTACACTCCACAGATTTTACTATGTGGGGTGTGTCGTGGGCAAACAAGGCAGTCTTACTAGAATGCAATTACAAACGACCTTTAGTAGCCTTCCTATATCACTTCACGTAGCCCTCCGTTTTGTCATTGACTTCTCAACTAACTTATCGTCATTGTCCGGTGGAAACTTCGTATCTCCAAGTTTCAAATGTGTACGTTCTTTCGCAAAGTAAAGCCCTGCTTCATCATACAAGGCCGTCGCACAAAAGTAGTGAAACAGCCGATCTACAAGCACACAACGCCTCGCACCGCAAGGCGTTGTGTGCTTGTAGATCGGCTGTTTTCACTAGTTTAAATCATTTTTAAAATATAAGATAAGTGCAAAACAAACGAATTAGGCAATATAATCCCTTTTTACCTTTTCCTTTCTTTTTTTATGCCTCTGTAGTTTACACACGCACACCCACACACAGTACACCGGGTGTCCCTATAATGTGGTTGTTTCACTCCTGTCCCCTCTAGTCTCCTTAAGACTGGTGAATAATTAGCTACGTTTCCACATTAGCGCTAAGCATAGTGCACTGCAACTGCTCCAGCCATGCCCGTGAAACCAATGGGTCCAGTAAATGATGACATATCACCCAGTCTTTCTAGGCCTACCTGTTTAACAACGGTTTAAGGGCAAATATGGCTCATGACTCAATGGCACAGAACTAGAATTGTTACAGTAAGTTCTACTGTCAGCAAATCCCCTATTGCGGTTTAAAATAATTGTATACGTTTATTTTTTAACCACTTAAAGCCTACAGTATATATACATTTCATTGACTGGGGTCTTCCAGGGGTCTATCTTTGCCCCCCATTATTCTTTCACTCAAATCTGTAGCAATTGCCGTGAGCTTGTAGATCTGCTATAGAGCATCGCAGCGGAAGTGGTTTACTGGTGCCACTTAAAGATCGTCATTCATTTTCCCCATAGACTTTTACAAAAATATTTAAAACAATTATGTTAAGCCTAGAACCAAGCCATCCAGGATGGCAGTGAATCATGACCATAAAACCTTTGATCCTATGTGAAAATATTTTGATATTAAATTATTTGATATACTACATTTAATAACTACCCTTTGTTTAGCGATTTTCAAAATGTTCTTTTCATAAACAAAGGTTGTATGGTCATGATTCACTGTCATCCTGGATGGCTTGGCTTAACATAATTGTTATAAATATTTTTGTAAAAGTCTATGGGGAAAATGACGATTTCTAAGTGGCACCAGTAAACCACTTCCTCTGCGATGCTCTATTGTCACCAAATGTCAATTATTGTGACCGTCAGGTCGCAATAATCCACCGGCTGTCAGTCTGTCAGTCAGTCATGTCACACTTTTCCCCTACTCATATCTCCGCCACAATTGCCCCGATCCATGCCAAACTTTGCACACACACCCCTTGACAGCCAAACCACAACCTCCACTCATTTCTCACATGGCCCTCTTCTAGCGCCACCATGAGGCTGATTCTTGCAAAACAAATTTTTGGACACTGCTTCTACAGATTTTGCCCTAAAATCATGCAAAGCGGTACACAGTATCTCTAAAGTCATGTCATCAACATGGATCTGTCCCATTCCCCATTATTCCCTCCTGATTGGCTACCATTGCCATCTTACTGGTTTATTCTAGTTGATTCATATGGAACACAGGGGTTGCCTGTACTGTATTGTGTGTAAACTATATCTGACAATCAGTGGACACCCTTTCTAGTTAGTATTTTTGTAGTGTCCTTTGTTCCAGTGAATAGAAATCTTAATGCTACAGCTATTAACATTTGAAATTAAATCAAAATGTTACATTTCAGGATTCCAATTAAGAAATAACAAACAATAAAATCTAATTTTCTCATAAATATTTTAAAATATATTTTTTTGAAAATGAAATATACATTTTAAAACAGAACATCGAATAAATGTCATGAATAAAACAGAGTTTGGATCCCGGGCAAATGTCTAAGCTCTCTCGGTCCCACCCTAATTTACAGTACACTAATAAGACAGAATAAAGCCATAAAAATAAATAATGTGTTGGTAATTAGAACTAATATTTTTATTAGACAGAAACAAAGACAGAATAACCTCAGTAAAACTATACCTAAACCTAACCTTAACCCTAACCCTAACCACAAACTGCCGGTCCGTGCGGTGGCTGCCGGTCCTATTGCCGGGGATGCAGCACGACTGCCGGTCGAACTGCCGGTCGTGCGGCGGTGCCTGCTGCGGCAGTTCCGCGGCAGGTGCCGGAGAATGTATTCGCCTCTTCTGGCATTATTCTGTCTTATTCTGTCTTAGTTTCTGTCTAATAAATACAAAAAAAAAAAAAAAAAAAAAAAATATATATATATTAGTTCTAATTACCAACACATTATTTCTTATTATTGCTTTATTCTGTCTTATTCTGTCTTATTAGTGTATTAGTGTAAATTAGGGTGGGACCGCGCTCTTTTGGGTCTCGAGTCTCGACCTGAAAAGTTTGGGAACCACTGCTCTACAGCAGTGGTTCTCAACCTTTTCAGGCTGCGACCCCCAAAATAATCATATTTTAATTGGGGACCCCCCACCCTGACAAGCACTACGAGTTGAGGCATTACATTTTGTATAACACGGTTCTATTGTGAAAATAGACGATCTACATGCTCACAGTGCCTTGCGTTGCGAGGCATTTTTTGATTTTCTCTAATATTTGACAGTTTGGCCAATTTTAAATTTGTAGTTTTTTTTACTGTTGAGTGAGAAAACAATGTTTCACATTAAGTTAATCATCTGGGGACCCCCCAAAATAATTTGGGGACCCCCCTGGGGGTCCCGACCCACAGGTTGAGAACCACTGCTCTACAGTACAAGGCCACTGAGCTTGTTTTCTGTATAACTAGTATGTATAATGACATACCCAATAGGGACACAAGGGTGACTGTGCGTATATATGGTCTTGTCGCTAAATCAACGCAAATCACAGGCATTGTTATTGCGTTGATCTCCCCCCTCCACTGTTCTTGGAAGGCTTTTTCACCGGTTGGAACAATGTCAGCTTTCTTCCATTCAGCCACACAAGTGTTTGTGAGGTCAAGCTCTTCATGTTGGGTGAATAGACCTGGCTCACATTTCCTTCCAGAGGTGTTTGACAGGGTTAAGATCGGGGCTTTGTGCCCGGCCAGTCAAGTCAATAAAACCATGGTATGCTTTGGACATCGGTCAGCAGTAATGTCAAGCATACCGTGACTCATAGTCAATGGACCGTGTACCAAGCTGTCTGTATTATTGTCTTATTCATGGTCTTGTTTTAACTGGTTTTCTTGCCGACACTTCAGAACAAGTATTGATATTAAATTGTGTCTGTCGTAAGCGTGACAGTAACAAGCACTTAAAGGGATATTTCACTTTCAAAAAACCTTTTGGTCATTTTATTGTCTAATCCAGGGGTTCACAAACTTTTTCTACAAGCACGCAACGCCTCGCGTTGTGTGTTCCCTGCTAGAAAAACCAGCACAGACCAGCACAATTTTCATGCTGGTCTGTGCTGGTGTATGCTGGTTTATGCTGGTTTATGCTGGTCTGTGCTGGTGCTGGTGCTGGTCTATGCTGGTCTGTGCTGGTCCCATGCTGGTCCACCAGCACAGACCAGCACCAGCACCAGCACAGACCAGCATGAACCAGCATAAACCAGCATAGACCAGCACAGACCAGTACAGACCAGCACCAGCACGAACCAGCACATGTTGTGTTTTACTGCTGGTCTGTGCTGGTGCTGGTCCAGCATAGACCAGCACCAGCACCAGCACAGACCAGCATGAACCAGCATAGACCAGCACAGACCAGCACCAGCACAAACCAGCACATGTTGTGTTTTACTGCTGGTCTGTGCTGGTGCTGGTGCTGGTCCAGCACAGACCAGCATGAACCAGCATAGACCAGCACAGACCAGCACCAGCACAAACCAGCACATGTTGTGTTTTACTGCTGGTCGGTGCTGGTGCTGGTCCAGCACAGACCAGCATGAACCAGCATAGACCAGCACAGACCAGCACCAGCACAAACCAGCACATGTTGTGTTTTACTGCTGGTCTGTGCTGGTGCTGGTCTGTGCTGGTCTAAGCTGGTCATATACATCATATACAAACACCCATTTTAACTAACAGGTTCCAGTGGCGCCGAGGATAAGTGCAGGACTGAAGTGCCAGAGGTAGTAAGTTCGAATCCCACTCACACCCACAATGTCAAAAATAATGTCACAATCTAATATGGTCAAATACAGAACAGGATTCAAGCACCAGAGCAAAGAGCAAATTAAACCAGCAAAGACCTGGTCCACTTCTCAGGGGGGTCCCCCGGGGGTCCCTGACCACACCAGCACAGACCAGCAGGTTTTTCTAGCAGGGTTTGTAGATCGGCTGTGCCCTGGACTGCCGTCGCGGCACCCCAGGGTGCCCTGTCACTCACTTTGAAAACCCCTGGTCTAATCAATGTGTAATCATGCTTTTGTGAACACCAGTTTTTAAGTTGCTTGATTCAATATTTAGATATTTGATGTAAATGTTACCCGGCCTTCCAGGCCCAGGGCCTCTCCCCACACACACCATTGTAACTCCATTTTAACCATGATAGATTCATTAAAAACACCCATTATTTGTTCTGGTGACTCATACTACGCTCCTAATACGTGAGCAGGAGTTTGAAGTTACAATGGGTGTGTATTGGGAGCGGCCCTTTTGAAAGTGAAAATATCCCTTTAAACTTCAGGTCTTCTACTTTGGGTTTTAGGAACTGACATTTATTCTACAGTGTAACCACATGAACCCTAGCGTCCTTATTCTGGAGCGGCTATTTGCAGAAAATGGCAGATCTAGAAGCTCACAATGCATGTTGTGAGCTAGGGTGTAGTATAGGGCAGGGGTTTTCAAAGTGGGTGCCGCGACGGCAGTCTAGGGGTGCCGCGAGATCATTTGATGATATTTGGAATTTATTTGGACACTTGAAAAAATATTTTGTATAATTTTAAATTTGAAGTACAGTTATTTTCAGTCAGTTCTAACCAAAATGGCTATTATCTCAACGTTTTCCTCGCAACATAATCACTTAACTATCGTCACTGTCGGGCAGAAACCTCGTATCTCCAAGTTTCAAATGTGTACGTCGTTTGGTAAAGCAAAGCCCTGCTACATCATACAAGACTGTCACACAAAACTAGTGTGCTTGTAGATCTGCTGTTTTCACTAGTTTAGTACATTTTATAGATGATAAATACAAAACGAACGGTTTTGGACATACAAGGTTTCCACCCGACAACGACAATATGCTATAAGGTGCTGGGAGTGAAAATTATAATGTATAGGGTGCCTCGGATTAAAACACATTTTATGGGGTGCCCTGAGACAAAAATGTTTTGGAACCCCTGATATAGGGACCAATTATAGAGCCCTGGGGGACCCAAGTCAAGTTTTAAGTGGTTAAAGTCTCATAACAAGTTGGAATTTAAGTTCTTGACACACACCCTACAAAGTTTAGAGAATTTCCATGTCATAAGTCAGCTTCACTCTCGGGTAAGCATTGTCTTATAATTTCTTCTCGCAACACTGAAACAATTACAGGGCAATTTCACACATTTCATGAATCCCTTTTGTTATCTCAAGCAGGATTTGTTTGAAGGGCTTAGAAAATGTTATTTAAATTATGTATCATGTAAAGTAATGAGTAGTTTTCATATTCAAATGGCATTGTTCATTGCTGACTCAATACTTAAAGGACTTTAGTTTTTTTACAACAAGGGTTCATATTTTAGATTGTAATTAAAGAATATAAAAGATGAGTGTTATTTAATTTACTTTTTTCTATTGTTTTAGAGATTCTTATTTCAGTGGTTGGGGGCATGCGTACAAGTGGCTAAATATGTCATTTTACACAGAATAAGCCCATTCCCAAGATACAACGCAACCTTTCATGGTTGGATGTGACTTATGGGGGCTAGAAGTGTTACTGTAAATAGCAATAAAGAAACTGCTGACTCATTGTGTCTAAAAAGACATATTTGGCCACTTGTACGCATGCCCCCATGCGTACGCATGCCCCACATTTTAGCACGGTAAACGTGATAAAAGAATATAACGAAACAAATGAAAACATTTTAACACTCACTTTTTCTTTTCTCTAATTACAATCTAAAATATGAACCCCTGTTGTAAAAAAACAAAGTTGTCCTTTAATCACTGATTGACTATGACATGGCACACATAAAATAATACGTATTTTCAGTGGTAAAATGTATAGACGTGAATTGTGTAGGATTGAAAAGTTGCCCATTACAGGCAAGTAGACTTCAAACCCTGCCTCCACTGCAGTGCATGGTTGGATTGAGTGCCCAGATGGGCTGGTATTATGGAAAATAATATTGTTCCTGTGAATTTCAGTACAACCCTTTTCAATTCAGTCTCTCCCCTGTAATCATTGCTCGCGTATCAGTAACTACTGTATGTGACTATTTTTGGCGCACGCCGAGACTAGTGCTTTGTGAGATTGTAGATTGGCTATTTTTTCCGCACGACACACACAATATAGGTCAGGCTTTAGGTACTGCTTTGTGGCAAGTGGACTCAATAAATATCATAACAATATCCATCACTTATATTAGGCCTGATTTACACTGCAGCCAAATCCAGCCTGAATCAGATCTGTGTTACATCCAGATTTGGAATCTGATTGGTTTAAATCATATGAAACCAATCAGATTCCAATCTGGATGTGACACAGATCTGATTCAGGCTGGATTTGACTGCAGTGTAAATCAGGCCTTAGGTTTCCGTCCTAGTAAATTAGTTTCAATTACTTTGACCACTAACTTAAACCTATACTGTGTAAGTTGCTCACCTAGAGGTCAGTAGCTCTATAGCAAACCACGGTCGCGTCCGGGTCGTTTCGGCCGTTTTTCGCCGCGGACCACCCCCGCGTCTGCCTCCACCTTGCCGAGATCTATCTTTAGAGGGGTCCCTGGTTCCTGTGCGTTCAGGCATTCCGGAGAAACGGACTCCTTCACCGAGTAAATGCTGTTGTTATGTTGAGGCAAGCTACACAGGCGCCTACAAATATGGCCGCCGTATTGTGATAGCGACCCCACTTCAAGATGCGCTGTGATTGGCCGGCAGTATATAACCCTCGCTGTGATTGGCCGGTAGTGTATGATGACGCAATTTTGCCGCGAAATTCTCCCCCCCTCACGGCTCATAGAAAACCTATAAAGAGAAGGCTTCAGAAGCTGAAAATAACGGAGTGGGTGTTCTAAAACTTTAGCGATTTAACAGTTAGGACAATTTTAAGATTTGTTTTATAAAGAAAGTTACATGGTATAATTTTAACTTTGACTGTTTAGAAATGGCAGATCGCAATGCATTGAGATGTGATGCGTTGTATATCTTTCACACAGATATTCTCTTCTGGGGGGTCCCTGACACAAAATGTTTTGTCAGGTGGGGGAGAGGAGGGGGTCCTCCTTGGCAAAATGTATATTCATTTGGGGGGTCCTTGACTTGACATGAAAATGCTTGAACCACTGACTTGGACCATTTGTTGCCAACCCAAACCAGCCCTGACCTGCCTTCTAGTCACCAGAGGCAGGTCATACATATTCATCTAAAGGTTTAATATCCACTATAAAGTCTAGTCCAGTGTTTCTCAACCACTGTGCCTGTACCTTTGGTGTGCCCCTGAGAAGGATCAAGTGTGCCCCTTGAAACTGCTTGAAAGCCAGTATTGTATTTATCATTTTAAAAATGATTTAAACTAGTGAAAACAGCCGATCTACAAGCACACAACGCAGCGTTGTGTGCTTGTAGATCTGCTGTTTTCACTACTGTTGTGCGACAGCCTTGTATGATGAAGCAGGGCTTTACTTTGCGAAGAAACGTACAAATTTGAAACTTGGAGATACAAGGTTTCTTCCCGACAGTGACGATATTTACACCCCCGTATTAAGTTGGTGTACCCATGGATTCTTGGAACATGAAAAGTGTGCCCATGCAGAAAAAAGGTTGAGCTGGTCTAGGGCATATTAAACTCCAGACGCGTATGTGAATGACCAGGCGGGTCGCAGCCCCTTTGTGCGCACGTGGCATAATTAAAGTGGAAATATAATGTCAACCTTCTAGAGAAAACTGGTCTATTGGCTAAAATCTAGCACAGTGCCTTTTTTTTTAGAGGAAATCATTTTGTCCCCCTAGGGGGTCCCCAGAGTTACTACAGGGGGTCCTCCAAATCTTCCAATACTTTTTATATTAACAACTTGAACCCTAGTGTCCATATTCTGAGAACTGTAGCCAAACAGAGCAGATCTACAAGCTCACAACGCCTCGCGCTCGAGGCATTGTGAGCTTGTAGATCGGCTATTTTTGGCTAAGAGGTTTGGTTTAGAGGGGGAAAAGAGCAGACTAAGTACAGAGTGAAAGGTCAAATGTATTAAGTATTGACGGTTCAAGTGGTTAAATGTCTAGAAACACAAAATGACATGAATCCAAACTACACTGATGATTGTGCAGTCAAACAATGAAACTATATGGAATCTATGAAAAAGTTGTGGGGCTCCCTGCTTCATCTCTCTCTCAACCAAGGGGTCCTTGGCCTGAAAACGTTGAAGACCTCTGATTTAGTCTAATACTGCTGATAATGCTGAGCCCCCCGCATGTTTGTCTTTCCATTATAGTCTCCGCTTGGTCTCCTGTAAATGCATACCATCACACAAACCTGTTGACCTGTGGGTTACGAATTGCTATAATCTTGTATAAACATCGCCGGGGGCTGAGGACGCCCATGGCCATGAAGCCCTTTCATTTTCTGTCACAGCATTATGAATAATGTAGCAAGGTCGCTTTGTTTTCTCACTTAACCAATTTAGAACGGGTACACATTATTGCGTATCATTATTTTGTGCTTCAACTATTGAAAAATAGCAGATATACAAGCTCACAGCGCGGCACCGAGTGCCGCGCTGCGAGCTTGTATATCTGCTATTTTTGGAAAATCGTGAAAATTTGAATTTTGACCCGATTCTATAAGTATCTTTTGTGAATCCTTCCAAGATATTTTTGGGGAAAAAAAACTGTTTCTATGTCAGCAATCTGGCCAGCCATCGTCAAAGAAAAGGTCCTTTTCACTTAACTGTAGCTCAGTTGGTCTGTTCTTGAGAGACTACTATGTCAGTGGTTCTCAAACCTTTTCATGTGAAGGACCCCCAAACCGATATTCATTTGGCCACGGACCCGCATCTCAAAATATCTAGTTCCAGGGACCCCCCAGAAGCAAAATCTTAGTTACAAACGTTCGCTTTGAAAATAGATATATTCAAAGATTTGCACACAGTTTCACAACTTTTTCAAAAATAGCAGATCTACAAGCTCGCAGCGCGGCACCTGTGAGCTTGTAGATCTGCTATTTTCACTGGTTAAAGCATTCAATAATTCTAGGCCCTAAATGGGTTTAAAGCAGTGGTTTAACCCCTGGCCTTCATTATGCGATGCTGTTTATCCATTTGTCAAAAAACTGCCCTGAAAGCCAGATGTATACCTTTTCTATAAAGTATATCTTGGCTATTTTGTAAGGACGTATTGCATTTGTGTTTTATGGTTTTTGCACTTGTTCAGATCACATGTTGTAGTTGTTATGTCCTACATCGGTCTTTCTCAACCACTGTGCCTGGGGACCTTTGGTGTGCCCCTGAGAAGGGTCAAGTGTGCCCCTTGAAACTGCTTGAAAGCCAGTATTGCATTTATCATTTTAAAAAATGATTTAAACTAGTGGAAACAGCTGATCTACAAGCACACAACGGCTCGCGGTGCGAGGCGTTGTGTGCTTGTAGATCTGCTGTTTTCACTACTGTTGTGCGACAGCCTTGTATGATGAAGCAGGGCTTTACTTTGCGAAGAAACGTACAAATTTGAAACTTGGAGATACAAGGTTTCTTCCCGACAGTGACGATATTTACACCCCCGTATTATGTTGGTGTGCCCATGGATTCTTGGGACATGAAAAGTGTGCCCATGCAGAAAAAAAGGTTGAGAAACACTGTCCTACACACACACAAATCCAAACCCAAATTAGGCAGGTGCTGAGCGAGGAAGAAAATTACATGCATCTCAGGCGAAAAATTTGGCCTTGGAAATATGAGCTCTATGGACTACCTTGAATTGTAACAAACACTCTTACAAGCTTAATTTTAGGCCTAGAATTATTGAATGCTTTAACCATTGAAAAATAGCAGATATACAAGCTCACAGCGCGGCACCGAGTGGCCCGCTGCAAGCTTGTAGATCTGCTATTTTTGAAAAAGTCGTGAAAATGTGTGCAAATATTTTAATATATGTATTTTCAAAGCGAACGTTTGTAATTAAAATGTTGCTTTTGGTCATTTTAGAGGTATTAAAAAGTCCTTAAATTGGCATTTTAGAAATGTGAAGATACCCTCCTCTATACACTTAAACTTTATGTTGGTTTGACCCCCCGAAATAATTGGGGGGGTCGTGTGTGATGTGATGACGTCATCAAACGATAAATTCGACTTCAACTCGACTTTTTACTGAGTCGAGTCGACTTGCAAAAATCACAAGTCGTTAATGCCCTAACACACATGCACATGCACACCCATTGAACATAATATAACAGATTAACCTACACCGTACTTGTCTCACACACACAATAAGTACACAGCCGTGATAGTATCCTATCTAGGGCATCTATCACTGTCTGCTCTGTTTCCACCTGGACGGGCACAGAGTCATGCTGGAGCTTCCACCAAGGTCACTGGTTATTTTAAGACTGAGGGATAAAGTAGAGCTGCATTAACCACTGAAAACCTTACTTTGTAGACTGGGGTTCCCCAGGGGGGATTTTCACTTGGTCACCTCCTTTATTCCTTCTACACCAGGGGTCTTCAATGTTATCAGGCCAAGGACCCCTTAGTTGAGTGAGAGATGAAGCAGGGACCCCCACAACCTTTTCGTAGATTCCATATAGTTTAATTATTTGGCGCTGCGAGGCGTTGTGAGCTTGTAGATCTGCTATTTTTGGCTGCTAAGATCTCAGAATATGGACACTATAGGGTTCAAGTGGTTAATACAAAAAAGGAGAAAAATGTTTCTATCACTCAAAGATTTGGAGGACTCCCTGTAGTAACTCTGGGGACCCCCTAGGGGTCCCAGACCTCCTGCTTTTTTTTTTTTTTTACTATTTTGAAAACCAGCAGATTTACATCGAAACGTTGAGAGCTTGTAGATCAGCAATTTGAAATATTAATGTTTTTCAAACTGGTAAAAGATGGCAAAGAGCTCAAGGATAAAAGGTAAGGCAAGGACAAAAATAGGGCCCCACATCTCTACATTTCTACTTTGATAGCCAATCTCCAAGCTCACAGATGTAAAACCAGGAAAGAGAACCAGCAGTACTAGAGGTCTTAGCCCATTGCACTTACCGTAGCAGTTGCCTACCCGCAATGACCATACAGACTTGTACAAAGGTAAAAACGTAATTCAGATGGTAAAACTGTCTTTGATGCTACATTAACTCACTTTGCCGGGCAACTCCCCTTGTGTGTGATAAATGTGGCATAGTCCCTTCTTTTGGGGCTTGTTTTCGTAGACCCGGCTGCTTGTTCTCTCGCAAAATCAGGCAACACGGAGGAGCACTTTGGGGTCGACGGCATGAAAACTAGCGTCCCTTTGTTGGCCATGTGACATTTTGTTGTAACTCGTGTGTCACTCACAAGTATTATTCTCAAAGAGATTGTAATTGTTGAATTAAATCGAAAGACAGTAAGAATGCATAGGCTTTATAGCAGGGGTGCCCACACTGTTTTGACGTGAGATCTACTTTTAAAATGACTAGCGCAACATGATCTACCCATCCAAAATGTTTTAGCTGAGGGCCTGAGGGGGGCTTTGGAATTGCAGCACTGGCGTTACATTGTAGACAAACACACTTACTGTAAGGGGGAAATACATGGGAAATACTGGGGGAAATGTCTATATCCCATTCTGTATGGAAGTGTTTTGGGGTTCTTTGTAATGCTACTGACTCTTGAACAAAGTATTGCATTGGTGGTTTGCCTACTCTAGAAGCCATGAAGGGAGCTGAGCTGACAGGCCCTTCTTGATGTCATATTGACATATTCTTTTTATATTTTAATTATATATTTTTAGAGGCATGTCATGTGGTCTACCTGCACACCCTTGGTGATCTACTGGTAGATCACAATCTACCTTTTGGGCGCCCCTGCTTTATAGCCTATAATGCCTACTATAATGCCTATAAAATGTTAAATGGTAAATGGTGCATTTGTATAGCGCCTTTATCCAAGGCGCTTTACAGAAATTGTGCATTACATTCACCCATTCACACACACACATTCATACACCGATGGCGGAGGAAACCATGCAAGGCACAAACCTGCTCACCGGGAGCAACTAGGGGTTCAGAGTCTTGCTCAAGGACTCTTCGACACCAACTCTGGGGGAGCCCGGGATCGAACTGGGAACCCTTCAGGAACCCTCTGTGTTCTAATGACGATTTCTCTACCCCTGAGCCAATGCCGCCCACAATGATGTATCGGCAAAACCTGTGCTTGCGTACGTTTTCATCCTTGTGTTCAGTCTGTGCACAGTATTATAGACTGGCATGGCCAGACTGTAAACTTTCATCTTGTACACTCTCAGGGTTAAATTGACACTGATGGTGTTGCTGCGTTGGTTCTAAACCCCTAACGTCTGTCTCTGTCTCTTTGGTTTCTTTCTCTCTCTTGCTCTGCTCTCTCTCTGTCTCCAGGCGCTACAACAGAATGTGAGCCCAATCAGTTTCAGTGTGGCAACGGGCGCTGCATTCCATCTGTGTGGCAGTGTGACCGGGATGAGGACTGTTCCGATGGCAGCGACGAGAGCTCATGTGGTAAGGAGACTTCTCTCTCTTGCGCGCTCACACACCAGTGGCGTCGGTTCAGAAAAAGCTAAGGTCTTGCACGCGCCATCAGTCATGTTGCCTTACCTTAGCAACAGACATGATACATTTATTTTAAGAAGTACATTCTATTTTCCCCCCGTTTCTACGGTTTGTTCAAGTGCAGCTAAACTTGGCATAAAATAGTAAACGTGCAAACAATAATGAATTGCACCTGTGCAGCTGACCTGCAGAACCTGTGAATATACCATTTTGTCAAAATGGGGAGAATACAAGTGTGGAGAATATAATTATTATACCTTGTTAAAGTGACCATTTTTGTTACATTTAGCATTTGTAGTTATTTTAGTGTCATTTAACGACATAATAACCAGAACAGATAGGCAAAGATACATTCATGGATTTATGTTTAAAAGTAACTTTTATTGGGGTGTCCGGTGGCCTACTGGTCAAGGCGCATATCACATAGGCACCGCCACATAGGTATGGTTGCTGCGGCGTCGCCGGGGCGTCGCCGGTTCGATTCCCGATCCGGACGACGTTTACCGCATGTCACTCCCCATCTCTCTCCCCATTTCCTGTCAGTCTACTGGACCTCCCTTGGTCAATGAAGGCATAAAAAGCCCCAAAAAAAAAAAGATTAAAAAAAAAGAAAAAAGTAACTTTTATTTCCCCCCCCTGGACCCAGGGTATGGCAGCTGCATACCCCTGCCATACCCACTTGACGCCCACACTGGCGCACACACACGCTCAGAGACACACAGATGTAACATGTTCCTTACGTGTCACACTCGGTCTGTGTCATGCATGCATGATGTACCTGACACACACACATGGATAGTTTGACAGTTGTGTATAATTTAGTGTGCATACTATGGCATGGCAAAAACCTAATCCTTGCACTTGAATCCTCAGAGTCAGCTGTTTGTCTTTAAAACGCACCTACACTCATGGTTCGCTTGGCGCCAGTGGGTGTTTACCCAGCATGGGAGAGAGAGAGGTAGAGGGAGAGGGAGGATGGGGGGAGAGAGAGAGAGAGAGGTCCAATAACTTATACTGTAGCTCTCCTGTCCTCATTCTCTCTCCCTCAGTGTTGATTTTGTCGACTAAAACTAGGACGAAAATGTTTTGTCGTCTTTTTTCACTGATGAAAACTAAATAAAAACTAAGCTGTGATGACTAAGACTAAATATATTGACAATTTTGTCAATAAAATAAAAAACTAGACTAAAACTTTAGGGATGAACTAGTGGAGAAGAGTCATTTTGTGTTTGGTTGCTCTCAAGTGTTGCATGCTGAAAATAGCCGATCTACAAGCTCACAATAGCCGATCTACAAGTTCACAACGCGTCGCGCTGCGACGCGTTGTGAGCTTGTAGATCGGCTATTTTCAGCACACGACCAAGTGTAAAATCAGTCATTACGATGAAGGCCTGCCAAAATACATTTCAGTTGACTAAATCAACTGTAGATTTAGTCGCCTAAAAACGTATGATATTTAATCGACTAAAACTAGACTAAAACTAAAACCTTTCAGTTACCTAATTTATGACCAAAATTAAATAACATTTTATTAAAACTAAATCCAAATTTTCTGTCAAAAACAACAGCAGGATGCTGAGGAGATGGCGAGATTTGCGACTGAAAGCAAAATAAATGTAGTGAGCAAAAGGGATCCCACCAGGTCCAAAATTTGAGGACCTGTGATGTCATAACATACTTTTTATTTTTTATTTTTTTTGTCAATAAGGGGGGACACCTAATGAGAGGCCTGCTCTGACGGAAACATTGCGAAAAAAAGTTATGGTCATTTGTATATTCACTGTCCCATCGACTTCACTATAGACGGGTTTCTTGTTTACAAACATTGACACTAAATGCACAGGTGACTGTATCATGTAATCAGTCCGTCCAATCCCCAAACCTGTTGTTTGGGAGCGCTGGTTAAGCCTGGTTTCATTGGCTAATTTTGGTACCGAATCAAACGTGACGTGGACCAGAAACCCGTCTATACAGGAAAAGAAAAAATATTAGAACAAGAGAAACATCTGCTTTAAGTAGCATGTGAGGGGTCAAACTAGGGGTTCTTCTTGATTCATCAAAAATAGTGATGACTCATCACCTTTCAGTTTTGTGGGGTCGTTTTTAGCCCAAGGAATGTTTTTCATGCAAAACAACCCTTTTCTTTGAGCTTTTGGGCCTGTGGCTCCCCGACTACTCACTTCTCTCTCTCTCTCTCTCTCTCTTGTACACAGTGTTTAATTTATACTTAAAAAAAAAATAGTTACGTTACTTGATTCTGATTGGCATTGAACAATGCCTGTCTACAATATTTCACCGTACTGTTAGGTGGGCAGATTGGAGGGCCCTTGGCTGTCCTACAATCCACACTAAACCACAGCGTCAGCCTCTTGTGGCTCACTGCTTTCATTTGTAACTCGGAGTGTGTACAAAATGCAACCAAGGGACCCGTAAGGCTCGCAACATGTCGCGTTTTGAAGCGCTGTGAGTAGGGCTGTCACGATATGACATTTTACATGACGATTAATTGTCACTCAAATAATTGGCGATTAACGATTTAATTGTGTATTTGTCATTGATAATTACATTTCTGTTTGGCTTTTAGGCTTTGAAGTTGCATATGGTAGATATGACACATAACCTAAATATACAAATACAAATACATTACTGACATATTTGACAACTTACTACTTAAAGAATAACATTGATAGTGGAAATAGCAGATCGACAAGCTCACAACGCGTCGCGATGCGACACGTTGTGAGCTTGTAGATCTGCTATTTCCACTATTTCTGAAAATTTTCAACATTCACGATTATGACGATTATGACAAAATAATTGCGATAATGTCAAATAATCACGATTAGACAATTATGTAATGATTGTGACAGCCCTAGCTGTGAGCTTGTAGACCAGCTAGTTCCACTTGTATTTGTGTTTATTTTAGCTGTTCGAAAATGAGGGGGTGGGGGGGGGGGGGGAGCCAAAGGCTATGGCTATTTGTGACAAGGGGCATGGAAAGGTTTGGGAACCCTTGGTCTATATCAGGGGTGGGCAACTTTGATGATGGAGAGGGCCACTATATTTTTTACATTCACTCCAGAGGGCCACAATGCCAATACAGTCAAAAATGGCAGATCTACAAGCTCAAAACGCATCGCAGTGCGATGCGTTTTGAGCTTGTAGATCTGCTATTTTTGAATTGGAATCCAGAATGATTTCTAGCCATTTTTGAATTGGAATCCTGAAAAGCAACCTATTTATTTAATTTCAAATGCATTTATGTTCATGTGCTTTATGAACTTAGATACAAATACATTGGACATAAAAAAGACTAGTGCTAAGTCATTAAGCTAATATAGACTGAAGTAATTAAAGCGAGTCATGTTTGCATGGTTGGAATTGTAACTGTGAAATCAAGTATTCCAATATTAACCAGCATGCCACATAACACCTGAAATCAAGTATTCCAATATTAACCAGCATGCCACATTAAGTGAAGGTGGGGGCCGCATGTGGCCCCCGGGCCCCCTGGCGCTGTTGCATTTGCATGCTCTTCTGCTCCCTGTGTGGCCTTGGTGGAGCTGACTACCATCACCATACAGTATACTGAATGTAAAAGTCCATATATGGGTATTCCCCAGAACCCCTTTATGCCCATATGTGGAGTTCCTTGATGTCATCAATATTAAGCCCATATCTAACAGGACTTCATATGGGAATGCCCATATATGGAGGCCACTTCGGCCACATACCACACTAACAGAATCCATATATGGCCAAGACAGCCCATATCTGTGTGCCTGGTTCTACAGACATGGATCTCCATGTATGGGCATAAAAGGGTATGATGTCAGATGTCATAGACATCATAGGACCTTCACATAATGAATGACTGAGTAAGCATGTTTGGGCTCTCACAGCATATCTCCATTGTCAGTACATGGATCTCCATATATGGTTACCAGGGGTCTCCATATATGGGTAACTGGTCCGATATACATCACTGGCCAGATGGCCTTTAGGGCGAGGTCGCATGTCGCCCTGAGGCGTCTTACTAGTATTATTGTATTCACAATTGCGTGTTTCTGCATCTTTCATTGAGGTTGAATATTCTCCTTCTCTTTGTACCTCTTTCTCTCTCTCTCTTTCCAACAGATAAGAACACATGTGCGGAGGTAGACTTTGTTTGCCGTAATGGTCAGTGTGTTCCCAAGCGGTGGCAGTGTGACGGCGAACCCGACTGTGAAGACGGTTCTGACGAGAGCATGGACATCTGCCGTGAGTAGAAACACCGCGTTGCACTCAGCCGTCCTCCGGTTAAAGGGCACGTTGCGTGGGTCTGTGAGTAGAAGAATAGACTGTAAAGGGCACGTTGGTTTGAAAAGGATGACCCATTAAGACCTGGAATTTGGAACCTCTTTAACCATTATTTTATGCTTCAACTATTACAAATTGCAGATCTACAAGCTCACCACGCGGCATTGTAAGATACAACCAGTAAGATACAACAGCAATTCATGAATTGGCACTATAACTACGTTGGGCAGAAAAAGGAGTACGTACACAGGGGTTAACGTTCTCAGTCCTGGGGACTGATTTCAGTCTTGAGGATTCTATAGGGGCTATTTCTGAGATCATTGCAGATCCGCAAAACAATAAAAATAAATAAGGGGCAGGTGTAGCGATGGCTGCCAAACTCCAAACTAAAAAGCATATAATGAATTGGCCAGACTAGCAATAGAATACAACAGAACTTCAGAAGTTACTTTTATATAAAACTAAGCATGGATTGGCACACACACATTCAGTGAAGGCAGTTCAGAACTTCAGGGAAACACCCCGAATATTGGTGTGCGCTGCACGCACCATGTATCAAAAATCACATATTGGGAATTTGGGACATTGTCGAAAAGAAAAAAAAATCTTGGTATTTATTTTTTGCTTTAACCCCTGAGTAAAAAGATCTACAATAAAGGAACTATTCTTTTCTACCACCTACAAGCTCTTTGCATCACAGCTTTCCTACGGCCCTTCTCTCCAACACTGTCTCCCTCTGAGCTTTCCTACTGACTGTCTCTCCTACACTGTCTCTCGCTTGGCTTTCCTACTGACTGTCTCTCCTACACTGTCTCTCGCTTGGCTTTCCTACTGACTGTCTCTCCTACACTGTCTCTCGCTTGGCTTTCCTGCTGTCTGTCTCTCCTAGCGTCTCCCTCTCAGCTTCTGTCTGGGTAAATACAAGTGGAATAAAGCCATGGCTCCACGTCCAGTTGAAACTGCCCCTTAGCTGTGGTTTAGTCCCAGTATACTATGTATGGCCTGCAGTGAGTTATTACTTTTATGAAAAGGTCACCATGGCGACATGAAAATCATAGAGGCATCTTAATGATTTTTTTTTTTATGGCATGGCTCTGTTTGAGGCATATACTGGGTACTGTATATGGGTCTTAGGGATGGGCATTTGGAATTTCTTTTCTAAAGGTGTAACCTTTGGAATGTGGCTGGTTAAACGTCTATGAAGCCATTATGAATAAATACTATTGCAGTCCTGTGTGTGGGCAGTTCAAACAGGGCCAAGAACATGTAACATACATTAGGTCTACATCTCATTCTGTACCGTTATTTTCTTTATTTTATTGTTATTAGGTATTGGAACATATGTATGAGGAACTATATACATTTAGTGATTTATTCTGTTAAGTCATTTGCTGCTATTTTAAACATAGGCTGAACTGTTTTCCTGACAAATTTTCCTTACCTTTTAACGTGGGCACATGCACGCATCGTGCGCGACTCATCTAGTAGACGTGTAGACTCGGTGACAGCTTTCGAATAAAACAAAACCCCATTGAAATAGACATATCCGCTGCCAGGCTGTATCCCTGCTTATCCGCCAGTGTTTACATGAAAAAAACATTGGAAACAGCCAGCTGTGCGCTATGGTAACACGTGGACACGTTCGCGCACATAGCAGACGATATGTGCGCAGATCATATGCCAGGCGGGTAGAGGAATCAAACGGCTACCAAATAAAAAAAAAACGCGTGAAAAAAGACCAGAGTGCATCGCAGAGTGGTACAGCGGGAAATCTCCGGTTTCGACGGGGATCGCAGGAAATGAGTTAATATCCTGTTCATATTTGATTTATTTGTATACTTAATTTTGGTTAGTTTTGGTTTCGGTTAACCGTCCCATCCCTAATTGGGTCTGTTTTTCTGTCCTGGGCTGATTTCTAGTTTCTTGACGCACACTACCAGTGGTTCAAGGAAGTGACTTGTGCGTTTACCCTGGTGATCTGTTATCTGCCCCGTGCACCTTTTCTTTTTGTTTACGAAGCCTAAAAGTAAAACAGATTTCTTTTTTTATTCATATACATAATGTTCAATGATCGTTAATCGTAATTATTTGACAAGTAATCATCAAGTAAAATGCCCTAATTGTGACAGCCCTAGTCATAACGTCAGGGATTATGTCGTAAGACTGTCCACATGAAGTCTGATATCCACATGAATCCAAGCCGTTGCGGTGTTAACGTGCATTTCATTTGAATATTTTCTGCCATGAAGTAGTCCCTGACTGCTTGCATAAACAAGGTGATTTGCATTTAGATTTGTTAGTCAAGTCTTTGTTGTCTTTCTGAGGTCTTAAACATTCTCTGATGTTTCTGATGCCGACACGGAAACCTCACATTTCATTAACCGACGGCACCTTCGATGCTGTTTTGGAAGATTTTAAACGGACACCAGTCATCAAATCATTTGACATTCCATTTAATTTGTTTAATGGTGTTTGCTTCATTTAGTCTGTATTAATGAGCACTCTTAAACGCTAACACCGCATGAAGGTAATGTTCATATTACTGCAATTGGAATAAAGCCAATCCTAAAACCTTGTTGCTCCCCAAGGGTCCTTTCACTAGTCAATGCGTAGACCCGAGCGGCAACAGAAAGTCAATTCACAAGACGAAACAGAAGTGACTTAAACCCATTCAGAACGGGTACACAGTATTGTGTATCATTATTTTATGCTTTAACTATTGAAAAATAGCAGATATACAAGCTCACAGCGCGGCACCGAGTGCCGCGCTGCGAGCTTGTAGATCTGCTATTTTTGAAAAATCGTGAAAATTAGAATTTTGACCTGATTCTATGAGAGTCTTTCGAATCCTTCTAAGATATTTTTGAAAAACCTATGTTTCTATGTCGGCAATCTGGCCAGCCATCGTCAAAGAAAAGGTCCTTTTCTCTCAACTGGAGAACTCAGTTAGTCTGTTCTTGAGAGACTACTATGTCAGTGGTTCTCAAACCTTTTCATGTGAAGGAGCCCCAAAAATGATATTTATTTGGCCACGGACCCCCATCTCAAAATATTTAGTTCCAGGGACCACCCAGAAGCAAAATTTCAGTTACAAATGTTTGCTTTGACACATATATTCAAAGATTTGCACACATTTTCACTGCTTTTTCAAAAATAGCAGATCTACAAGCTCGCAGTGCGGCACTCGGTGCCGCGCTGTGAGCTTGTATATCTGCTATTTTTCACTGGTTAAAGCATTCAATAATTCTAGGCCTAAGTGACTTAAAAAGGCAGCAACAAAAACCTTGGGAAAAAAAGCAGCACTCCTTTCAGATGCCTGGCAGCCGAGGTGCGTACAAAAGGGTATTTGATGACGTTAGATCTGGTTAGTGCTGACTCCTTTTCTAGCAAACATCACAAGTACCCCTAACCATTTTGTACAGGCCTTCAGAAACATTGGAGGGGTGAGGGGTTGTTTTTCCAAGGAGAGCTGGCCTGTCAACTGAATGACGGTAGTTTAAAAAGAACAAGGTATGCTTTCCACGGAATTAACAATGTGGCATTCACATTTCAGGAATGACTATTACAGTATTTTCTGGACTATAAGGCGCACCTGACTATAAGGCGCACTGTCAATGAATGGTCTATTTTCAAACTGTTTTCATATATAAGGCGCACCTGACTATAAGGCGCACATAATAGACGCTACCGTTGCGTTATGCATCCAACAGATGGAGCTGTGCTAAAGGGAATGTCAATGTCAATGAATGATCCATATATAAGGCGCACTGGACTATAAGGCGCACTGTAGTTTTTTGAGAAAATTAAAGGCTTTTAAGTGCGCCTTATAGTCCGGAAAATACGGTAACAAGGTGGCCTTCATGATTAAAGGGATCCCTGGCTAATATGACAAATATGCCTTAATACATTATAATTGTCCTCTATAACTACAATGTAAAATTTAAAACACCTCAATTATTTTATTTCTTCTAGAAATAGCTAATCTTTCACTCAACAGGGGAAATGCCTGTCGCAAGTTGACGATGTCATAAAAAACAATATTTCAAATTTGTTTGCTTTTTTGTTGTTTTTTTTCTTTCCTTTTTATTTGCACATGCATGCCATAAATTCCATAGGGATGGATCACACATGGCATCATCAACTTGCGACAGGCATTTCCCCTATTGAGTGAAAGTAAGGTGTTTTTAATTTTACATTGTAGTATAGAGGACACTTATAATGTATTAAGGCATATCTGTCTTATTAGCCAGGGAGCCTTTTAAGGAGATGATGCGATGTGCATTTTATCTTCAGTTGTGATTTTATTTTTCAGTTGCATAATTAAAGATCGAACAACCAATCCCTCGACACCCTGTTTAGTTTGACACTTAGCTGCACTTTCATAATCGTTTTCAGACTGCCTTCAAACCAAAGCCTTTGAACAATCATTGTTTCAAGTCAATAGAACAAAGATGATTTTTTGTTTGGGCTCTATCATTGTAGGAACCCTTTGTTACTGTAAGCCTGTTGAAGTAAGCTTATTTTTGTATTTTTATTTTTCTTGTTTTTTTCTTGCTGTTTGCTTTATTATTATTTTTTTTGTTGAGGTTCATAAATCCAAGTCAAAGACCTCAAGCGTTTAACCCATTTAGGCCTAGAATTATTGAATGCTTTAACCAGTGAAACATAGCAGATACCGGTATACAAGCTCACAGCGCGCTGCAAGCTTGTAGATCTGCTATTTTTGAAAAAGTCGTGAAAATGTGTGCAAATCTTTGAATATATGTATTTTCAAAGCGAACGTTTGCAACTCAAATTTTTCTTCTGGTTGGTCCCTGGAACTAAATATTTTGAGATGCGGGTCCGTGGCCCCACATGAAAAAGTTTTAAAACCACTGACATAGTCTCTCAAGAACAGACTAACTGAGCTCCAGTTAAGTGAAAAGGACCTTTTCTTTGACGATGGCTGGCCAGATTGCTGACATAGAAACATAGGTTTTTCACTTATAGAATCGGGTCAAAATTCCAATTTCCACGATTTTTCAAAAATAGCAGCTGCGAGCTTGTATATCTGCTGTTTTTCAATAGTTAAAGCATGAAATAATAATACACTATAATTTGTACCCGTTCTAATATGTGGATTCTCCGGTCATGTCTCCATACTTGGAATTGTGTACTTCTAAACCTCTATATAACCTCTAATAATGTGACTAAATGCAGCCACCAGATGGTCATTGCACATTTTGGCATTATTGTTATTTGTTTTGTGAAGAATCAGAGCCACAACATTAGGCACCACCTGCTTTGTCTGAGCCAACATAACCGTTTGCTAGTTAACTGTTGTTTAAAGCAGTGGTTCTCAACCTCTGGGGCTCCCCAGGTGGTTAGCTTAATGTGCAACATTGTTTTCTCACTCAACAGTAAACAAACTAATATAAAGTTTAAGTGTATAGAGGGTATCTGCACATTTCCAAAGTGACAATTCAGGACTTTTTAATACCTCTAAATTGGCCAAATTGTCAAAAGTTTTTGAAAATAGCCGATCTACATGCTCACAACTGCCTCAGCATGTAGATCTGCTATTTTCACAATATAACTAACTGTGTAATACAAAATGCAATGCCTCAACTTTTAGTGCTCGTCAGGGTAGGGGGTCCACAGTAAAAATATGATTATTTTGGGGGTCGCGGCCTGAAAAGGTTGAGAACCACTGGTTTAAAGAAGGTTTTTTTTGTGTCTAGTTTACCTGATCTACTGGGTGACATACTGTATTCCAGACAACGTATAATTCTTTTCTTATTAAATTATCGATTCCCCCCCCCCCCCCCCCCCCCCATTTAAGTAGTTTGGTTTAGGAAAAGAAATGGAAGTTATCGGCAAAACAAATCCTTTTTTACTTAATACTAAAGGCCCCCCCAAATATCAAGGCAACACTGCTTTACAATGATGTAGAAGTGCTATAAAATCATATGACGGCTCACAGATGTAACACAGCTGGTGCCAGCTGCCTGCTGTCAGTCTTGAGTGACTGGATCACAGCGCAAAGAACAAGGTCTTATTCTCCCTTGTTCTCTTGTGGTTTGGTTTATAAATTAAATTAGATAACATGGCAGACACCATTTAGAAAGGTCTGCTGTGTCATCTTGCCTGATGTGATGAAGGCTTATGATGCACTTAGGGATGGGACCATCTGAAAATGTCATGGCAAGATTATTGTGACCAAAGAAATTGTGATTTACATAATTGCGATAATCGAAATTTCCCCAACATCCATTATCCTGGGGCGGAGCATTTGCCCAAAAAATAGCAGATCTACAAGTTCAACTTGTAGATCTGCCATTATTTTCGGCAACAGAATTTCTAGATTTGCCATCTTTTGGCAAAGAGATTTGGTAGAGAGGGGTAAAAGTTATTTCCACGTCAGTTGTACCAATTCTAGAGGGTTTAAGTGGTACCCAGTAGCACTTTTGAGGCCGGACGTGACCGGACGCTGTGTGGCCAATATATTTCCCTACGGCACGGAACAGTGCTTGCGCGTATGCATGCTAGAACTCCCCATAGATTCGGGTGACGACGCGCCACATAGCCTACAGTTTCTAATGAAGTGGCTATATTTGCATAACAAGTTTACCAGGTTTGCCAGTAAGTGGTCTGCAGCGCATCCCCCCTAGATTCACAAGCCCAAGTACCCTATTCATATGTATACTACTTTAACACCTACAGTAGCATGTGCATGTGTGTGCGTCCAGTCCTTATACATGGCTCCATATGTAGGCTGTTTGAGATTCGTTCAAAGCAAACTTGTTTCTCTACTAGCAGCGCTGTATTTTCTGAATTAAATGAAACTAGAACATAAAATATTAAGTAACAATGCAAATGTAATTAAGACTAGAAAAAGTCGTTTTTGTTTTCCCACCATTAGATCTGCTGAGATCCGTTCTTTCTAAATTGCCTCTAGAGGCGCGTGCGCGTGACGTCAATAAATGACCGTCCGGCCTGAAAAGAAAATCTCAAAGCACCACTGGTGGTACCAGATATGCAGCTCTGCAAATAAAAGGTGAATTGGTCCCAGCGCATGACAGAGGATGATTTCATGCTAACATTTTAATCTCCGCGATACGATTACTGAGTGTTTTTTTTTTTTAAACACGATTATAGCGATTATCGTCCCATCCCTAGATGCACTGTGTTGGTGTGTGTACAAATTCAACCAAATGGACCCTGGTTGTATTTGTATGCTCTCTATTACAAATGGAGTCTGCCCATAAGTTTAACCCATTCAGAACGGGTACACATTATTGTGTATCATTATTTTTATGCTTTAACTATTGAAAAATAGCAGATATACAAGCTCACAGCGCGGCACCGAATGCCGCGCTGCGAGCTTGTATATCTGTATAATCACAGTTAAAATGGTCTGTTTGTTTCTTACCGATAGGGGTACTTTTGTGTAATGGAAAATGTAGATAGTTTTAAGTGATGTGGTGTGGTGTAGTGTGGTGCTAAAGCTGCAGTCGAAAAGGGGCTTAATAGACCTTTTATTATTTGTGCTAGAGACATTGAAATACACCAACGCGTGTCGTCTTGTGCTGCCTTTAGGGCGTAGTGAAGAAGGCCTTTTTACTTGAGTTCATGTACTGTTTTTTTAAATGCCTTTTTGACATACATTTCCTGAATATTATCCCCTTTCATGAGCACCGGTGCTTTGAGGCATACCAGTAGAACTCCAGTAACCTTTTTCTTTTCTCGTTCTGGTAAAGTTGTCATTTGTCTCTGTGTGTGTCCTTGTCAGTGTGACCCACTTTTGCAGGTTCCTGCCCCACTTGTTGAAACACCCTGCAGTGAATTCTAATGATTCTAATGAAAGGGTTTACCTCTACATCATTCTGTATTTTAACCCATTCAGAACGGGTACACATTGTGTATCATTATTTTATGCTTTAACTATTGAAAAATAGCAGATATACAAGCTCACAGCGCGGCACCGAGTGCCGTGCTGCGAGCTTGTAGATCTGCTATTTTTTTAAATAGTGAAAATTAGAATTTTGACCCGATTCTATAAGTGTCTTTTGAATCCTAAGATTTTTTTGAAAAACCTATGATTCTATGTCAGCAATCTGGCCAGCCATCGTCAAAGAAAAGGTCCCTTTCACTTAACTGGAGCTCAGTTAGTCTGTTCTTGAGAGACCACTATGTCAGTGATTCTCATACTTTTTCATGTGAAGGACCCCCCAAACTGATATTTATTTGGCCACGGACCCCCATCTCAAAATATCTAGTTCCAGGGACCACCCAGAAGCAAAATTTGAGTTACAAATTTGTTCGCTTTGAAAATACCTATATTCAAAGATTTGCACACATTTTCACGACTTTTTCAAAAATAGCAGATCTACAAGCTCGCAGCGCGGCACTCGGTGCCGCGCTGTGAGCTTGTATATCTGCTATTTTTCACTGGTTAAAGCATTCAATAATTCTAGGCCTAAATGGGTTAAATGAATGATGGACAATACAGTACAATACTTGCCTGTTGCAGGCTGCAGTGTGTTCAAGATTTAAATGCAACAGCTGTGCCAGCGAATGACATGGCACTGAACCAACACTGACACACACACACACACACACACACACACACACACACACACACACACACAATGGCATTACCCCCCCGGCTCTGGCCAGAACAGCATGCTTACAAGGTTGTCCTCTTTTAACCCGCACGTGCACACACGTGCACCCGGATACCTACAACGTCACACACGCTCACGTTCTTCACATACAGTAGACACGACAAGCCAAGCTTATTATTAAACGGGTATGCGCACACACATTCATGCACTGCACATACAAACTTAAAGGGATAGTTCACCGTCATTTCTTTCCCCCCCTTATCCATTACTCACCCCATGGCAACTTGAATTCATGGATATATGGAGACACAAAGAGCCTGCTTTGTTCCCTATGGCAGGGGTTTTCAAAGTTGGTGACCCTGGGGTCACCCACTCTGGGGTGCCGCGAGATAATTTGACAATATTTGGAATTTATTTGGACACTTGACAAAATATTTAGTGTAATTTTAAATCTGAAGTACAACGTTATTTTCAGTCGGTTCTAACCAAAATGGCTATTGTCTCAATGTTTTCCTCGCAACATAATCACTAAAATATCGTCACTGTCGGGCAGAAACCTCGTATCTCCAAGTTTCAAATGTGTACGTCTTTTGGTAAAGCAAAGCCCTGCTTCATCATACAAGACTGTCGCACAAAACTAGTGAAAACAGCGGATCTACAAGCACACAACGCCTTGCGTTAGTACATTTTATAGATGATAAATACAAAACAAACGGTTTTGGACATACAAGGTTTCCACCTGACAACGACGATATACTATAAATATAAGGTGCTGGGAGTGAAAATTATAATGTAGGGGTGCCTCGGATTAAAAGAATATGTATGGGGTGCCCTGAGACAAAAGTTTGGGAACCCCTGCCCTATGGAGACAGTCTCCTCAAATTATTAGCGTAGGAATGTGACAAGATAAAATAAAAATGACACGCACGCACATACAAACCAAATCCCTGACAACCGTGTGTGTGTGTGTGTGTGTGTGTGTGTGTGTGTGTGTGTGTGTGTGTGTGTGTGTGTGTGTGTGTGTGTGTGTGTGTGTGTGTGTGTGTGTGTGTGTGTGTGTGTGTGTGTGTGTGTGTGTGTGTGTGTGTGTGTGTGTGTGTGTGTGTGTGTGTGTGTGTGTGTGTGTGTGCGCGCGTTATGTGTTGTGTAACGCAGAAGTGTGAGTGTGTCACGCGGGCATATGTTAGATATGTGGCAGGTCGGCCTATGAATACAGATGTGTGTGCGAAGTGCATGTACTTTATATAGATGGAACTTGTGTCAAGTTCCATGTTACTATATTGGTGTACAGTGCGTACTGTGTGTGTGTGGGTCTAGTCATAACTATGCTATATACATGCAGGTCAGCTTGGTTACAGTGTGCATACGTGCAGGTCATCAGGATGAGCGTCGGGGGTAAATGTGTACACTTGTGGTTGTTGGTGGTCATCTGTGGTTAACTGCATGTGTGTCGGTTAATGCACAATGCGACAGGTTGAGTTTGTTTATCACCTTTAAAAAATAATAAAATAAGATTTGGAATGTTTTTACCAACAGTCAGCGACGAATAGAACAAGAAGGTATTACGCTCAATCGTTTCTATGTTCATTGTTCAAACATGTTCAAAAATGGTGGAAATGCTCACAATAGTGGCGTTTCCATAAACTTAATCGAATTAGGGAAGCGAATTATCAGAAATACGCATTAAGACAAAGCGAATTTAGCATGTTTCCATTTGCGGGTGTCATTCGAATTAGCGACGTCGCAAGAGTTGATCAGGCTGTTTTTTTTCAGACCGAACCTGAGCACTCCACCGTCTGCACGTCTGACTGCTGTCACTCGGTCGCTGTCTAGTAGTGGGAAGAAGGGATTATCAGTCGTCATCATCATGGCCCCAAATAACTTTTAAATATATTACAATTGGCGACGAGTCTCTTACGAAATTGGCAAGAGTTCCTCTCAATACATAAAGCTACCGATTCACCGGGAAAACCGCGGTCGCGTCGCTGCACAGTGAGTTGATCAGGCTGTTTTTTTTCAGACCGAACCTGAGCACTGCACCGTCTGCACGTCTGACTGCTGTCACTCGGTCGCTGTCTAGTAGTGGGAAGAAGGGATTATCAGTCGTCATCATCATGGCCCCAAATAACTTTTAAATATATTACAATTGGCGACGAGTCTCTTACGAAATTGGCAAGAGTTCCTCTCAATACATAAAGCTACCGATTCACCGGGAAAACCGCGGTCGCGTCGCTGCACAGTGGCAGTTTCAGCGTCCTCTGGAAGGTCAGGTGGCCGATCTGGAAGCTCACACCGGCGCGGAGACGTGGATGCGAGCTGCTGTGCCTGTGAGCTTGTAGATTGGGCACTTCAGGCACGCAACACCGTGGGATGAGGAAGGGTTTGCTCGCCACCAATGGCTTAAAACGGGAGGAATTTACACATGGTCCGTGTCACTCCGTGTGTAACAAACAACAGGTTTGTTTTGTGGGCTAACGCTATACCATGGACAAAGCGGCAGGGGAAATGGACCTAGAACGTCATACTTTATTCTCTGACCCGTTTCCATTCACTTTTGCGCATTTAGTTTATTCGATTAAGCCTCAAAATCCTCCTCCAAGCGGATAATCTTTTTTGCGGATAATGAAAGTTTATTCGCATTTTGAAGTGTTTCCATAAAAACATTTTGCGACTAAGCCGTTAATGCGCAAAAAGTGGCTTTATGGAAACGCCACTAATGTAGATCGACTATTATCACAATTTCCTCAAATGTTTGACCATTTTTAATTTTAGAGGTATTAAAAAGTCCTTAAATTGTCACTTTAGAAATGTGCAGATACCCTGGATACACTTAAACTTTGTTGGTTTATTTACTGTTAAGTGAGAAAACAATGTTGCACATTAAGTTAATCATCTGGGGACCCCCCAAAATAATTGGGGGAACCACTGTGCTAGAGCAGCATAGTATTAGTATTATAGTATTAGCAGCATAGTGTTTGTATATAGTTTTCTGTCCTAAAACCTAAAGTGATTATTATTATTATATTTAAAATTAAGTGCACGTGCAGGTCAGCTTGGATTTTGTGTGTGTGTGTGTGTGTGTGTGTGTGTGTGTGTGTGTGTGTGTGTGTGTGTGTGTGTGTGTGTGTGTGTGTGTGTGTGTGTGTGTGTGTGTGTGTGTGTGTGTGTGTGTGTGTGTGTGTGTGTGTGTGTGTGTGTGTGTGTGTGTGTGTGTGTGGGGTACGTGCAAGTCTGCCTACTTTAGTGCTGTAATCTTGCTATCACTGTCCTGTTTGACCAGCTGTTACACATGACTTGGCAGCACAGAATAGTGTGGACGTGGGTATTTCCTGTCTGCCTGTAAGTGTTGTGTTGGCATTTGTCTGCAAGTCTCTGTTACTGTGTCTATTAAAGGTAGGGTAGGTGAGGTTAAAATGTGTTACATGAGCGTTAAATGGCTTTATATTCTTATAGTACGCAAACATGAGTCTCCGTTTCTCTCCAGCTCTGTAGCGAACAGAAAATGTATTTTCAGCCTACAGGATAAACAAGTGAAATTGGAAGTGATGACACAAAGAAATTAGCTGACAAAATTGGAACTGGAACACTATACATGTTATGTTGCTCTCTACTGATTGGCTGAAATTGGCAACCCACCCAAAAGCCTATTTTCTGTTTATTATTAAAGAGCTGGAGACACAAGGAGACCCCCAATAGTCCATCCATATATTATATCTCTGCTGTCGGGCCGAAGCACTTTTTAGTACTTTTCATTGGTTCAATATTATTATAACCAACACACAGACATAAAGGGTGTTGAATAGCTCTGATTTATGCAAAAAAAAAAAAAAAAAAAATCGAAAACCTCAAAAATGGAGTTAAGAGGTTTTGGCCAGACAGTGACGAAATATATTGTCAAAACCTCCTAACTCCACTTGAGCTCATTTTCCAGAAAATTTACATTTTGGAGGTTTCGGCCCGCAGAGATATATAATATTGCTTTAACCTTGTTTTAATCACGTTCCCTATACCTTTCATGTGTTTATCTACAATGTCTGTCTGAATATACACACGCATGCACAAGCAAATGGGGAAAAAAATAGATATCACAGGCTCTAATGATGTCATGACTTCATGTGAATCTCTTATAGAGATGGGTAAAGCTAAAAGACTCACTTCAAAGACCAAGTGTGCTCAACTCAAAAAGCTTAAAAGCTTCTTGACAACAGGAAAAAACAGTGTTTGAAGGCGCTGACGAAGGCCTGCTGGTCGACCATGTACGTTAATGATTGCTGCTGCAGCACATTAAAGACATTTAAAACCTTGTTTTTGAATAGATTGTCCCTTGGTTAAAACTAAAAAAACAACAGAGGCCCAAACTGATCGGAGCAAAAGAAGAACAATACACTGAAGACCAGAGGAAATACACTTAATATAACTCTTATTCTTCTTTGTCAATTACAAACAAGCTACAAGCATATCTACAAGCTTGTAAAGTTTTTCGCCTAATGACATGCCCAAAATCAGGATAGATTGTTAAATGATCGATTATTTTATACACTTTATGCACTTCTTGTGCATTTGTCAGTCCCAAGAGTGCACAAATGTAACCATTTGGTCCCATTTGTACAAATAGGTCAAAGTCAAAGTGCAGATAATCTTAAACAATTATCCTGTAGTGTTTAATGCTACCCGATTCAATCTCGCCCGATGATCTGCTAATGTAAGGCCAGCTTTAGTCTGCTCCTTTTCCCCTCTACACCAAACCTCTTTGCCGAAAATAGCCGATCTACAAGCTCACAACGCCTCGCAGCGCGAGGCGTTGTGAGCTTGTAGATCGGCTATTTTTGGCTAAAGTTCTTGGAACATGGACGCTAGGGTACAAGTGGTTAATATAAAAAAAGGAGTAAAAAAGTTTCTATCACACAGAGATTTGGAGGACCCCCTGTAGTAACTCTGAGGACCCCCTATGCCTAGGGCATACATGGGCATACATGGGCAACTGGCGGCCTGGGGGCCACATGCGGCCCTCACCTTCACTTAATGCGGCCCGCAGGTTAATATCAGAATACTGATAAATGATTTATTTCAGCTGTTACAATTCTAAACAATTCACACGTCATATTAGTATCTTAATGCCTTGTAGAATAGTATTAAAATGTATTTTGTTTATGTCAAATGTATTTGTATTTAGGTTCATAAAGTTAACATGAGTATATAACTAAATGCGTTTGAAATTAAATCAAAATGTTACATTTCAGGATTCCAATACAAAAAATAAAAATATAAAAATCAGGATTCCAATTCAAAAGATGCAAAAATAGCTGATCTACAAGCCTGTAGATCTGCTATTTTTGCTTCTTTTGTATGAGATACTAGAATGACAAAGTAGGACATAGAAATATGCAATGTGGCCCTCTGGAGTGAAGGTGGAAATATAGTGGCCCTCGCCATCATCAAAGTTGCCCACCCCTGCGGGCCTAGGGGTCCCGGACCCTCTGTTGAAGACCCCTGGGATAGATGCATCCGTAGTAGAATGATGGAGGCTGAAACACTATAGAGACCTAAGATGGAAGGATGAAGAGAAGGAGAACGTACACTACACTAATCTCAATTACGTCAGGTTTAATTGGACATGCTTCCGTCATTAGGGTTCAGGCTAAACTTCATTGATTTATTTAATGCATTGCGTTAGTTTAACCCATTTAGAACGGGTACACATTATTGTGTATCATTATGTTATGCTTTAACTATTATGTTATGCTTTAACTATCTACAAGCTCGCAAGCCGGCAAGCTTGTGAGCTTGTATATCTGCTATTTTTGAAAAATTGTGAAAATTAGAATTTTGACCCGGTTCTATAAGTGTCTTTTGAATCCTTCAAAGGTTTTTTGAAAAAACGTATGTTTCTATGTCAGCAATCTGGCAAGCCATCATCAAAGAAAAGGTCATTTTCACTTAACTGGAGATCAGTCTGTTCTTGAGAGACTACTGTGTCAGTGGTTCTCAAACCTTTAAATGTGAAGGACCCCCAAACTGATATTTATTTGGCCACGGACCCCCATCTCAAAATATCTAGTTCCAGGGACCACCCGCTGAAGCAAAATTTGAGTTACAAACGTTCACTTTATATTCAAAGATTTGCACACATTTTCAGGCTTTTTAAAAAATAGCAGATCTACAAGCTACGAGCTACGAGCTTGTATATCTGCTATTTTTCACTGGTTAAAGCATTCAATAATTCTAGGCCTGAATGGGTTTTAATCACACATTGAATGTTGCTGCGCTGTTGTTCTTGGGACCTTGTTCTTACAGAAAGATTGGCTCATTACATCTGTGTTCCATTTAGCCAGCTCCCGTAAGGTCTTTAATCTGTGTCTGATTAAGTGCCTGATTCTGCGAGCTGGTTGTTTTATACCAGGGGTTTTTCAACTGATTGGGAACCAGGGACCACCACCCTGACTCAGAATCAACCTGGGGACCACCGTTGTGTTGGTTGGGGATATGGGCTAAGATTAGCGTTTTTGGTAACGCTTGCTATCGATCCCATCTATCTATTCCAGAAATTCCTGTCTGTCTTTGTTTACGCCCGTAGCCAATTACGGTCCACGGGCCGTGTATGCCCGTAGCCAATCAGAGTTACTTTGCAGATTTAAATAATAATATTATAAAACATACATAATCCACGTTTTAGTCTTATTTGAAATGGCCGATCTACATGGCAAGCTAACAACTTCTGAGCTTTTAGATCTGCTATTTTCAAACGTACTTTTGTTTTGGTACGTTAAGTACTTGATGCCAATACTTTTACTCAAGTACATTTTGAACTCCTTACTTCTACTTGTAACAGAATATTTCTACATTGCAATACTGATACTTAAGTAAAAAATGTGATTACTTTTTCCATAGCTACACACCATGAAAGCCTGTTTCGCCCCTGATTGTCTGCAGGTCTGTCTATTTAGACCTAGAATTATTGAATGCTTTAACTATTGAAAAATAACAGATATACAAGCTCACAGCGCGGCACCGAGTGCCGCACTGCGAGCTTGTAGATCTGCTATTTTTGAAAAATCGTGAAAATTATAATTTTGACCCGATTCTATAAGTGTCTTTTGAATCCCTCTAAGATTGTTTTTTAAAACCTATGTATCTATGTCAGCAATCTGGCTAGCCATAGTCAAAGAAAAGGTCCTTTTCACTTAAATGGAGCTCAGTTAGTCTGTTCTTGAGAGAGTACTATGTCCGTGGTCCTCAAACCTTTTCATGTGAAGGACCCCAAAAATGATATGTATTTGGCCACGGATCCCCATCTCAAAATATTTAGCTCCAGGGACCCCCCAGAAGCAAAATTTGAGTTGCAAACGTTCACTTTGAAAATACATATATTCAAAGATTTGCACACATTTTCACAACGTTTTCAAAAATAGCAGATCTACAAGCTTGCAGCGCGCGCTGTGAGCTTGTATATCTGCTATTTTTCACTGGTTAAAGCATTGAATAATTCTAGGCCTAAATGGGTAAATTAACAGCACATGAGCAGGCTGCAGGGCTTTGATTGTCTTTGGAAGAGTGTCTTTGCTCTGATCTGAGATGCTGACTTGGTGGACGCTTAGAAAACCATAGTGGGCTTGGCTACAGTGTGTAAGAGTAGTGACTTGATTTATCTGAATGCACATCTCCTTTTATTTTATTACCGTCTATGTGGTGTATTAAATCTTTTACAGAATTGACTGTGTTACCGGTATATGTTGGAATGTGAGACATATTTTGTGACTCACACATTTCGGGGCTCTCAATAAACTTCACATGTACATAATGGTAACTACTTTTAGGTAATTAAATTAATGATGTGTGAAACAGATTCTATCAAACATATAATTTTCCGAATGTCTGAGTGTCTGTCTGTCTGTCTGTCTGTCTGTCTGTCTGTCTGTCTGTCTGTCTGAAACAGCGTTTCTCCTCAGTGGCTGGAGCAATTGATCTGAAATCGCATCACCATTAGCATATGAACACACCTGACATAACTGTGAAGCCCGTTTGTCACTTTCACAAATCATATGCTGTATATTAGCATTTTTGTGGTGTATCTACTATCTATTCTGCATCTAGCATGAGGCATATCTATTCTGCATCTAGCATGAGGCAACATGTTTAACTGTGTGTGTGTGTGTGTGTGTGTGTGTGTGTGTGTGTGTGTGTGTGTGTGTGTGTGTGTGTGTGTGTGTGTGTGTGTGTGTGTGTGTGTGTGTGTGTGTGTGTGTGTGTGTGTGTGTGTGTGTGTGTGTGTGTGTGTGTGTGTGTGTGTGTGTGTGTGTGTGTGTGTGTGTGTGTGCGCTGTGTGCACACTGAGAGCCAATTTATTACTGTATTGTCTCCACAAGTATTATAGAATTTGAGAAATTGACATTTATGGTATAAACATGTTGGGGAGTGACAATTAGGAAAAGATTCAGCTTTAGAGGTTAGTTTTTTGGGGTTTGAATTATGCCTGATTTACAGTATATGCAGCTGCGCGTCGGTGTCGCACACCAAAAAATAACAGATCTACAAGCCCGCAATGCATTGTGAGCTTGTTAGGGATGGGACGATACACGATATTATCGTATATCGTGATAAAAAAACACTCACGGTAATCGTATCGTCGAGATTTAATTTATCGTGATATCGTCCTCCGTCATGCACTGGGATCAATTCACCTTTTATTTGCTGAGCTGCATATCTGGTACCACTGAAACCCTCTAGAATTGGTAAAAGGTACTTATAATATACGTAGTTGATAGTCTTTTTTTCATTCCATCAAATGTCTTTGCCAAAAAGTAGCCGAGCTCACAACGCGTCACAACGTGACGTGTTGTGAGCTTGTAGATTGTACATTTTTTGGCTAATGTTCCGCCCCAGGATAATGGATTTTGAATATCGTGATAATATCGTAAATCGCGATTTATTTTGTCACAATAATCGTGATATGAAATTTTAATATCTTCCCATCCCTAGAGCTTGTAGATCTGCCATTTTCGGTGCACATCCAAGCTTTATGGGAAGCGTTAAAATGGCATAAAACTGGGGTCGGCAAGTAAGTTATTTTAAGCCATTAGATGGTGGGCCAGAACACAATCAATTGCTATTTTTTTAGGACCTGGAACTTGAAACGAACAACCTTATATACATTGTTTTAAAAGTTCAAAGATGTGGGTGCTATAACGAGTGCTAGAAATGCACAAGGAATCAAATGTCACAGGTGCACACAGACATGCTTGTGTAATCGTGTTTGTGCTGGCCCCATCCTTGAATGTGGCACTTGTAGGATATTTACGGTAGTTAAAAAAAGAACATTTTATCTGGAGACAGTGAGTCGTACTCTAAGAGCTATTTCATGGTTCAAGGTGTCTTAGAACAAAGGAGAGAAACAATGTGTAATTTAAGGCGTGTGAAACACAGCTTTTGGTTTGTTTTTTAAACGTGAGGTTAAAGTTTTTTTCATCTGAAACTCGAGGAAAGTTGACAGTGAAAACAACATTCGAAGAATGGAAAATATAATTATTTGTTCTACCTGCCGACAATTGTAAATGATGTTACAAAATAATTTCCTGGGCCAGATATTGTCGCTGGCAGGCCAGTTCTGGCCCACAGCCCGCCTATTTATGCTGTCCAAAAATGTTGACGTCCGCACATGTATAGTAATTTAATGTGTGTGTGTGTGTCTTTATTTTGTGTGTGTGCGTGTGCGTGCGTGTGTGTGAGCGCAGACATGCGTACGTGTCGTGTGAATGAGTTTAGTTGCGGTGTGGGCTCCACTCAGTGCATTCCCGTCTTCTGGAAGTGTGACGGAGAGAGGGACTGTGACAACGGAGATGACGAGCTCAACTGTGGTGAGTAGCATGCACGCACGCGCGCGCGCGCGCCTTTCACTGCTGCGCGCAGCAGCTACACTCAAGGGCAGTCCATACTGTCACCGACCACCGAAATTTGTGTCGGAAAGGTCTGGTTCAACTACAAAATGATCTTGCAAATCTCTCGCAACTTACAGCAATTTGAGTTTGGAAAGCTGCACGCATGTCAGAAAGTCTGAACTTTTCCATGAAAGTTCGGTGGTCGGAGACAGTATGTACAGCCCTCTAGCTGTGCTCTTGTCTTGCGCTCTAAAACTAAGAAGTCAACAGCACAGCAACACACAGATCACAAGTCACAACACAAGTAAGAAACAGTTTTTACTGTAACTGTTTGTTATGTTACTGTATATCCTCACAGCAGAACATTAGACATTGATAGTTGTCGGCTTGCAGTGATTACAAACTAGCCTCGCTATTTTCAAACCGTTTCAAGATGTCTAAGAAACAGTGAAAATAGCTGATCTACAAACTCAGATCGTGTCACTTTGTGCCGCGTTGTGAGCTTGTAGATCTGCTACAAACTCAGATTGTGTCACTTCGTGCCGCGTTGTGAGCTTGTAGATCTGCTATGTTCACTTGTTTGGGTCCCGAGCAAATGTCTAATTTCTCTTTTGGGTCATGAGCAAAAAGGTTTGGCAACCACTGCTGTATACTATCGAAAAAAAGTCACACTAAAGTACTGAAAATAGAGTGGCTATGTTCCCTATTGAAATGTTTTTATAAAGATCTTAAAAAAGGAAGGGTTTTGGACGTACAAGGATTGACTTTTATTTACATGTATGTATGTGTACACATACTATATGTAGTAATGCACGGAAGTGGGGATTGAACCCGGGGCTCCCACTCGCCAGACCAACGCACAAACCGTTGTGCCAATAGGGCTGAGCCCGATTGGCAGGGCTGTTTAGGGCTGGTTCATGGCTGTACTAACTATGGGGGCTACAATCACCCCTCCGATCTTTGGACCAAGACCTTGCGCTTCACGCTGCGGACCGCCGCACACGGCGTCCCTCACACGGCGTCCCTCACACGAGGATATCGCTCTCCTCGTCCTGACGACAACGCCAGACAGTAGTGATGCGCGGAAGCGGTAGGGGTGGGCGATATGGAAGGATACAATATCACATTATTTTCCCAAGCTGTATCACGATACACGATTTTATCACGATTCTTTTGTTGTTTTTTATGGATATTTGACAAAAACTAGACTCTCTGGGTTCCTTTTGGGAGGTCTAAATTGAACTTTACAAGTATGTAACTCTGAGTTAAGTGGAGACCTTGACATTTAAAATCTTGAGAACTACAATCTCTGTATTAACAATTAAACAGGATTTTTTTACAAGGCTCCATCAATTGTATCACTATATATCCACGAGTTTCCAACGCCCCATAGTGCATTGCCCAGACGCTGTACCGAGCTTCCGGCGCCGCAGCCGAGTGTGATCTACAAGCTCACAACGGTTGCATCTGCGACGCGACGTGAGCTTGTATGTCTGCTGTTAAACCGGAAGTGTGGTCCAAACAGGTCCAAATAATCTCCAGTAAACTCCCGTGGAAACGGGTGGATAAGATATAACCCTCTGAAAAGGCATATCGTGGAGACATTGTATCGTCTCAACGATAATTATTACCATATCGCCCACCCCTAGGAAGCGGGGATTGAACCCGGGGCTCCTACTCGCCAGACCAACGCACAAACCGTCGTGCCAATAGGGCTGAGCCCAATTGGCATGCAGGGCTGGGAGGGCTGGTTCATGGCTGGTACTAACTATGGGGGCTACATATACATGCTCACATGAACACAGATAGAGTTCTCACTCACTCACTCAACTCTTGAGTGAACAAACCACTAAACCGACCGGCAAGATGAACAATGAGGGTTTTGCTGTGCACATACTGTAGCCTTCTTTCCAAACCAGCTAGCAGCCGATAATAGAAACCTATTTTTATCAAGGCTCCGTACTGTATCCCTGTGCCATTTAATGCACGTTAATTTCTGAGAGTGAATTGCACATTTTATGAGCTTATGTCGCCCACATTTTCATGCCCTCTTCGCACGCACACACACACACACACACACACACACACACACACACACACACACACACACACACACACACACACACACACACACACAATGTCACTATTAGTCATAATTCTCCCGCACAGAGGTCATCAATAATAATAATATCCTCACTGTCAGGTGGCAGGTGTCCAAAACCCTCAGAAGTACTTAACCACTTTCTCTTTAAACAATTATCTAAAATGGCTAAAGTTACAAGCTCACAACGCATCACAACACTCAACACTCATACATTAAAACCCATTTAGAACGGGTGCACATTATTGTGTATCATTATTTTATGCTTCAACTATTGAAAAATAGCAGATATACAAGCTCACAGCGCGGCACCGAGTGCCGCGCTGCGAGCTTGTAGATCTGCTATTTTTGAAAAATTGTGAAAATTCGAATTTTGAACCGATTCTATAAGTGTCTTTTGAATCCTTGAAAAACCTATGTTTCTATGTCAGCAATCTGGCCAGCCATCGTCAAAGAAAAGGTCCTTTTCACTTCCTTTTCTATTTTAGTATTTTGATTTCAGTAGTTGGGGGTATGCGTACAAGTGGCTAAATATGTAATTTAAGGACACAATAAGCTGACAATTTCTTTGTTACTGTTTACACCAGCCCCCATAAGTCACATCTGCCCATGAAATATTGCGGTGCATCTTGAGAATGGGCTTATTGTGTCTAAAAATACATATTTATCCACTTGCATGCATGCTACACCACGAAAACGATAGAAAGAAGTAAATGCAAACATTTTAACACATCTTTTCTTTTCTCTAATGACTATCTAAAATATGAACCCTTGTTGTAAAAAAAACAAAGTTTAGTTGTCCTTTAAACGTGGAGATACAAGGTTTCTGCCCGACAGCAATGATGTCATAATCTCTTGCCCTCTTTCTCTCCTCATCTCCTTTGTCCTCCTCCTCTCTTCTTGCCCTCCTTTTTCTCCCTCTTCTTCCTCCTTTCTCTTCCTCCTCTCTCCTTTCTCTCACTCCTTCTCCCTCCCACTACTATCCTCCCCTCTCCTTCTTTCCATTTAGCAGACGCTCTTATCCATAGTGACTAGTAGTGACAATAAACAAGGTATAGTCCATGGGCCATACGAGATGTCGATATCGGAAAGGTGCCAAAGGTTAATCCTTTGCAAGCATCTGTTTTGCACAAAAACATTCATTGGGCTAAAACACGGCCCCACAAGACTATGGTTTAGTGATGAAAAGTGATGAGTCATCACTTTTCACGCTTTTGTGGGGGCCGTTTTAGCCCAATGAATGTTTTTTATGCAAAACAGATGTTTGCAATGGATTTAGAATCATGAAAAGCCCCTAGTTTGACACCTCATATGTTACTTAAAGCAGATTAATGTTTTGCTTTTTTTCCCTGTAATGTAAAGTTAATGGGACACCAACTCTAGCGGCTGATAACACCAATTTAGCTGTGTCTCAGAAAGGGTTATCATACCACAATATAATCTACAGATATAGAGCTTTTCAAAAATGCATGATAACTTTTGCCACCTTTCCGATACCGACACCTCGTATGGCCCATGGACTAGCAATGTCGTGCATAGAATACAGACAGTGTAGTGCCTCAAGAAACTAGGACCGCCAGGCAAACCAAGAACCTAGCATCAGTCTTAAACTATATACTATGAAAATTACACTATGTCCATCGAAACTATAGCATTCCAGGCACACAATGATCTTTTGCAACTGTTTAACCAGTCTTAAAATCTCTTCGCCCACTCTTCGCTAATGTATTTGTGGAGGCCTAATGTCCCACTCATAATATGGATGCTGGGGAGGGTTCAATATCTAAATGACATTCTTAAAGGGAAACTTTAAGCCAAATTTGTAGTATTTATATAAATATTGTAGCAGTAATTTTCCTCTATAAGCCACTATATTATTGAGCTGGGGTGTTTCCTTGCATGCATAGATATATCTTGCCTGCGATGGGAGGGGGAGCTTGGCCAGCGCTCTTTATTTTAACTTCAAACGGCTTGTGCAGTTGATTTCGGACATAAAAGTGTCAAACGGTGCTCGTTAGTGCTCTCTAATCAATTAACCCATTCAGAACGGGTACACATTATTGTGTATCATTATTTTATGCTTTAACTATTGAAAAATATCAGATCTACTCAGTGCCGCTGTAGATCTGCTATTTTTTTATTTTATTTTGAAAATTAGAATTTTGATCCAATTCTATAAGGGTCTTTTGAATCCTTCTAAGATTTTTTGAAAAAAAAAAACTATGTTTCTATGTCAGCAATCTGGCCAACCATCGTCAAAGAAAAAGTCCTTTTCACTTAAATGGAGCTCTTAGTCTGTTCTTCAGAGACTATCATGTCAGAGGTTCTCAAACTTCTTTACGTGAAGGACCCCCAAAATGTTATGTATTAGGCAACGGACCCCGATCTCAAGATATTTAGTTCCAGGGACCACCCACAAGCAAAATTTGAGTTACAAACGTTCGCTTTGAAAATATATATATCCAAAGATTTGCACACATTTTCACGACTTTTTTCAAAAATAGCAGATCTACAAGCTCGCAGCGCCACGCTGTGAGCTTGTATATCTGCTATTTTTCACTGGTTAAAGCAATCAATAATTCTAGGACTAAAAGGGGTAAGGCATCTTAGGGTTTGATGCCTGTCTAGGGTGGCCATACGTTCATCAGGTTTTCCTCTCGTCGTCTTTGATTTGATTGATCCCTAGCCTATTCCCCCAATTGGGAACAAAATAACTGCAGCTGAGCTATGCATAAGCCATATATCCACAAGTCTCCCCTTCTCTTCCCCTCTCTCTGTTATATTATTTCTGATATGCCAGTCACATGGATTCGATTTCTAATGGGAATATTTTACCCAAGAATAAGTGCAAACAACTATTTATATACAGTTTAGGCCCATCATACAATAAAATAATTAGTGAAGGGTCTTTGGGTGCATAAACAAGGGAGATAGGCTACCCAGTCTTAGTTTAAACAACTTTAAACCTATTTTACACTATAGGCTATTCCAAATAGCCGAGCTACAAGCTATGAGCTTGATCTAGTTGTTTCAAAAAGTGTACACATCTGGAATAATATGTGGGTCCCTCTGGCTGGCACAAAATATTTTGAGGGGGTCCGTGACTAAATTGGCCTACATATCATTTTGGGGGTCCCATACAGCGCGCCCCGGAAAAGTGTCCTCCTTTCTGAGGTCCTGCTGGTGGCCACCCTATGCCTGTCAGAGAGGGGGAGGGGGTGATGTGTTTGTACACAAACAGACTACTGACGTAGAAATCCTACTTAATTTATGTACTCCATAGCGGAATTGAAACTCTCAAAAGATCAGCAAAACCTTGACTCAGAAATGATGTTAAAAGATAATAGAAAACATGTATTTACAGCGCTGTAACAGTCACACAACATACACATACATCCTTCACCAACGACAGACAAGACAATACTGCCTTGCCCTCCCTCTCACAGTTCATTATTTCATCTGCTAAAACAAAAACATCTATTCCTTCTCTTTCCCTAGCTCATTAAACGCGAAGAACCTTATCTCTCACAGTCGTAAAACAAAGAGCCACTATGTGGCACCCTGACCTCCTTACCTATCCTCCCCTCTTCCCTAGTCTAGCAGCTGAGTCTCAGGGTCAGCAAATGGCATTCAACAAGATATAATAATATATTTCATTCACTTCACTACCTAGTTTTACCTTTAACATCAAGAAAACTAACATCCATCCATCTCTCCCTCCCCCCATCTTGTTCCAGGTAACATCACCTGTGCTCCCAATGAGTTCACCTGTGCCAGTGGCCGGTGCATATCCCGCAACTTCCAGTGCAACGGGGAGGACGACTGCGGCGACGGCTCTGACGAGGTGGACTGCACGCCGTCGTCCTGCGGACCCACCGAGTTCCAGTGTGGAAACTCCACCTGCATCCCCTCCAGCTGGGTCTGCGACGACGACGTCGACTGTCAGGTAGGGATGGGACGATAACCTTTATTATTGCTTATTTGGTCATTCACGCATAGTGATTTTTAGTATTCAAATTATTCGACCTCAAAGTATTCGAATAGTTGAATATTCGACAGGACTGGCCAAACTGTCAAATATTAAGTAAGCAAGAGGCGAACATTGTGTGAAAATAGCCGATCTATATGCTCACAACGCCTGCGAGGCGTTGTGGGCATGTAGATCTGCTATTTTCACAATATTTATCTGCGGAAACGAGTCACATTAAATAATAATGTACCTACATTCCAAGTGCTTGTCAGGGTGGGGGTCCCCAGTTCAAATATGTTTATTTTGGGGGTCACGGCCTAAAGAAGGTTTGAGAAGCCCTGGTATAGAGCATTATCAAATTCATCCACCAGGGGCATTGACAACTCATTCTTATAACTTCCTATCTAGCCAAGCTTCATAAACTATATATTTTTTAAAAGAGAAAACAATAAAAATTTTGAATATTTGGTGAATTCCCTATTGCTTACCGTTTTATTTTACGAGCTGCATATCCGGTACCATTTAAACCCTCTATGATTGCTAAAACGAACCTGGAAAGAACTTACTTGATACAGCATTTTTTTACTCCACCAAATCTCTTTGCCAAAGAATAGCCGATCTACAAGCTTGTAGATCTGCTATTGAAATCTGAACGCTTCCACTAATTGTACAAAGAAGTTGGAAGAAACGAATAAGGTAAAGATTTATGTTAAAATAGTTGCAGCAGGCACCATTTTGCTTGGAAGCGGCCTTGAACCGAAACGGAACCCAAGTGGTTGGAAAGGAGGGGCACAAAGCATTCTGTTAGTTGTAGTAATATGCATTTTGTTATTGGTTCACAGTGATTTAAATCTAAACATCACACATGGATTCATAGGTAAAATAACCTCTGTAGCAGTTGTCAGAGTAGTTGCCGACTTGACCTACACATGACATCATTTCTACGTCGCCCACTAATCTATATAAGTGCTGACACACACAGTAGGCCTGCGTTCTTTTTCCGGTTGAAACTCGATAAACTGCTGTGTGAAATGGTTTATCGCACGTTGCACCTAAAAGGGCTTCCGGAGAAACCGTATGATGCTGCTGTAGCAGTGAACCACAAAGTGTACTGCTTTAGAGGGGACTTTATCGAGTCTGTGCGTCGAACTGAGGTGCATGTCTTCAACACAGTGTCTTTATGTTGGATCAAGTTGCCCCCAGAGACACCTGGAAGAGGCAAACGTCTCCTTGAGGTTCACTCCATGCTCTGCAGTTACACAGCTGCACTCATAGACCCTTGCATCTTCATCTGGGGGGGAGTTACTTACACAAGGAAATACAGCAAGGTGCTTTGTGCATTTGATGTTGACAAACATAAAATGCTCACACCCAGGGTTTCTGGGACTGCTCCGAAGGGGAGGTGGGGCCACTCAACCTGTGTCTTTGGGAACGTCATGTGTATCTATGGAGGAAGCAACGATCTGACTAGTTACAATGGGGCATGCCACAATCTGACTAGTTACTATAATGACATCTACAAGTTGGACACCACCTCAATGTTCTGGTCTTTAATTAACGCCAGAGGAACTCCTCCACCTACTCCATTCTGGCATTCTGCCACCATCTTAGGGACGAAGATGTTCGTATTTGGGGGTTACAACAACACCATCCGTGTGTTTGACACTGAGACCAACTGCTGGCTGGACACACCTTCTTCGCAGATTCGTCCAGAAGGACGCTGCGGCCATTCAGCCTTTGCCTACAACGGAGAGCTGTACATATTGGGTGGCGATAACCGCTATAACCAGCACTTAAATGATCTGTGGAAATTAAATCCGTCGACCTTTACCTGGAAGGTTGAGTTCAAAGGCAATGTCCTGTCTTTAAGAACTAGTCAAACGGTAAGGGTGTGCAAGGTTTGCTGTTGCATGGTGGAAGATCGTATCTTCGTCTTTGGAGGATATAGAACAAAAAGAAGAGCCAATGACGACCTGTACGTCTTAGATTTGAGTCCCAGTCTGAAGACGTGGTGCAAGCTGGCTGTTATTCAGTACGGTCTGGAGCGGTCTCTACTCCCACACAACATCAGGTGGGAACTGGCAGCCATGACTACCAACAGCCCACACAAACAGAGAAAAAAGTTAAACAAAACAAAAAAATCAAACCTCGGTTCGAAGTGAAGCGGTGGACAGATAAAACCTTTTTGAAAAAGCCTATTCATTCTGGACTGATATTTTACACGTACGGGACAGGAAAAACCTGTTCATTCTGGCCTGGTGTGACCATATATGGACATAAGGTAACATACATAGGGCACAGAAGTGTGATGTCACTTCCGTGAAATGGCGTGAAATGTCGCCCTCTACGGGGTTCATGCTGGTATTGTTTTGTATTCAAATCGCCATTGGGGAATTTGCGATCACCGCATATAAGAACTGTGTTAAAAATATAAACACACCATGCTCTCGGATTGACCCAAATGGATATGAAGCATCGACTAAGGTGGAAATGTACAGATTTACCCAAAGAGTAACACAATAAACGCTAGAAACTAGTTACACAGGCTATATCAGATATGAATGAATATCATAAACTATGCAGAACCCCCCCGCTGACAGAAACGCGCACATGTTGTGTTTATTTTTTTAACACAGTCCTTATATGCGGCGTTCGCAAATTCCCCTATGGCGATTTGAATACAAAACAATACCAGCATGAACCCCCTAGAGGGCGACATTACACACAAATGACGACATGGCTTCGTTTCTCTATTGTGTTTTTGAAAAACCCTGTTCATTCTGGACTGAGATCACCATAAATGGTAATTAAACGGACATTCTGTGGGACAGGAAAAACCTGTTCATTCTGGCCTGGAGTGACCATATATGGACATAAGGTAACATACATTGTGTTTTTGAAAAACCCTGTTCATTCTGGCATGAGATCACCATATATGGTAATTAAACGGACATTCTGTTTTTGAAAAAGCCTGTTCATTCTGGACTGGATTGACCATATATGGGCGTGATACACACAAAGCCATTCATTGGAAGCGGTTTTCACCGCTTCAAAAATAGAGCTGTTAACAAACTCCAAACATGTAGTTTCTTGTCATCAGTATGACATCGGAGATCCACAGTGAAGACATGCCTTGTTGCCTTTTCTTTTATGAATATGCTCAAATCCTCCAGGTGATTATTACAATTTCCTTTTTTTCAGAATTATAAGTCATGGTTTCAAATGAATATAGTCCAGGGGCAGCTGATTTCATCCGAAGCACCAAAAAATATATTTTTTCTAAAAAAAAGAAAAAAGAAAGGGGGAAAAAAGAAGAAAATCTGTAGTTGTATGTATTTGTCTGCAGACCTCCCTCTGAAAGTTTCGTTCCAGGGTTCCCTAGAAGCCAAGATTTGAGTTAAAATATAAATACATTCAAAGATTTGCATCTAAATGATTTTACAAAAATAGCCATTCTACAAATAGAAGAATATTCTTTGACTACTTGAAAAGGCATGGAAAAAACTAAAAAAATATATGGCAGTGGTCCGTGCTTTGGATGAGTTAAAGGTAGTGTAAGTGATTTAATATACGTTTCAGTATTCATGTATGTGACAGGAGGGGGCCTTCCTCCAATCAACCATGATTGGATAAAGGCCCCAAATCCTTTTTATTTTATTTTTTATAACTGATTCATATTAGGCCCCTGGGGGTCCTCGAACCCCTGCATGACAGGTTGAGTTACTAGTTTGCAGATTATTAATACGACACAGCATGCATCAACCACTTAAAGGAGCTATAGTCTACTTTTTCTTGAAAAACTACCAGTAAACTCTTGCTCGTGTGTCACCTGTTGTTTTAGGTGTTATAGCAACATGAGAGCTGTGGTGGAATCATTGCACAACAGTGAGCATAATGCTATGCTATTCAACCACAGCGGGCCAGCCCTCCTCAATGCCGCGTCTGTCTTTAATGACAGCAAGTAACGAGGTATGAAAACAGACACGGTGTTAGTCAGATTTGCTAGTCTCGCGTTTTAACCCAAACTAATTCCCCTGCGCTCAAGGACATACTTTTAGGTCCTACCTAATTAACCTCGGAAACCCAGGCTTTTATTTTGGCGATAGGAAGAAAAATAAAAGCCTGGGGTAACCTGCTGCAATTTCTGGCATAGGAAGTGGGAGGCTGGCCATGGCACAGATCGTGAACCAATAGGAACCACCGGCTGTTTTCAGCCGGTGGAGCCGCCCCCTCTAGACCAAAATCAGCCTGTGTTAGGGAATAAACTCCTTGATGCAGAGTAGTTTTGCTTTTGAAAAAATCGTTTGGTATATGCATCTTTTAGTCCAACTCGTAGCGACTGGAAAGACTACACTAGGCTACTCAGGCATTTTAATAGGGATTGGGGAAACAAACGGAGGGAACCAAATCAAAGCGACGCCGCTTCTTCTAGTGGTTTCCGCGTTGGGTGGAAACCAAACGGCCTGTTGTGAACAAACACCAGGCTTTCCCCCAGAAAGCCTGGTAGGCGAGGTAGCCAGACAACTATTCCACAATCACCGAATGCTATCTTATAGTCTGGAACTACAGCTCCTGAACGGCGAGTAATGGAAGCTGGCATTTCCGTTCATGAAAATATATTTTAAAATGTCATTTCTGATAAGCAGCAAGCTAAATATGCTTAGATGATTTTTTATTCATACTGTATAATGATAAATGTGCAGGATGTGAGACGGAAACGGAAGTGAGGAGGAGGCTTCACTTCCGCTTTAACCGGTTACTCATCGTTCTTCTTACGTTATTCCAGACTGTATGACGGGAGCATTTGCAAATCGTCTAGCCACACGAGACTACAGATTTGCGAGTCAGATGTACATGCTCACAGCGTGGTACGAATGCACGGTTGTACATTTTTAACCCATTTGTAGCCAATCCCGAGAATACTCGTGAAAAATACCCGAGTATCATATGGTGCCGATCCCGAGTATACTCGTGAAAAGTACTCTATTACTGTAACGGCGGTTCTCCTACCCTGTAGCTGCGCGGAAGCTCCTGACACGATTGCCCTCGCCGATTCATCATCATCACGGATCCACGTGCACAAAATAGTAATCCCATAACATTGAGGCAGACAGGGAATCTCATCTTTAATGTCCATTATCTCCAAACAACACTTTCAAAGGGGAGGATGGCAGTAGATTCTCGCTAATAAAACACATGTTGAAAAGCAACGATCCGCCATTACACAACGGCATGTTGACCACGAGCGATTCCGGTGAATGACGTGATGACGTCAAACCGGAAGTGTTTACGCAATCGACTTCTGGCCTTCAAAATAAGAGACTGGCCGCTTATGGCACGCTGGACATTTTAATCCGTTAATTTCAGGAGCACAAAATGAGTTAATGGGCAGGTCTCTGGCACACAAACAAAAAAGGTGAAACATTTTCAGATGGGGGTCCATGCAGCCAAATACAAACTGATTTTGAGGGTGACGGAAATTTTGAAGTGTAGAATCATCCTCAGGTCTTTAATGGGGTAAGACTATTACAGCAGCTGCTTCGTTCCACCCCCACCGTCCCTCTCTCTCTGCCTCTTCCTCCATTTCGACTGGACTCGGTCACGTGATCTGCAGAGCTGAAATTATGCTCGCATGATGCACTTGTTTGCCCGGGCTGCCTCAGGATCGTTCCTTGCCAGGTTGGCAAGCCGAGAGGGAAGTCTTAAAGTCTTCCGTCTCAGCTCGCCAAAAACCTGGCCGACGATTGTTGCTGCTTTTCCCAGAAACTGATGAGGTCATCACCTTACCAGACCATCTGGGTGTCTGTCCGTGTACTATTGTAGCACTGAGCCTCATCTAACCTCGCCTCTATCTGTGTGTGCATACATCTCTACTGTTAGGGCTGTCACGATTATTACATAATCGTCTAATCGCAATTATTTGACATAATCACAATCGTTGACATAATCGCAATTATTTTGTCAATCGTTTACATGTCGAAAAATGGTCATGTTTTCAAACATTTTCAAAAAAAGTGTAAATGGCAGATCTACATGCTCACAACGCTTCGCGATGCAATGTTCTTTTTCAAGTATAAAGTTGTCAAATATGACATTAAATGTAATTTCTTTGTATATTTAGGTTATGTGTCATATATGGCATGTGCAACTTCAAAGCCTACAAGCCAAACAGAAATGTAATTGTCAACGACAAAAACACAATTAAATTGTTAATCGCAATGTTTTGAGTGACAATTAATCGTCATGTAAAATGTCATAATTGTGACAGCCCTATGTACTGTATATATCGTTGCTGTCGGCAGAAACCTTGCAACTCCATACTTTTTAACTTTGAAAGTTTTTGTAAGGGAATGCCATGTTCGTCTCACTGCAGTGTCAAAAAAAAAGAAAAAGAAAAGTTACCGTTGTGTGAAACCGTGTGTGTGTGAGATATAATAACATAATCAAACATTTCATAAAAATATTCATAGCAAACTTTGCTTTATAAGACCTTTCCTCCATCCTCCTGTATGCACTCTTGTTCAAGGGTAGTGTTGAAAATCGGTCAATTAAACGGCCAACTTTCGACGGATGCAATGGCCTGCAAGTTCAGTACGCTAGTCATCGTTCTGGGCATGCGCTGTCCGGTTCAATAAAGTTATTTGGGAGAGGGGGCTCGCTTTAACCCATTCAGAACGGGTACACATTATTGTGTATCATTATTTTATGCTTTAACTATTGAAAAATAGCAGATATACAAGCTCACAGTGCGCGCTGCAAGCTTGTAGATCTGCTATTTTTGAAAAATCTTGAAAATTAGAAATTTGACCTGATTCTATAAGTGTCTTTTGAATCCTTCTAAGGTTTTTTGGAAACATCTGTTTCTATGTCAGCAATATGGCTAGCCATCGTCAAAGAAAAGGTCCTTTTCACTTAAATGGAGCTCAGTTAGTCTGTTCTTGAGAGACTACTATGTCAGTGGTTCTCAAACTTTTTCATTTGAAGGACCCCCAAACTGTTCTGTATTTGGCCACGGACCCACATCTCAAAATATTTAGTTCCAGGGACCCCCCAGAAGCCAAATTTGAGTTACAATCGTTCGCTTTAAAAATACATTTATTCAAAGATTTGCACACATTTTCACGACTTTTTCAAAAATAGCAGATCTACAAGCTCACAGCGCGGCACTCGGTGCCGCGCTGTGAGCTTGTATATCTGCTATATCTCAATAGCTAAAGCATTCAATAATTCTAGGCCTAAATTTAATTGCCCAGTGAAACCTCTGAATTGTCACAGTCGAGCTGTGGACTGGAGTGCAGCTGTGAACGAGCGTTGGAAATGACAAGTGGAACGAGACGAAAGCTACAGTCGGCCGGAGGATCCGCCAGAATCGTTTTCGGTCTGCTGTTACAGGAGGGAGTGTTACGGATTTTCGTGTCAGCCTACCTATGACAAGAAGCGACGGCGGATAAAACGGTGTCTGCGTGCGAACACTGCAACACCGCGGGGCTTATGCAATGCTTCCGATGTGATGACCCATTTAGGCAGACATCCACCCCCAGTGTGTCTGACAGGGACAGGAGGAGCGAGTCGGGCAGGAAAGAACAACTCCTTCCCCCTGCGGCGCTTAAACAGTCACAGAGGCTACTGTACGTGATTTCACCATATGATTTAAGCCATTTAGGCCTAGAATTGTTTAATGATTTTAATATTGAAAAATAGCAGATATACAAGCTGAGAGCTTGCAGAGCTGCCATTTTTGAAAAGTCATGAAAATGTGCACAACTTTGAATATATGTATTTTAAAGTGAACATGTGTAACTAAAATTTTGCTTCTGAGGGGTCCCTGCAACTAAATATTTTGAGATGGGGGTCGGTGGCCAAATACATATCATTTTGGGGGTCCTTCATATGAAAAGGTTTGAGCACCAGTGACATAGAAACATTGTTTTTTTTTTTGTTTTTTGTTTTTTTTTAACCCGTAGGATTCAAAAGACACTTACTGAATTTCCCCCTTGGGATAATAAAGGTATCTACATGTATCTATCTACACTTAGGGTCAAAATTCAAATTCTCAAGATTTTTCAAAAAATAGCAGATCTACAAGCTCGCAGCGTGGCACTCGATGCTATGCTGTGAGCTTTATATCTGCTATTGTTTAATAGTTAAAGCATAAAATAATGCGTAATAATGTGTACCCGGCCTAAATGATTTAAAGTACTGAGCTGTGCTGTGCCCCGCTCGGTGCCGCTTCAGCACCACAGTAATTCATTATGACAACAAATTAATTATAACTTTATGAACAGACACGACTAGGAATTGTCAAAGAATAAGCCGCCGCAGCCGACACATGCAGTAGCTCCTGCTGCAAACCGATGGACCTCCATACAGGGGCAGTGTTCATTTTGTCGACTAAGACTAAAAGATTTTTACAAGATTTTGATATTTTGACGATAAGACAAGACTAGACTAAAACAATTTCAGCAGACTAAGACTATTATTTGTGTTATTCAAAAGACTAAGACTAAATCTAAGTCTAAGACTAATATGTTAAAATTAACACTGGCTTGTAACTGCAATGAAATTAAAGCCAAATACATATTTTATGTATGGTTTAGTTTGACCAAATAACAGGCAGTAGAAGACAATTATACAGTTATGTGGTTATATTTAGCCCAAAAGACTTATCCTAAAAGACGAAGACTAAAAGACTATATAATACTAAAATATGTTTATATTTAGTCGACTAAGACTAGACAAAAACAATTTCAGAAGGCTAAGACAGGACTAAGACTAAATGGTGTGTTATTCAAAAGACTAAGACTAAATGGTGTGTTATTCAAAAGACTAAGAATGTGCTGAAACAATTAACACTGTACAGGGATCTTTAACGTTTTTCTTTTTTTTTCAGACGCCCTAGCTGTGATAAGCAGGGACCCCCCACTAAATGTTGTATAACATTGTGTTGCAGAAAACACAGATTTTCATAGATTTCATAGGGTTGTTTGACAGCACTATCATCAGTGCAGGTTGGTTTCACGCTGAAGTGTATTTTCAGACAATTAACCACTAAACCCTCAATAAGTTGTACTTTGTCCGCTCTTTTTGTCTCTGCCAGGTGGAAGGCATGACCGAGACTTATGTTTTGCACCCTGTCTGTCCACAAATCTGTACACCGTATCTCTATAGTCATGTGATCAACACAGATCTGTTTGATTCTCCATATTCCATCCTGATTCGCTAAGATTGGCTTCTACAGTTTGCAGGATTGGTCAGTTTTGAACAAAATGCCTGAAATCATGAACGCAGCCTGCGATCTCCGTGAAATCCTTTCACGCTCATTCCCACTAGGCCGAGGAAGAAACGCCACCGATGTCACATTGGCCTGTTATAGCGCCACCAGCAGGTTGACTTTTGCAAAACCCATATTTGGAACAAAATGGCCTCAAATCATGAACGCGACCAATTAGGCGTGAAAGGCATAGGAAGAAATGGCACCCTTTTCACATTGACCTGTTATAGTGCCACCAGTAGGCCACAATAACCTACCTGGCCTGGCGGAGACCTGTGCTCCGAGGAGTTTTCCCCCTTTCTGCGCTGCGAGGCGGCGTGCGCTTGTAGATCTTCTATTTGGGCTAATGTTCCCCTAATAGGGGAACGTATACGAAGCCACTATCCTTGTTGTATCTGACCTCCAACTGACTTGTTATTCTGACCTTCTCTGTGTGTTCATCGATTTCCACTTTATTCCCTTCTTCCCCCTCCCCTCTTCCTCCCTCCCTCTCTCCTCCCATTGTTCATCCTCTACTCTTCTCTCTCCCCTCAGGACCAGTCGGACGAGTCTCCGTCTCGGTGCGGCCGCCCCCCCACCCCTCCGGCCAAGTGTTCGTCCAGCGAGATGCTGTGTCGCTCCGGAGAGTGCATTCATAGGAAGTGGCGGTGTGACGGCGACTCCGACTGCAAGGACGGCAGCGACGAAGCCAACTGTCGTACGTACCTTTAGATCTCTGGTGTTTACTGTACAGAAGAATAGATCAGTGGTTCTTAACCTGTGGGGTCCCCAAATGATTTTGGGGAGGATCCCCAGATGATTAACTTAATGTGCAACATTGTTTTCTCACTCGTGTCACAGCGCAACATGTTGTGAGCTTGTAGATTGGCTATTTAATTGCAACCAAGTGCATACATCAACCATTACGACGCCATCATGGCCCACCAACATAGATTTTAGTCGACTAAATCAACTAAATACCACAAGATTTTAGTTTTAAAACATTTCAGATGACTGAAATGAAATGAAATCTTAGTCAAAAGACAAAAATTTGCTGTCAAAATCAACATTGCTATGAAGTACCACATTGTTCTCTTTGCGCTCCAGTTATGTGACTTTTTACCTTGTTTGTTTACTACAGTATAGTTAATGCTTACTCTGATCTCACACTTCTAAGTCGCTAAATTGTAATATAAATGAGTTGCAGGCTGGTAAACACTTTGCCATGGACAGTTTTATACAAAGAACAGACTTAATTAACTGTCGCCAGCTGTCAAAACTGCGTACACAGTAAAAATCCTTGTTAAATTAACTCAAGAGCGTACGAATGGAGCCACATGTACCTGTAAGATTGTGTACACTGGAGAGTGAAACTGATATTTACTGTGAGTGTGTGTATGTGTGTGTGTGTTAGGGCATTCGAATGTTCGAATATCAAAGTCACTATTCGCTGTTGTTCACCAACGTCGAATATTCGCTTATTTTTAATTTTTTTATATAGTTTTCTCTTTAAAAAATATATAGTTTATAAAGCTTGGCTAGATAGGAAGTCAGAAGAATGAGTTGTCAATGCCTCTGGTGGATGAATTTGTTAATGCTCTATACCAGGGCTTCTCAAACTTTTTTAGGCTGTGACCCCCAAAATAAACATATTTGAACTGGGGACCCCCACCCTGACAAGCACTTGGAATTGTAGTAGGCCTATTAATGTGACTCAGTTCCACAGATAAATATTGTGAAAATAGCAGATCTACATGCTCACAACGCCAGCATGTAGATCGGCTATTTTCACAATGTTCGCCTCTTTCTTACTTTGCCAGTTTGGCCAGTCCTGTCGAATATTCGACTATTCGAATACTTTGAGGTTGAATAATTCAAATACTAAAAATCACTATTCGTGAATGCCCTAGTGTATGTGTGTGTGTGTTGTAACTAAGCCACAATGTGATCACAGAATATGATCTTGAGCAGGCACGTGCACACACTGTAGACATCAAAGGGGTCTTTTACCCGTCTGTATAAAGTGCCCTCTCCAGACCATGAATGCAGTTTTTACCAGGGTGAAAGAAATGCAAATGCCCTCTTTCCATGCCATACCTGAAGGCAGCATTCAAGAGAATTGCCTTGTCCAAACTCTCCTGAACTTGAATGCAGCATCTTGGGTTGAAAGAATTGCCTTCTCTGTGTAGAAATCCATTCCATATGCCACATCTCCAGTTGATTATGCTTAATTCAGTGGTATCAAGCAGCGAAAATAGCCGACCTCCAAGCTCACAGCGCGTCGCAGCGCGTTGTGAGCTTGGAGGTCGGCTATTTTCGATAGGTATATTTTAGGAATTTCAGCCCCTGCCTCTCTAAAATTCTCTGCACGTCCCTGATCTTGTGTGTGTTTTCCTCAGCTGTGCGAACCTGTGGCCCGGATCATTTCAAGTGTGACGATGGTAATTGCATCCCCGGCGGCAGGCAGTGCAACGGCGTCCGAGAGTGTACCGATGGATCGGACGAGATCAACTGCAAAAACAGTAAGTTCTGTGGGGTCGTTTCATTTCTTTTTTTATTTAAATGTTAATTTTCCATAACTTACAAACACAAAGATGGCACATTCAAAACACTTAAACATAGGACAGAATACATAACAAAGCAAAGAAAATTCAAAATAAATAGCTGAAAAACATAGATACTGTATTCACATTTACATCACTGCCACAACAAGGACGCTATAAAGATCAAAACCTAGAAAGAAGTAACAGGGCAGCGGTCAAAATCTTTACCAACATCTGAAAAACATAAGACAACTCGACCCCATAAGTCGGCCAATTTAGGACAAGATCAAAATTGATTAAATAAGGTGGCTGGTTCCGAGTTTACATCGAGAACAAATGGGGTCAGTATCTGGGAATATCCTTCCCAATTCCACCCTAGACCGGAGGGGGGATGCTTAGTAGGAATACAAGCCTTTCGGAGAGTTTTTCTGCACACAACATTCTTTGTAAATGTCAGAAAAAAAATAGATTTTGGGAGAAAGAGGCAAAAAAGTTGCTCAAATGCAGTAAGGCCCAACGCAGGTATATAGATATCGAATTCTTCACTATCAGGTTCTTGCCAAAGTTTACTCAACTTCAAAGGAAGAGAACAGCCCAGCAAATAATACAGTGAAGTGGGCCTAGAAGACTACTTCTTCCACACCCATACACGTGGCTCTCTCCCAATTTTGATATATTTCTTATTCGCGTGTACATATGTGTTGTTTGTTCTGATGTTACTGTCTTTTATCATTGCCTTTACTCTTTTGATTACACTGTGTGTACTATTTATATTTTTTGTTTTGGTCTATTCATTAGGCGCATACTGAGGGACCCTGTATATATATTTTTTTTTTTACACATGTTATTTTGTTTGACTAACTAGACTACACTGGTAGACTGTTTATAAATAGTGTCTTTGTCACTAGCCCAGATTCCTCTATGTTTAAATGGGCAGTACTACTAGACCTGATGGGTGTGTCTACCCAGCTGATACACATGTGTACTGATAACTTCCTCTGTCCGGTTCCCATATAGCCGGCTAGCCTATTGTGTGAGTCACTTTAGACCTGATGAAGACGCCGAAGGGCGTCGAAACGTTGTCCTTTTAATGCTACAATAAAGAATCCAATTTGGGAGCAAGCCACCAGTGTGCGGACCTCATCTTCCTTCTCTCTCCCAATTTTGGCCAGCATCCAATACACAAGCCCCCTGTAACATTTGAAGCCCAATAATAAAGACTGAAAATTAGGCATTGCTAAGCCACCAAGGTCCTTCATCTTTTAAAGGTGTTTCTTACTTTAGGGATATAAAGGAGGATAATGTACAGTACGGTCTAGAGAGGGGTTTTCAAAGACGGGGCAACCTGGGGTGCCGCGACGGCAGTCCAGGGGTGCCGCGAGATAATTTGATAATATTTGCAATTTATTTGGACACGTACAAAAATATTTTGTCATTTTTTGACCAAAATGGCTGTTATCTCGCAACATAATCGCTAAAATATTCTATAAATATAAGGTTCAGGGACTGAAAATTATGAATATAATCTAGGGGTGCCTCGGATGAAAAAAATATTTATAGGGGTGCCCTGAGACAAAAAGGTATGGGAACCCCTGGTCTAGAGAGTTGAAGGATTTGGGGACACAAATGGGTAGACCTTGAACAACAATTTGTAACACGTTCATTTTGACAACATGCACCTAACCAATGAGAGAGGCGAAGATTTGAATAAATGTGTGTAGGAAAATATGTTAAAAACGTTTCAACTCTTTGCGCGGGCGTGTGCGTGAGACGGGCACGCACGTAACCGTGTCACAGGATCGCGCTCACTTGCCGCTATGCCTGTCAGATCGCCTGGCTGAATTGTCGCCTCTTATTGAAACCGAATCGCCATGCAGGCACGGCGGTCGCTTCCCATGTGAGAAGCGCTTTACTCTGCCTTCTTCTCAAGGACAAAACGGATCCTTATTAGAGATGGGACAATAGCGATATTATCGTTTATCGTGATAAAAAACACTCGTGGATATTTAATTTATTGTGAAATTGTCCTCTGTCAGGCAAATCACCTTTTATTTACCGAGCTGCATATCCAGTGCTATTTAACCCTCTATTGGTAAAACGTACTTATAATATACGTACTTGATACAGTCTTTTTATACGTACTTGATACGGCCTTTTTATCACTCTCTACCAAATCTCTTTGCCAAAAAAATAGCCGATCTGCTATTTTTAGGCAAATGTGCTGCACCAGGATAATGGATGTTAGGGATATTTTGATTATCGTGATAATATCATAAATCGCTATTTCTTTGGTCACAATAATTGTGATATCCTTATCCTTATGTACACCGTTTCCTTTCTTCGTCTTCTCTCTTTCTTCCTACTCTTCTTAACTCTTAAAGACACCTGCCACCCGTACAAAAAATACACATCCTTTCTCCGATTCGTTCTGCTCATCTCTAGTGCTTTCCTCTTTTCAGCCATGTCCTCCGAGACAAACACGCACACAGTTCAAATTGGTCTTGCAAACACGGACACACACACAGTCGCACGCTCTTCAAGTGGTTTTCACAGATGCGCGCACGCACTACAAAGCGCTTCCATCTATATTCAAGTGCCGCCGGACACCAGGTGAAGGAAATATATCGTCTATTAATTGCCAACCGTCTAAGCGGGTCGCGCGTCGCTGGGTGATCCATTGTAAAACCTCTGCTCTCTCTCTCTCTCTCCGTACAGTGACTCAGTGTCTCTCTCTCTCTCTCCATACAGTGACCCAGTGCAACGGCCCTGATAAATTCAAGTGCCGCAGCGGCGAGTGCATCGAGATGAGCAAGGTGTGCAACAAGGCCAGGGACTGCCCCGACTGGAGCGACGAACCCATTAAGGAATGCAGTGAGTAGAACGACGTCGTGTCCATATTTAACCCATTTAGGCCTATTATAATTGAGTGCTTTAGCTATGGAAAAATAGTAGATATACAAGCTCCGGCTTGTAGATCTGCTATTTTTGAAAAAAAGCAGTGAAAATGTGTGCAGATCTTTGAATATATGTCTTTTTTTAAGTGAACGTTTGTAACTGAAATTTTGCTTCTGGGGGTCCATGCAACTAAATATTATGAGATGGAGAGTCTGTGGCCAAAGACAAATCATTTTGGGGTTCCTTCACATGGAAAAGGTTTGAGAACCACTGACATAGAAACATAGGTTTTTCAAAAAACCTTAGAAGGATTCAAAACATTCAAAACACTTATAAAATCGGGTCGAATCGAGTCAAATTCAGGTCAAATCGGGTCAAATTCAAATATTCACGATTTAAAAATGGCAAAAATAGCAGATATACGAGCTCGCAGCGCAGCACCGAGTGCCGCGCTGTGAGCTTGTACAGGTATATCTGCTATAGTTAAAGCATTAAATAATAATTCGCAATAATGCGGACCCGGGCTAAATGGCATAAGTGTTAAATGGTGCATTTATATAGCGCCCTTTTATTCCGGAGCGCTTTACAATGTGCATTGCATTCACTCACGAGCACGCCAGCGGTGGAGGAAGCCATGCATATTGGCACCTAGCTGCTCATTAGGAGCAGTTAGGGGTTCGGTGTCTTGCTCAAGGACACTTCCACACTAACCCAAGGGGGAGCAAGGGGTTAGAACCTGGAAAACCTTCCCATTCTCAAGCGACTGCCGCCCTAACTGCATTTGTAAAATGTTTTTCAACATAGGCATCCCTATTTTGGCCATATAATTGTATCGTTGCTGTCAGGTAGAAACCTCTTATCTCCTTATTTTAACTTTTTGTGTTAACTTATTATTGTAAATGAACGTCCTACTAGAGCATTCACGAATAGTGATTTTTAGTATTCGAATTATTGGACCTCAAAGTATTCGAATAGTCGAATATTTGACTGGCCAAACTGTCAAATATTAAGTAAGCAAGAGGCGAACATTGTGAAAATAGCAGATCTACATGCTCACAACGCCCCACTAGCACCTTCTATCCTCACAAAGTCCCATTTCTGACCGTTGTCTTTCTCTGGTTTTGAGAAGGCGAAGGTTAAAAGTATCCCACGCGTTCTCAAAACAGGCTATCCAGATTTGCTGCCGATGATGACGTCATCATCGGACGTTTTTGAAGAAACTTTTTTTTTTCTTTTCTTTTTTTCTTTTTTTTCATTATTATTATTATTTTTTTCAAAAAGATTTTGGGGCGGGTGGCGCAGTTCAGGCCAAAGGTGGTACTGCAGCTGAAATGCTCTGAGAGCCATTCAAAAGTGAGAGAGGCTCTCTATTCAGGAGTGGTAATTTAGCCTCAAACCTTTTGAAAAACGTTTCTGGGACATAAACAATATGACATAACTACTTTTTAAATGCATGGTGTATCACCTTTAACATGTGGTCGCAGTTTACTGTCAGGACCGGCACAGCTTGTCCGTATGTATATGTGTAACGCCTGACACTGTCAAGAAATTAGTCTTGAAAGCAGAAACTAGCTTTGGTTTTGGACTAGAGGGCTTTTCATATCATCACTGTCAGATACCTGGTATCTCCAAGTTTCAAATCTATCTCCAAGTTTCACGAGGCCTTGTGTGCTTGTAGATCGGCTATTTTTTAAATTTTAAATTGTTATTAAAATGTTAAAAAAGGGAAGGTTCTGGACAGGGGCGCTGGAACTCCCAAATCCCAAGGGGAGCTGAACCTGGAGGAGTTCATGCGTGCGGCCAAAGGCCGCACGCCGAAAAATTCATGTTTTTTATCCGGTTTTGGGTTATTTTTATTACGGTTTCGGGTGCTTATTCCCCGCACAATGGTGTAACAAGGAGCTATATAGTTACTAGTTATTTTAGCACACAGTGCAACACACAGCACGCATGCACACACATAGTCACTCACGCACACACTACAAAATCGGGTATTATTTTTGTAACAGTTTTCTACAGTTTTTTATTCCCCATATACAACGGTGTTAGTTTGCAACAATGAGCCTATAGACAGTTTCTAGTTCTCAAATAAATAGACTTTGGTGTGCCATCAAAGCGGGATTTAAATTTGACTTCCTTTCTGACCGGAAGTGGCAAGGTGACCATGTGATTAGGTCACCATGTGATAATCAAATACCTTTTTTCAACATATTTTATTCCCCAAAGTCAAATACATTATTGTTTTAATATAGCTCTCTGTGTGTGTATATAGGCTTATAAAAAAAAAAAGAATAAAAAAAAAAAAAACGTTTTTTTTTTTTTTTTTTTTTTTTTTTTTCCTCCCCACCACCAGGGGAGCTGCAGCTCCCTCAGCACCCCACTTCCAGCGCCCCTGGTTCTGGACAATACTGTACAAGGTTTCCACCTGACAAGGACGATATGTTTGGCATGCACTAACTTTACTGCAGCATCTGTTTTTGATGTATTGACTCTGCGTTATATTGAACCTTTGCAGTTCACATAGAAATCTGTTTGTCTTGTTGCAATGTTTTGGCTTTTGCTGAAGGCCAGTTGATTGGTGTGTGTGTGTGTGTGTATGTATATAATTATGTATATACTGTATATATAAATATACTTAAACATTTGTCTCTGTCTCTCCCAGATCTGAACGAATGTCTGCTAAACAACGGAGGTTGCTCTCACATATGCAGAGACATGGTGATAGGCTTCCAGTGCGACTGTGCACCTGGTCTGCAGCTCATAGACCACAAGACCTGCGGAGGTAACGGTCACGATTATTACCCTGTTCATGGGTTTATTACTATGATTCACATCCTCGTCTGAACCTCTGGCAATCTGCATCATTATTATTTTTACTGGAATGTATTATGATCGTAATTTGTATCTGGTTTCTTAACTCTTTTACCGCCATTTATATGATTTTATAAAGATCTAAGGATGTATTTTAATTAAGGCTGGGACTTTAACTGATTAATTGCGATTAATTAATTACAGAAAATTAACGCGATTAAAAAAATTAACGCATTTAAATGTACTTAGTTTTTGCCTCACAGAACCTTCAGTTTCGGGCATACCGATCATAGCGATGCACCAACCAAGAAGAGACAACAAACGCAAAGGGAGAAGTAGCCGATCAGAGCGCTTTGCTTGGCCCAGTGGATGCGAAATGTAGAACGTAGAACTCACTCGTTGATTCACTCGTACAACAAAATGTGTTTTACTTGAAAAAAAAAGAGCTTCTCGTCAAATATTGATGTGCGATTAAAATGCGATTAATTGCGATTAATTAATCACAGAGCCTGTAATTAATTAGATAAAATATGATAATCGCATCCCAGCCCTAATTTTAATGCCATAAAAGTAGCTTAACTTTGCGATTAAAAAACAAATATATATCCATCCATTATTTCCAACCGCAATTGTTTGTAAAAGACCAGCGCATCCCTCATCGTGATGTGAAAAAAGAAACAAGTCGAACGGCGCTGCCGTTCCAATGAACAAGGCTGAAGTTTGTCCCTCGGTTGCACCGGTTGTAGACATAGAAATACAGAAACTACATCCAGGCATAGAAATGGAGGAGAAAAGTGATCCTGTTGCCATTGTTGTTGCTGCTGCTACTGTACACATCCGCACCACCCCTCATCTGCTTACAGTGCTCAGACGGGTAAAATAATGAACATGCGCTATGGCGCTGTAGGGCATTCACGAATAGTGATTTTTAGTATTCGAATTATTCGACCTCAAAGTATTCGAATAGTCGAATATTCGACAGGACTGGCCAAACTGGCCAATATTAAGTAAGCAAGAGGCGAACATTGTGAAAATAGCAGATCTTCATGCTCACAATGCCTCGCAACTATTTTCACAATATTTATCTGTGGAACCGAGTCACATTAAATGTAATACCTACCAGTAAGACTCCCTAATCGGGAGATAAGCGACCGTTGGTCGCTTATCTCCTGTCACACTGCTGACATCAGTATGACATCACACCGTACACAAATTACCCTTATATAAGACTGGCATTATCTACCAACAGATTAGTAACAAGATGTCAAAATCATTGAAGGTTGAATCTCCAGATATGGAGATAACCAACACATCACTCCATATATGGAGATAACCGACGAATCTCACTAAGTCTGACCTCACAAGCCCCATATTTGGACACGAACAACATATAACTCCATATATAGAGACATAGCTGCTGACATCAGTATGACATCACACTGCTGACATCAGTATGACATCACACCGTACACAAATGACCCTTATATAAGACCGGCATTATCTACTGACAGATTAGATGCAAGCAGGATCTCGACTCTGACACAACTCATCGGCTCATAAGCTGGTTCTCCCTCCATATATGGAGATAACCGACGAATCTCACTAAGTCTGACCTCACAAGCCCCATATTTGGACACGAACAACATATAACTCCATATATAGAGACATAGCTGCTGACATCAGTATGACATCACACTGCTGACATCAGTATGACATCACACCGTACACAAATGACCCTGACGGCACACACCAAGCAGTGTGATGTCATACTGATGCGGAGATATGAGCAGGGCAAAGGTGTGACGTGTGACCGACGGACGGACGGCCGGTGGAGGTTTTGATACTAAACTGCGACCTGACGGCCACAACAATTCCAAGTGCTTGTCAGGGTGGGGGGTCCCCAGTTCAAATATGTTTATTTTGGGGGTCACAGTCTAAAAAGGTTTGAGAACCCCTGGTATAGAGCATTTACAAATTCATCCACCAGGGGCATTGACAGCTCATTCTTATGACTTCCTATCTAGCCAAGCTTTATAAACTATATCATTTTTAAAGAGAAAAAAAAAAAAAAGCGAATATTCGACTTCGGTGAACAACATCGAATAGTGACTTTGATTTTCGAATATTTTGGTGAATGCCCTATGGCGAGGAGGATAAAAGAACGAGCGTTCGTTCGGTGGCAAGATATTTAACCACTTTAACCGGGGTCCCCCAGGAGTCTATCCTTGGTCGTCTTTTTTACACGAACCCCTTTTCCGAAAATAGCTTCCTAGATTCTGTATCTAAGGAGATTGTTTAGATTTATGCTGCCCACACGTGGGAGTTGGACTTCTATGTGCAGTATGGATGCCTAGTCAGTTCCCCAGAGTCACAGACCACAGGGACTCTACAAGGGCTCTACTATTATTCCAGGGCTAAGCAACCGTGGGCACGGGTGCCAACATTGGCACAGTGGCATAAGTGTGAGAGAGTTATATATTTTTTTTTTTATGTAATATTCCAAAAAAAGTTTAGTCAGTTAAACTAATTACCCCCAAATCTACAGATTCCATCCTGCTCATAATTCTACATTCATTCAAACTCTGACTGGGGAGAGAGTTTGGGAGATGTAGGGATGTTATTGCTCCGATTCTAGAAATATTCTTTCACATCAGGATGTAAAAAGGAGAAACAATAAAGAATAAAGGTTATGTATAAGGACAATCAAAATCCGTTAGTAATATAACATTTTGATGAGGTGTCATAATTAAACGTAATGTCTGTGGCACACTGACTATCAAGCAAATTAAGACGTGGCACTTCATGTCAAAAAGATTGCCGACCCCTGGGTTATTCTATCAATTACTTTACAAATTAATTGAATAGTCGAGAAGAAAGTTATTTATTTTTTATGTCAACGACTCTATATGAAAAAAGACATTTATTTCTTTATACTCTACTAAATCCATCAGTCTGATTAACCACTTAAATCCTGCATTTTATACAGTATGTATGTCGTACAAGGGTGTCACGCAATGGGACAGTGTTGCAACGTGTTGTGAGCTTCCAGATCTGCTATATCTGCGGTTGAAAATACATTTAATTTAAAAACTATTGTTTTTATAATTTATCAGTCCGATTAAGTGCACACTTTTTCCAAATATGTGTACCCCTAGTCTCGTGTGCACGTGTGTATGTGTGTTCTTCTCAGCCAGGCTGCGTATCCCTTTGGTTGGATAGTCAGAATATGATAGTTATCATCGGGCATTTCACCAGGGAAAGATGCAGGAAAAACCAAACAGATGTGTCTGACTAATTAACAACAAGTCTTCTCCTCAGGGGCGTCAATTGGGTATGGCAGGGGTATGCAGCTATTCAGTATAAACCTGATGAAGGCCAGTTAAGGCCGAGACGTTGTGTTTTTTTCCCCGCTTGTGTAAATAAAATTATTGGGAGCTGAGAGACAGTGTGCGGATTCATTCTCCTTCTCTCCAGGTGTATGCAGCTGCCATACCCTGGGTCCAGGGGGGAAACTATGTTGGTTGCTGGTTATTATGTTGTTAAATTACATTAAAATAACTACAAATGCAAAATGGTTACTTTAACAAGGTATTATGATTATATTCTCCAGACTTGTATTCTTTCCATCTTGACAGAATGTGATATTCCCAGGTTCCGCAGGTCAGCTGCACAGGAGCAAAGCATTATTGTTAATTGTGGCACGTTTACTATCATGCTACGTTTAGCTGCACTTGAACAACCATTCCAGGCTGCCATATCCAGCCCAAGAAACCGTAGAAACCTGTGTAAAAAAAAAAAAGAAAAAATATTGTTTTTCAGACATTGTGAAAATAGCCGATCTACAATGCTCACAACGCCTCGCAGCGCGAGGCGTTGTGAGCATGTAGATCTGCTATTTTCACAATAGAACCGTGTTGTACAAAATGTAATGCCTCTTTTGCCATACCCTAGCTTTTGCTGAACTGATGCCACTGCTTTCCTCTCCTCCCCCGTGCAGACATTAACGAGTGTCAGAATCCAGGAATCTGCAGCCAGATCTGCATCAACCTGAAGGGAGGTTACAAGTGCGAGTGTCACAACGGATACCAGATGGACCCGCCCACGGGAGTCTGTAAAGCTGTGGGTGAGTGGTTTCAACGCGTTACAAATGGAACACAACTTGATTTTTTGATTTTTTTTTGTTGGCAACACTCAGGGACGTGCTGGGTCCCTGATTCAGCCCGGGAAAAAGAGTTGTAGAGGCCCTCATTACGCGCTATAGAGAGAGAGAGAGATCTCTCTATCGCGCTGCTGCTACTCAAAGATTTGCCATTTCAGATCATGACAAGTGACAAGCCAGTGGGACAATTACATGAGTTATATTTCGTTGTTGTCGGGTGGAAACCTTGTACGTCCAAAACCGCTTGTTTTGTATTTATCATTTTAAAAATGATTTAAACTAGTGAAAACAGCCGATCTACAGTCGTGTGCTTGTAGATCTGCTGTTTTCACTACTTTAGTGCGACGGCCTTGTATGATGAAGCAGGGCTTTGCTTTGCGAAAAAATTTACACATTTGAAACTTGGAGATACGAGGTTTCTGCCCGACAGTGACGATTTACTTTGTTGGCCGCCCAGCCCCCAAAATGGAACGAAGGCCGACATTTTATTTTTATTTTTTTTCCTAATGGCCAGCCTGGACCGTCCGGGAATGAACCGGCCGTTCGGGAGCTGTCCCGCTTTTCCCAATGGCCAGCACGTCCCTGGCAACACTTTTGGTAGCTAAGAAAGAAGATAGCAGCAGCGCTACAGGTTAGGGATGGGACTGTACCCGATATTATCGTTTATCGTGATAAATAGCACTCGCGATAATCGTATCGTGGAGGTTTTATTTATCGTGATATCGTGCTCCGACATGCCCAGTTCACCTTTTATTTGCAGAGCTGCATATCCGGTACCACTTAAACCCTCTATAATCGGTAAAAGGTACTTACAGTAGTTATAATATACGTACTTGATTCAGTCTGTTTTTCACTCTATCAAATGTCTTTGCCAAAAAAATAGCCGATCTACAAGCTCACAATGCGTTGTGTTGCGAGCTTGTAGATCTGCTATATTTTGGCAAATGTTCTGCCCCAGGATGGATTTTGATTATCCCTATAATATCGTATATATCGTATAATATCGAGACTTAAGAAATTGTTGCGATAGAGCAGTGGTCAAACTGGCTTTTGTGATTCTAAAAAAGAGTTGGAAAAGGTACTCCCATATTTTACTTAAAGACCCAGTGAAATGAAAAATAAGCTTTTCACACTTTTAGAGCTTATCCGTAGTAATCATATGGGCATTCCTAACACTAGATGCCAAAAAAGATAGAAAATAAACCATTTTTGTGTATATTTATATCTGTTCACTTCCTGTGAACAGAAATTCAAAAAAGTGATGACATCGACAGGTCCGCTTCCATATAAATGAACCTCTGATTACATTCACCTGTTTGTTTCCCATTGCTGGCTCCCATTACTCCCATTTTAAATCCTATCACCTGAAGGGCTGGTCGCCTCGGATTGGTTCAGAAACACACAGGCTTCCTTTTCAAACTGAAACTTCAAAATAGAATACCCAAAATAGTCATTTCATTGGGTCTTTAAGAAAAAGTGCCAATACTGCATTATAGAAATACTCTATTACAAGCAAAAGTCCAGAATTCAAAATGGACATGAGGAAAAGTATGTTGGCATCAAAATGTAGTTAAAGTTTCAACAGTAAAAGTACAAAATGTTTGAAAATAGCAGATCTACAAGCTCACAACGTGTCGCAATGCAAAGCGGTGTGAGCTTGTAGTTCTAACAGCCAAGGTATACATAGGGCTAAAGTGGTTTATATATCTGCAAAGTAAAGTACAGTAACTATAAAAAGAGAAAAAAGAAGCGCTGCAGGGACCAGTAGGCTCTCAGACAGGTGCTCTTTGGTGATACAGGTAGGAATATATGAACACAAAATGTTTCAATGAAGTACTGCTAAGTTCTAAAGGTGTAGACGGCAGACTTACAGAGAAAGGATTTCCAAGGCACTCCGTCGTTAGTGAAAAAATATATTATTTATTTTGAGCAAGGCAACAAGTTGACCAACGCGTTACGACCTACTAGGTCTTCATCAGGGTCTGATGTCTACACCTTTTAGAACTTAGCAGTACTTCATTGAAACTTTTTTTGTTCATAACTAGTAACTATAGTTTTCAAATAAATGTTGTGGAGTAAAAGCACAATATTTGGATACGAGGTGTAGTGGAGTAGAAGTAAAAGTACTGGAAATTGGAAATACTCAAGTTAAGTACAAATAAAGTAACTAAGTAAATGTTTCTTTAGACCTCTGAAAAAAAAAGAAAGAAAAAAAACGACATGCTGCAGAGCGGCAGTGGCTAAGGGGAGGAGTGCTCACTGATATGCAATGAAGTTTTAAAAAGAGCAACAATAATGGCCCAGATGGGACTGCGAGGTTATAGCAGTCCTGACCGTCCTCCGCTGTGTTCCAACTGTGATGATGTCAGCCCACAGGCTGCAGATCACATCCCACAGTAAAAGGGCTTTATTGTGCTGCTCATGATGACAATGACCGTCAATGTCCCCCGTCTCGCACATGCTGCCAAATCCTCTGTGTTGATTTAACCTCAGAGCGTAGAAATGGCAAGGGTCCGTTTGGTTCCGTTTGTACGCTCGTGGAGTTGCCGAGTTTACTGTGTGCAGGACCTCTTAACCTGTTTAGGCCTAGAATTAGTGAATGCTTTAACTATTTAAAAATAGCAGATATACAAGCTCACAGTGCGGCACTGAGTGCCGCGCTGCGAGCTTGTGGATCTGCTATTTTTGAAAAAAATCCTGAAAATGTGTGCAAATCTTTGAATCTCTCATTTTTAAAGTGAACATTTGTAAGTCAAATATTTGCCTCTGGGGGGGTCCCCGATACAAAATAATTTGAGACGGTGCTCGACGGCCAAATACATATAATTCTAGGGGTCCTTGACATGAAAGAGTTTGAAAACCAGTGACGTAGAGACGTGTTTTAAAAAAAAAAATATTAGAAGGATTTAGAAGACACTTATAGAATCGGGTCAAAATCGGGTCAAAATTCAAAGGCATGGCACACGGTGCCACGTTGTGAGCTTGTAGATCTGCTATTTTTCAAAAGTTAAGGCATACAATAATACGCAACAATGCGTACCCGGTCTAAACGGGTTAAACCCAATGATTGTTGTTGATGATACGAGCGTCTCGGAACACATGATGGCCAGTAAACATGTGCAGTCAGTGAATGGATCACAGGGTGACTAGACGACAAGTATCATCTCTATAAACCAGTGGTTCTCAACCTTTTCAGGCTGCGACCCCCATAATGATCAGATTTTAACCGGGGGATCCCCCATCCTGACGAGCACTAAGAGTTGAGGCATTACATTTTGTATAACACGGTTCGATTGTGAAAATAGCCGATCTACATGCTACGGCTCTGATTTTGACAATTTGGCCAATGTTTAATTTGCCGTTTTATAGGTATTAACAAGTCCTTCATTTGTCACTTTAGATATGTGCAGATACCCTCTATACACTTAAACTTTATGTTGGTTTGTTTACTGTTGAGAGAGAAAACAATGTTGCACATTAAGTTATTCATCTGGGGACCTCCCAAATCATTAAATTTACCCCATTGATTCCCGATGGGGACCCAAATGCATTTGGGTCCCCATCCGGAATCAATGGGGGTACGTTTATGGTAATAAAATGATTGTCTTAGGAATGCGACAAAAAACTAAAAATATTATTGAACTCAAGTCTCCATGGTGTGAGTAATCTATAGAAAAAAGGTCATTTTGGGGGTGAACTACTCCTTTAAGTACAGTTTAGAGGTATTTGTAATGTACTCAGTACTCCGGTTCTCAGTACTTTTACTTCGACTCCACTACATCTCAGAGGCAAATATTGTACTTTTACTCCACTACAATTATTTGAAAACCTTAGTTTGCAGATATAAATGATTATATTTTAAAACATGCATTAATCCACTTAAGCCCTATTTTATACCAAGGCTATTTGAAAACAGCCGATCTACAAGCTCACAACGCGTTTCGTTAATACCTTACTATAGAAAAATCTTCAAAAGTGTATTCTACAATCAAACTAATGTACCGTCTGTGCATGATAGTTTTGGTGGGTGTTTAATTTCTGTAATATATTCAGTCTAGGAATCTGATCTGTACCTAGACTCTCTCCCTCTAATTAATACGCCGTAATAGACTCTCTACCTCTTAATTAGTGCTCCGTAATAGACTCTATGGGTAATGCAAATGGTAATGAGGGATCAGGGATAAGTCAGTCTCGGTTAAAGACAACCTAACTCTCTGCATCAGTAGCAGAAACCTCTCCATATCGTTTGTTGTCGGGTGTATGTCCAAAACGTTTGTTTTGCATTTAATCTAAATTATTTAAACTAGTGAAAACAGCCAATCTACAAGCACACAACGATCTGCTGTTTTCACTACTTTTGTGCGACGGCCTTGTATGATGAAGCAGGGCTTTACTTTACGAAAGAAAGTACACATTTGAAACTTATTTGATTCGAGGTTTCCGCTCGACAGCGACGATGTTTTAACTTTTTTGTAAATTAATGCCCTTCTAGATCATACTACAGTGTCACACAAAAGCATAAAAAAATAGCAGATCTGCAAGTCTGAAACGCACCGACGTGGCGCGTTTTGAGCGTGTCGATTTTTGGACGCGAGGTTTCCACTCAACAGAGAGGATGTTTGCAACGGTGCGTCTTTCTTGACCTGGCATCCTCTCACTCCATCGAACAGGAATTATTGATTTAACCGGGAAATGTCCAGTAAGTCTATATGGACTGGGCTTCCTTGGAAGCCCAGTCTTGAAGGAAATCAATCAATCGTTAAGCTTGGTTTATACTGTAGTTGAGTCGTATGGCGTCTATGTCCACAAAGCTTTTTATGAGCAAAGGAGCGCTGTGGATAGTTTCAATGTTTCAATGTTTTGGGGTTTTCTTGCCTTCATGCCTTGCTTGATCATTCAACAGAGTCAACTCAAAAGTGGCAGATCTACAAGCTCGAAAACGCGGCGCGAAGATTGAAGATCTGCTACTATTGCTATGTTTTAATATTGAATCCTGAAAAGTAGCAGTTTAGGACACCAGAAGCTCGGCCGCTCGATCCGGGCCAACTCGGGAATGATGTAAATAGGGGATGAATGTCCCGCCCTTTAATGCAAACCCCATTATACCTGTTGTCATAGGACCCGTTTTGACCATCTGTTTGCCTGTGTCCATTTATGCCCATATATGGAGATATTGGTATCTGTCTGGCTGCGTCCATTTTATGCCCATTATAGAGATCTCTGTATCTGTCTGTGCCTCTGACTGTGTTGCAAACACAGTGCCGGTTCCGGAAAACCCTGATATCAGACATCAGCTCCGCATATGGGCGTCAATTTTATGCCCATATATGGAGATCTCTGTGAATGCCCTACCCTTTAATGCAGACCCCATTATACCTGTTGTCATAAGACCTGTTTTGACCATGTGACCATTTATGCCCATATTTGAACATCAGAACACGTCATACTGATGACATTCAATACGTAACCATGGCATTTTCTGTTGACTCATGTGGCGTACGTGATGTCAGAGCCTTTTATGAAGTGATGTCACAATGAGTCAGCGCTTGCGCCGGTTCCTCTGGAACAGCCTGATGTCAACAATCATCTCCGCATAAGGAGATTCCGAACGTTTCGCGCCCGTTCCGGAAAACTGCGCATCGGGTCGGGGCCGGGCGCTGCACTCCGCGCCGCGGAGGGGAACGCGCGTGCTGAATCTGAAGCCGGTAGGACGAACGGTTCTAGAGATACACGGATTACAGACAGACACGCACGCAGAGACTTCTCACATTTATTGTAAGATGAGGTTTCCTAACCCTGACAGGCGATATCATGTCCAGAGAGGGCCGGCAGGGAGCGTTGTGATGGGATGATGTGCTCCAACGTCATGTCATCTGCTAGATTAGCACACATAGTCTGGCTCAGTCAACCTTTTAGTTTGAGACCCAAAAGAGAGATTAGACGTTTGCCCGGGACCCAAACTAGTGAACGTGGCAGATTGCACATCGAGTCGCTTCGCGCCGTGTTGCGGGCTTGTATAACGGCTGTTTATCACTACTTCTTAATTACTCTTGCCAGCAAAGTAAGTAGGCAATACATGGCCTACTTGTGCACAAGACGCAAGTTGGCACCTCGACTAGGGCATTCACAAGATATTCAAATATTCGAATATCAAAGTCACTATTCAACGTTGTTCACCGAAGTCAAATAGTCGTTATTTCTTTATTTTTTATTTTTTATTTTTTTAATTCTCTTTAAAAAAATATATACCGGTAGTTTAAAAAGCTTGGCTATAGGAAGTCATAAGAATGAGTTGTCAATGCCCCTGGTGGATGAATTTGTAAATGCTCTTTACCAGGGGTTCTCAAACCTTTTTTAGGCCGTGACCCCCAAAATAAACATATTTGAACTGGGGACCCCCACCCTGACAAGCACTTGAAATGTAGGTATTACATTTAATGTGACTCGTTTCCGCAGATAAATATTGTGAAAATAGCAGATCTACATGCCCACAACGCCTCGCAACGCGAGGCCTTGTGAGCATGTAGATCAGCTATTTTTATACTCTAGTCTTGACTCATAAAAGTTGGTCCGGGACCCACAAATGGGTCCCGGCCCACTGTTTGGGAACCAGTGGCCCTAGCTGAACCCACGGTAAACACATGGGACCTTTCATGGTTGTGGTAACAATTCAAAGTCTGGTCATAAATTACAAGGTTGTCAGACACAAGACGGGAGGATCAAATTGAGCGCCGCTCCAATCCAAAGGTTAGGCTATTTTCTGCTTGAAGTGCTCGGGGCACTCCGCCAGGAAATGCGGGATGCAATGCTGGGCCGCTGGGAAGGCAGTGGGCGGCAGTGGCTCAGGGGTGGAGTGGCCCATAGGGCAGGATGTAGAACCGTAAGGTTCCTAGTTTGATCCCATGCTCCCCCAGAGTTGGTCTCGAAGTATCCTTGATACACTGCCAGCTAGATTCCATCTTGGAGAACTCCTCCCACCCCCTCCATCTAGAGATCACCAGTTACTGGAGTAAGAGAGGAAACGACCGCTTTACCTACCCAGTACGGAGATGTGAGAGATTAGGAAAATCTTTTGTACCGGCTGCCCTTAAGCTGTACAACGAGACACATAACGGACGCTTGAAAAGGTCTCCCTTCCTAACTTAGACTTACGGAACCATTGCTGTATTGACTTTGACCTCTAAGGAACAATTGCTGTATTGACTTCTCTCTAAGGACCTTCCAGGAAGAGTGCTCATGTGCGCCTTGCGGTGACACGCTTCCTAGTTTCTTCTTTTTTTTGCACTGATTTTTGACACTGCACTATTAGGTTGTTAGTGTTGGTAGTTTCTGAGTATTTTTGCTTTGTTTAACATTGACAGTGAGATACTTGTTTGCACTAACTAGCATTGACTGCTATGGTCTCTTTTGCAAGACACTTTATGTATATATACTTATATATTATTCGCCCCCTCTATTGATGCACCTTCTCCTTATTGGTACTGTACTGCTCTTGTCTTTGTTTTGTTTTTTTCCCTCTTATCTATCTTTCTTACGTCTCTGTAACTTTGTAAATAACTGTATACTGCTGTGCTACTACTGGAAAACTAAATTTCCCCCTTGGGATAATAAAGGTATCTATCTATCTATCTATCTAGCCAAATCCAGCCTGAATCAGATCTGTGTCACATCAAAAGTGGAATCCCACTGATGTCATTACAGAGCGCGAGAATTGCATTTTGATTTACAAGAGCGCAAGGGTGTAATGAAAATAAAACCGTTCTGCATAAGTTTTACGCTACAGAAGAAATGGGTATGCCTCAGTACACGAGAAATGCACAGGAACAATTAAGCGTGGCAGAAAATGGGTTCACAAGGTCCTAAATGCAATGCAATGTAAAATCACATAGAGAGAAAAGTCATGATGCCTACGTTGTTACCACGGTAACCAAAGCAGATATGACTACGCAGGGCACTTTGGGTTGAAGTTGTTAAAATCAGTCTGAACTAGGGCATTAACGACTTGTGATTTTTGCAAGTCGATATATAATGTCGTTTTTCGTCCTCACATCACACACGACCCCCCAATTATTTTGGGGGGTCCCCAGGTGATTAACTTAACGTGAAACATTGTTTTCTCACTCAACTGTAAACAAACCAACATAAAGTTTAAGTGTATAGAGGGTATCTTCACATTTCTAAAGTGCCAATTTAAGGACTTTTTAATACCTCTAAAATGGCAAATTAAACATTGTCCAAACTGTCAAATACATAGAGGCAGAGATTAGAGCATGTAAATCATGTAAAATGTATTTTCACAATAGACTATTTATTTTATTTTTTATTTTTTTTACTTCCAACTTTCTCTGGTGGGAGTCTACTTGACGACTTTTTCGCTAATGCCCTAGTCTGAACACACAGATCAGATCTGCAAATGCAGTGTGAACAGTCGGGCCAAAAGATGGGATTTGAGAACTAAATCAGATTCGGGGCTGGATTTGACTGCGGTCTAAATCCAGCCCAATTGCTCCCGATGAGGCGGTTAACGGGGCCGAATCTTCTCTCCTGTGCAGGCAAGGAGCCGTGTCTGATCTTCACCAACCGCCGTGACATCCGCCGCCTGGGCCTGGAGAGGAAGGAGTACACCCAGATAGTGGAGCAGCAGAGGAACACCGTGGCACTGGACGCAGACTACAACCAGCAGAGGATCTTCTGGGCCGACATGGGCCAGAAGGCCATCTTTAGGTGAGAATGAACACACATACACACACTGGCCAGAAGGCCATCTTTAGGTGAGAATGAACACACATACACACACTGGCCAGAAGGCTATCTTTAGGTGAGAATGAACTCATACACACACTGGCCAGAAGGCCATCTTTAGGTGAGAATGAACACACATACACACACTGGCCAGAAGGCCATCTTTAGGTGAGAAGGAACCCATACACACACTGGCCAGAAGGCCATCTTTAGGTTAGAAGGAACCCATACACACACTGGCCAGAAGGCCATCTTTAGGTGAGAATGAACTCATACACACACTGGCCAGAAGGCCATCTTTAGGTGAGAATGAACTCATACACACACTGGCCAGAAGGCCATCTTTAGGTGAGAATGAACACACATACACACACTGGCCAGAAGACCATCTTTAGGTGAGAATGAACACACATACACACACTGGCCAGAAGGCCATCTTTAGGTGAGAAGGAACACATACACACACTGGCCAGAAGGCCATCTTTAGGTGAGAAGGAACCCATACACACACTGGCCAGAAGGCCATCTTTAGGTGAGAAGGAACCCATACACACACTGGCCAGAAGGCCATCTTTAGGTGAGAAGGAACCCATACGCACACTGGCCAGAAGACCATCTTTAGGTGAGAAGGAACCCATACGCACACTGGCCAGAAGGCCATCTTTAGGTGAGAAGGAACCCATACACACACTGGCCAGAAGGCCATCTTTAGGTTAGAAAGAACCCATACACACACTGGCCAGAAGGCCATCTTTAGGTTAGAATGAACCCATACACACACTAGCCAGAAGGCCATCTTTAGGTGAGAAGTAACCCATACACCAGGCTTCCCCAATAGGCGGCCCGCGGGCCATTTGCGGCCTGTGGGGGGCTACTGTCTGGTCCCCACCAACCCCAGTAATAATGGCGGTATAAGAGCAGCAACAGCACTAGTATATCGTTGTTGTCGGGTGGAAACCTCGTATCTCCAAATGTGTACGTTCTTTCGCAAGGCAAAGCCCTGCTTCATCATTCAAGGCCTTCTCACAAAAGTAGTGAAAACAGCAGATCTACAAGCACACAACGCCTCGTGAGGCGCTGTGTGCTTGTAGATCGGCTGTTTTCACTAGTTTAAATCATTTTTAAAATGATAAATGCAAAGGGAACGGTTTTGGACATACAAGATTTTCACCCGACAACGACGATATCTGAACTGGAGTTGCGGGAACGCCACCATCGCCCCCTGCAATGCTGTGGCCCTCGGCTTGGTACCCTAGACATAATTCGGCCCTTGGGGAAAACTAATTGGGGAACCCTGCCATACACACACACACTGGCCAGAAGGCCATCTTTAGGTTAGAAAGAACCCATACACACACACTGGCCAGAAGACCATCTTTAGGTGAAAACGAACCCATACCCAAGAGGGCGATAGCAAGATGGCGGAACAGACCCGTACTTCCCGTTTCTGCGTGACGTAGGTGGATACCTTTTTAGGAGAGGCGGAAGCATGTTTGGAGTCTACTCGTTTACAATGAGAGAGCTAACTTGAAAACAACTTCTGAACTATTATTTTTCACCATGGTCACTGAACTAAATATTGGACCCGATCATCACAAGCCTATGCTTGAAAATGTGGCCTAAAGATCTTCAAAAAATGTAGAAAATAGGCGATTTACACGCTCACAGCGCATCGCATTGCGGGCACATTATGACAATATTGCTCTTCTTTAATCTCCCCTCTGTTCCTCCCTGCAGGGGTGTCGCACCAAATTCTGGGCCCTGCGTACAAGGATTCACTAACATTTTGTGCTTTAGCTATTGAAAAATTGTAAAATTGGTGCAAGTCTTTGAATATTAAAACCTATGTCTCTGTCAGTGGTGCTCAAACCTTTTCATGTGAAGGACCCCCAAAATGATATGTATTTGGCCACGGACCCCCATCTCAAAATATTTAGTTCCAGGGACACCCCAAAGCAAAATTTTAGTTATTTTCACGACTTTTCAAAAATAGAAGATATACAATCTCTGCTTGTATCTGCTATTTTTCAATAGTTAAAGCATAAAATAATTAAGGCCCCTCCACTGTGGGCCCTAGTAACTCCCACTAGTAAGTCCCACTTCCCCCTCCCTTGTGACGCCCCTTCCTCCCTGTGCAGTGTGTGTGGTGCAGTGTACTGTGCAGTATAAGCGGTGTTTCCTCACGGCATGAAGGCTTTGGCTTTCCTCCCACACCAAAAAAGACAGGCATGTTACTTTTAGGAACGGACTCAAACCAGTGCCCTTGACCAAGTTACTGCCAGGGGTGTCACACCAAATTCTGGGCCCTGCGTACAAGGATTCACTTGCGGGCCCCTCATGAATATTTAACCCATTTAGACTGGGAACGCATTGTTACGCATTATTTTGTGCTTTAACTATTGAAACATAGCAGATATACAAGCTCACAGCATGCTGCGGGCTTCCTTTTTGAAAAACCTATGTTTCTATGTCAATGGTGCTCAAACTTTTTCATGTGAAGGACCCCAAAAATGATATATATTTGGCCACAGATCCCCATCTCAAAATTTTCGTTCCAGGGACCACGAGAAGCTACATTTTTAGAAGATTTGCACACATTTTCACGACTTTTCAAAAATAGCTGCTATTTTTCAATAGCTAAAGTAAACTCGGCACAAAAAAAAGGAAACTTGACTTCGGTCCATTATATCTCCCCTTTAATTATGCCAAATGGTCTTGTGTTTGATATCATTGTTATTGTTGATTTGTCACCTTTACAACGAGTTACAGCTTGTAAGGATCTGCCATTTGTGGAATGAGCAACACAGCCAAACTTATAGCGCCCCTCCATAATGGTGAAAATGACCTGGCAATACTGTTCTTTTGGTGTTCACCTTTGTTGCTTCGAGCATTGAATGATTGCACTCTCCCACAGTAATAAGGAAAAGAAAAAGACAACACAGGTTAGGGTTTGGGTTAGGGTTAGGGTTAGGGCCATTTTTACACTTTGTTAATGTTAAGCTCAGTGTCAGCAAGGCCCAAAACGAGAGTAAATGCCAGCAGAACAGCATTGCAGGCCATTTTTCAAAATCTTGGTTGGCGCTACCCACACGTTTGGCTGTTTAGCTCATGCCTCGAATGCCCAACGCTTACAAGCTGCACCTCGTAGCTGAAAAATCAACAATATAAATGATATACAACACTATACAATTTGGTATTATTAAAGGGGAAATATAATAGACGGAAATCAAGTTTCCTTTCTTTTTGTGCTGAGTTTTTAGGCCCCTCCACCTTGGGCCCTAGTAACGCAGTCCCACTTTTCCCCCCTTGTGACGCCCCTGGATACTGGCATTACAAGTGTACAGTTGGTCCCTGAGCGCTGCACGGAGTCTATTCACTGCTCCTTAGGCTGGGTTAAATGGAGGACACATTCACTTTGTTATCTTCATGTCAAGGACCCCCAAATTTGCCTGTGGAGTGTGGACTTCCCCCCCATCTTGTGCCAGAGACACCCCCCCCCCCCTCCCCCTCCAAGATGAGAAGATTTGTGGAAAAAAAGAGGAAAGAAATGCAAATGCCCTCTTTCCTGAAGGCAGCATTCAAGAGAATTGCCTTGTCCAAACTCTCCTGAACTTGAATGCAGCATCTTATGTTGAAAGAATTGCCCTCTGTGTAGAAATCCATGCCGTTACGCCACATCTCCAGTGTTGACTTGATTATTATGCTTAGTTCAGTGATCACGCACCGAAAATAGTCAAGGTCTGCTATTTTCGATGTTTCACCAAAAGGACCTTTTAGAAATGTCAGCCCCTGACTCTCTAACATTCTCTGCACGTTGTTCTGTACTTTTCCTATTGCAAACTTCTAGCAATCTTCGTTCCTACTCTCACCTATGGTCATGAAGTGTGGGTCATGACCGAAAGTATAAGGTCGCGGGTGCAATCGGCCGAAATGGGTTTCCTCAGACGGGTGGCTGGTATCTCCCTTAGAGATAGGGTGAGAAGTTCAGTCACCCGAGAGGGACTTGGAGTAGAACCGCTGCTCCTACACTTGGAAAGGAGTCAGCTTAGGTGGTTCGGGCATCTAGTACGGATGCCCCCCCGAGCGCCTTCCTAGGAAGGTCCTCGATGCACGTCCCACTGGGAGGAGACCCTGTGGCAGACCAAAGACCAGATGGAAGGATTATATCTCCAAACTGGCTTGCATGGCTTGCACACTGCTCCTACAGATTTTGCCCTAAAATCACGCAAAGCGGTACACAGTATGTCTAGAGTCACGTCATCAAAATGGATCTGTCACATTTAGCGCCACCACCAGGCCTATTTTTAAACACATTTTTGGACACTGCTCCTACAGATTTTGCCCTATAATCACGCAAAGCGGTACACAGTATGTATTGTCTAGAGTCACGTGATCAACATGGATCTGTCTCATATAGCACCACCATCCGGCCGATTTTTGCATGCGACCTTACTGGTTACATTTTTTATAAGATGTGCTAATAAACTAAAACTAAACTCTCTGTCTGTCCCCCTTTTCTCTCCCTCCCTCTTTCTCTCCATGTCCCAGCACTGTGATGGACAAGCGCGGGGACATGGGGGCCCACACCAAGGTGCTGGACAACATCCAGAACCCCGTGGGCATCGCGGTGGACTGGATCTACAAGAACCTGTACTGGTCGGACCTGGGCACCAAGAGCATCGGAGTGGCCAGCTTCAACGGCACCAAGCACAAGGTCCTGTTCAACAGCGGCCTGAAGGAGCCCGCATCCATCGCCGTGGACCCCCTCTCTGGGTGAGTGAGTGGGACTGTGTGTGCAGGGGTGTCGCATCAAATTCTGGGCCCTGGGTACAAGGATTCACTGTGGGCCCCCATGAATGATCTTCATAGGGGGAGTGGGGTTTTAACCCATTTAGACTGGGAACACATTATTATGCATTATTTTGTGCGTTAACTATCAAAAAAATTGCAGATATACAAGCTCACAGCGCGGCACCGAGTGCCGCGCTGTGAGCTTGTCTGCTATTTTTTTTTGATAATTGTGAAAAAGGTTTTTTGAAAATGTCAGTGGTGCTCAAACTTTCATGTGAAGGACCCCCAAAATGATATGTATTTGGCCACGGACCCCCATCTCAAAATATTTAGTTCCAGGGACCCCCCAGAAGCAAGGTTTTAGTTAGAAATGCTCGCTTAAAAATACATAATTATATTCCAAGATTTGCTCAAATTTTCACGACTTTTTCAAAAATGGCAGATCTACAAGCTCGCAGCGGTGCAGCGCTGTGAGCTTGTAGATCTGCCATTTTTCAATAGCTAAAGTATAAAATAATTAAGGCCCCTCCACCCTGGGCCCTAGTAACCCAGTCCCACTTCCCCCCCTTGTGACGCCCCTGTGTTCGTGTTCCACACATCTGTGTGTCTTTAGGCCTGTCACAATTATTACATAATCGTCTGATCGCATTTATGTGACATAATTAAGCAATATTACACAAGAGGATCGGGTGTATCTGAATTATTTGCACGACAGTGATGCGGTCAGGAACGAGCCGCAGGCGAGTTCCGCCGAGCATCACTGGAGTGCAAATAATTCAGATACACCCCATCCTCTTGTGTAATATTGCAACTGTTACCAACAAACAAAACACGCAGTGTAGGGTATTCACACTGTGGGGCAATTCACAATTTTAACAATCGCTAATCTGATTCCTTGTAAATAGAAGATTTTGACAGACATTAAATAGTCCCTGTTGTTGATTAAAAGTAGTTGCGCTGTGAGCTCAGTCACTGAGGCAGCAATCACCACAGCTGAGCTGTCAGTGCAGCCGGCGCAGTGGGAGGAATTCCAATAGGCTCCGGCGTACGACCGTATCGCGTAGCGAAAATACTAGTTATTATAGCCGATCTACAAGTAACAACGCGTCGCGCCGCGTTGTTACTTGTAGATCGGCTATTTTCGCTGCACGATACCATTGTATGACGACAACAACAAAACACGTTACGAAATTGACATAATTTAATTTCACTTGAACACAGCAGGATATACATAGCCTCATAGCATAGGCTTTATCATCCTCATCTAACCATTCATCTAAAGTAAGTCCACCAAATAATATCGAAATTAACAGTAAAATCCATTTCCAACGGGGTAGCGTAACAAGTTGTTCTCCGGTCCGAGTGGCTAGTTTGCACTGCAAGCTGCTACTGTGTTTTCCCCTCCAGAGGGCACAGCTGTGCCATGTATGGGATAATCAGGTGCAGTGGTGAAGTAGCCTGATTTCAGACTCTGCGCTGGAGCTTGAGTCTGACATTGTCCCCATTGTAAGAGATTTCAAAGGGGAGGGGATTTAAAATTTGAAATTCCCAATCACAAGACATCTGGCGGGAGGGGTTGTGTTTGACTTGTGTACACAAAACATTCTCCCCTCCCCCTCCCCTCTATGACAGGCATTGTCTTTGATGTTTCATTGATTAGAGAGAATCACTAACGAGCTTGTATGGCTCAATCACTGACTGCAGTTCAGAACCCTTTTGAAGTTCAAAGGGATCAATTAAGAACTCTGGTGACCCACCCCTCCTCGGTCTTGCATTGATTTCATTGGTTGGTGCGCCAGATCGGCCAGGACACCGACAGAAAGTCACGCGTCATATGCTAATTCCAGACCAAGAGAAGCAGAGTGGGCGGGTCTATTGGCTGGAGCCAGGCAAGTGGCGGAGTGATACATTCTTCATGTGATTAAGCCCAGTTCTAGCAGTGCAGTAGTGCTCATTAACTGCACTGGTAAGAGAGCTATTTAGATAGAGTCGGAACTAACTGTTGTATAATTACAATTATTTTGTCATAATCGTCATAATCATGTCCATGTTTAAAAATGTTCTCAAAACGTAAAAAATAAATAAATAGTGGATATAGCAGATCTACAAACTCACGTGGTGTGAGCTTGTAGATCAACGATTTCCACCTTCAATGTTCTTTTTTAAGTATAAAGTTGTCAAATATGTAATTTCTTTGTATATTTAGGTTACATAGTATGTGTCATATCTGCCATGTGCAACTTCAAAGCATAAAAGTCAAACAGAAATGTCGACGACAAAAACACAATTTAACCGTTAATCGCAATCGGTGACAATGAATCATGTCAAATGTCATAATCGTGACAAAGCCCTATGTGTGTCTGTGTTTTACATACTGTACAGTATATCATCACTGTGGGGTGGAAGCTAGGGCTGTCAAGATTACAATATTCAAGTGTGTTGTCTGTCTGTGCGTATAATGGGGCATTCACGAATAGTGATTTTTAGTATTCGAATTATTTCGTAAGTATTCGAATAGTTGAATATTCGACAGAACTGGCCAAACTGTCAAATATTAAGTAAGTAAGAGGCGAACATTGTGAAAATAGCAGATCTACATGTAGATCTGCTATTTTCACAATGTTCGCCTCTTTTTTTTGGCATTCACGAATAGTGATTTTTAGTATTCGAATTATTTCGAAAGTGTTCGAATAGTTGAATATTCGACAGGACTGGCCAAACTGTCAAATATTAAGTAAGTAAGAGGCGAACATTGTGAAAATAGCAGATGTAGATCTGCTATTTTCACAATGTTCGCCTATTTTTTTTTTTTCACAATATTTGCCTGCAGAACCGAGTCAAATTAAATGTAATGCCTACACTTCCAAGTGCTTGTCAGGGTGGGGGTCCCCAGTTCAAATATGTTTGTTTTGGGGGTCACGGCCTAAAAACTAAAAAGGTTTGAGAACCCCTGGTATTAGATTCATCCACCAGGGGCATTGACAACTCATTCTTATGACTTCCTATCTAGCCAAGCATTATATACTATATAACAATAAAAAATGAAATAAGCGAATATTCGACTTTGGTGAACAACGTCGAATAGTGACTTTGATATTCGAATATGCGAATATTTGGAGAATGCCCTAGCGCAGGGGTGGGCAACTTTAATGATGGAGAGGGCCACTATATTTCCACACTCACTCCAGAGGGCCACAATGCATATTTCTATGTCGTACTTGCAAAAATAGCAGATCTACAAGCTCAAAACGCGTCGCGCTGCGACGCGTTTTGAGCTTGTAGATCGGCTATTTTTGCTTCTTTTGAATTGGAATCCTGGATTATTTTTTTTAATTTTTTTTATTGGAATCCTGAAATGTAACATTTTGATTTTTATGTGAAATGCATTTAGTTATACTCATGTTAACTTTATGAACTTGAATACAAATACGTTGGACATATAAAAAATATATACATTTTAATACTACTATACCTGGCTACCAATATAGACTGAAGTAATTAAAGCGGGTCATGTTTGCACGTTTGGTATTGTAACAGCTGAAAGCAATAAGATATCAGTATTCTGATATTAATTAACTTGAGGGCCGCATGTTGCCCATGTATGCCCTAGCGTATAACCGTGTGTGTGTCTCCAGGTTTGTGTACTGGTCAGACTGGGGAGAACCAGCAAAGATTGAGAAGTCTGGGATGAACGGAGTGGACCGACAGGTGCTGGTGGACAGAGACATACAGTGGCCCAACGGCATCACTCTAGGTACACACACACACACACACACACACACACACACACACACACACACACACACACACACATAGGACTGTCACAATTATTACATAATCGTCTAATCGTGATCATTTGACATTATCGCAATTATTTTGTCATAATCGTCATAATCGTGAATGTTGAAAAATGTCCGAAATAGTGGAAATAGCAGATCTATAAGCTCACAACGCGTCGCATCGCGACGCGTTGTGAGCTTGTAGATCGGCTATTTCCACTATCAAAGTTATTTTTTAAGTAGTAAGTTGTCAAATATGTCTTTCATTTCTTTGTATATTTAGCTTATGTGTCATATCTGCCACAACTTCAAAGCCTAAAAGCCAAACAGAAATGTAATTATCAAGGACAAAAACACAATTAAATCGTTAATCGCCAATTATTTGAGTGACAAATAATCGTCATGTAAAATGTCATATCGTGACACACACACACACACACACACACACACACACACACACACACACACACAATATGCCAGCTATTACCGTAATTAATTCATTTTACCTTAATTTCGAGTCTGTGTCTGTGTTGACACGATCCTCAATGTGGTGTAATGGAAAGAAAGATCCTGTTGTTGTAGCTCCAGCCAGTGTCCACTAAACCAGGGGTTTTCAAAGTGGGTGACGGGGCACCCTGGGGTGCCGTGACGGCAGTCCAGGGGTGCCGCGAGATAATTTGACTCTTGAAGTACAACGTTATTTTCAGTCAGTTCCTCTAACCAAAAAGGCTATTATCTCAACGTTTTCCTCGCAACATAATCACTAAAATATCGTCACTGTCGGGCAGAAACCTTGTATCTCCAAGTTTCAAACGTTTACGTCTTTTGGTAAAGCAAAGCCCTGCTTCATCATACGAGACTGTCGCACAAGACTAGTGAAAACAGCTGATCTACAAGCACACAACGAGCACACACAGCACACAACGAGCACACACAGCACACAACAGCAGATCTACAAGCACGTTGTGTGCTTGTAGATCTGCTGTTTTCACTAGTTTTTCACTAACATAGGCCTACAAGGTTTCCACGCGCCAACGACGATATGCTATAAATATAAGGTGCTGGGAGTGAAAATTATAATGTACAGTAGGGGTGCCTCGGATTAAAAAAAGTATTTATGTGGTGTCCCGAGACAAAAAAGTTTGGGAACCCCTGCACTAAACGGCGTGTGAATGGACTGTGAGTGCTGAGGAAACTTAGAACCAGAGATGATCGCAGAACCCGGTCAACAAAATATAACTACTGTAGCATTTAAGTGGTTAATGTGTTAAATCCAGTCTGAGGCTGAGCTTTGAGGAAAAAAATAAACGTAACGAGCGTGTACCACAGCTGGAGTCCTCCAACCTTTTAATAATTCATATTATTTGAGTTGGTCCTAAATGGATAGTAATTTGTGTGTGTGTACACTAGGGCTGTCTTCGACACAGGATTTATGAAGTCGATTCGAGTCGCGGGGGTTAATCCGACGCGTCGACGAATCGTTTTATAGTCTACTTTGTGTAAAAAAAAGAAAAAAAAAGTGTTGCTTTAAACCACGTCAACATAATAGAATAATACATTAAGAGATGAATTGAATACACAGTGTTTTCGGTGATATCGGTGCGCGAGCACAAATGTTATCTGCATAGCAGTGTACAACCATAGAGTTATAACACACCGTTAAAACAAATAAAACATCTCCGCTGTTTCAACTCTGCCCCGTCTCTCTGCACTGTCTGCAGCGTGCAGTAGAGATGAGACATTCGCGAACGATTCCGCTCTCTTGAACGACTTTAATTAGAAAATGTAACTTGTAGCCTACACTTGTGTATGTTAATTTGACTTCAGAAGATTGTTTACTACTTCGTGGACGCGCGTTTGTGCTGTGGCAGGTTATTTAATATGGGATTTTGACAGCGTGCTTCCTCCTCTTAACGGAACACTGTCCCGGCTCTGAATGTTTTAACGAAGCGGCGGTTCTGAACCGTTCTGGCCGTTCCGTCTCACTTTCAACCCGACGCTGGTGCGAGACAATAAATAACTGTTCGCCAATTGCTACTTCTCATTGGAAGTACATGACACCACACCAGTCCAGCAGTGCACCGCAGTACTGGCAGTAGTAGGCTATAACTGGTGATATAAAAAAATATATATTTTCGCTTCGACTCAAACAATTGGCGTCGATTCCCGGGGCTTAAAACGACGCGTCGATTCGTCGATTTTTAGAAGACACCCCTAGTGTACACATGGTAAAAGTCCTCTCATCTCTTTTCCACATGCCGCCTCTAATTTCTTCATCCTCTCTGCTGCTCTCATTTCTCTCTCCTCTTCTTTGATCGATTGATAGAATACTTTAATAGACAGAAATGTGAACCGGCCCGAGCACAGTCAGAACACTTGGTCTAAAAGAAGTCCTTGCGGTCTTGTTTCCATTGGGCTAATAGGTATTAATTTCATCAACATATAAAGTAGCACCAAAACAACAATATCATCATAAAACAATCTACAGAGTAGGGGTGAAAAGGGTGATCACTTCTCACCTGTCTAAGGAACTACCTCCCCCTTTGAAAGGTGAATTTTCAGGAAGCCAGTGAAGTCCATTTTTAAGGGATGTGTCAGAGCATTCCACACTTGTGTGGCAGTGCTGTAGAAGGAGAATTTACCGATTTGTTTAAAGGTGATACACCATGCATTTAAAAAGTATTTGTCATATTGTTTATGTCCCAAAAACGTTTTTCTAAAGGTTTGAGGCTAAATTACCACTCCTGAATAGAGAGCCTCTCATTTTTGAATGGCTCTCAGAGCATTTTCAGCTGCAGTACCACCTTTTTTTCCCTTCAAAAACGGCCGTTTATGACGTCACAAACGGCAGCAAATCTGGACAGCCTGTTTTGAGAACCCGTGGGATGCTTTTAACCTCCACCTTCCCAAAACCAGAGAAAGACACAACGGTCTGAAATGGGACTTTGTGAGGATAGAAGGTGCTAGTGGGATCCCCAAAAAAAGGTTTTAAAATAGGAAAAGTGAATTTTCATGGTGTATCACCTTTAATCATCTGGGGACAGGTTATGAACCACTGCTCTAGTATTGTGGGTGTCGCTAATGGTCCATTATGTTCCTGATAATGTCTTGTCCCGGTGTGTTCCTTCCAGACCTGATCAAAGGCAGGCTGTACTGGGTGGACTCCAAACTCCACATGCTGTGCAGCGTCGACCTGAACGGAGACAACCGGAGGAAGGTTCTGCAGTCTCCGGAGTACCTCTCTCACCCCTACGCTCTCACCGTGTTCGAGGTACGCCTACCCAGGGGGCGTCACAAGGGGCGGGTGGGGGAAAGTGGGACTGAGTTACTAGGGCCCTTAATTATTCTATACTTTAGCTATTGAAAAATAGCAGATCTACAAGCTCACAGCGCGGCACCGAGTGCCGCGCTGCGAGCTTGTAGATCTGCTATTTTTGAAAAGTCGTGAAAATGTGCAAATCTTTGAATACCTTAATTGCCGGACTATAAGCCGCGGCTTTTTTCCCGTGTTTTGAACTCTGCGGCTTATACAGAGGTGCGGCTTATATAACGATTTTTACAGCTAACGGCCAGTTTGTTAGTTTTACAATGGTCTTTAACAAGGATTTATATATTGATTTATACAGCTAACGTCCACCAGGGGCGCTCTAGCAGGAAGCAAGAAGGACCCCTGCGGCTTATAGTCAGGTGCGGCTTATATATGTAAAGATTTGTTTTCTTTTCAAAATTTAGCTGGTGCGGCTTATATTCAGGTGCAGCTTATAGTCCAGCAATTACGGGTATATGTATTTTTTAGGCGAACATTTTTAACTCAAATTTTGCTTCTGGAGTGGTCCCTGGAACTAAATATTTGTAGAATATTTGTAGTCCCTGGCCAAATACATATCATTTTGGGGGTAGTTTTTTTTTTTTCAAAAAAGGATTTAGAAGACACTTATAGAAAGACTTGCACACATTTTCAAGATTTTTCAAAAATAGCTGCTATTTTTCAGTAGTTAAAGCACAAAATAATGCGTTCCCAGTCTAAATGGGTTAAACCACCTCCTCCCCCTATGAACAACATTCATAGGGGGCCCGCAGTGAATCCTTGTACCCAGGGCCCAGAATGTGGTGTGACACCCCTGCACCTACCCACCCCTCTAGCCACACAACACCAGCCCATAGACTGTAAGCTAAATGTGGACAAAGAACGTGACGTGACCCGTTGCTTTCTACAGCCCCATTTTACTTTTTCCTTCCCTATTGTACTCATTTAGACCTGGCATCTGTGTCACTTTAGATTTTAACGGCGTTAACCTTTATTTTATACTTTAGCTATTAAATAAATAGCAGATATACAAGCTCACAGTGCCGCGCTGGAAGCTTGTAGATCTGCCATTCTTTGAGAAATCATGAAAATGTGTGCAAATCTTTGAATATATGTTAATATTTTTCAATGCAAACTTTTGTAACTCAATTCTCTGCTGCTGGGGGTCCCTGGAACAACATATTTTGAGACGGGGGTCTGTGGCCAAAACATAATTCTGGCGGTCCTTGACATTGTGCCCGGGTAGCTCAGTCGGTTGAGCTCTCGCCTTTGTACCGCAAGGTCATGGGTTCGATTCCGGGCACCGCCAACTCAGCGCATGAGTAGCATGGCTTGGCAAGTGGTGTGGCAAGTACTGGGAGCTGATGGTACGTGTGGCGCTCCACCTCAGCAGTCCATCTCCCAGGGGTCTAGCGCATTGTAACGGGGACAGACTCCCGTGTGTTACCGCCTGATACCGACAATAAGCCACTCCCGACCTACTTGACATGAAAAACGCTAATGATAGAAGAAACATGATTTTTTTTTTTTTTTTTTTTTTTTTTAAAACCTTGGAAGGATTTAGAAGACGTTTATAGAATTGGGTCAATATATTCAAAGATTTGCACACATTTTCATGAGTTTTCAAAAATGGCAGATCTACAAGCTCGCAGCGAGCTTTTACATCTATGTTTGCTTATACAATAATGGTTAAAGTTGTTTAAACAAGACGCAACAAGACAACACACACCAGACTGAAAAGCATATAAACGAGAGTAGTAACCTGTCATATAAAAAGTACCAAAGTCTAATTTATAAAAACACTTGGAGCAATTACTAGAAAAAGTACTTGGAACAATCATAGCCTATACAGAAGTATAAAAGTTATACAATATATTAATGTGAAACTTAAACTTGCTTTAAGCTCAGTGTCATAGGCAGTCATAGAGTTGAGATGACCCGTAATAGGACCCCAGATGTATTCGTATGTTACAAGACTGTCCTGTCTTTGGCAACGCAGCCTCTCCAAGTGTATTAGTGATACAAACTCATTAAGCCATTTGGTGAAACTTGGAATAACAGCGGTCTGCCACTCCGTTAAAATAATTAGTTTCGCCATAAGTATACCAAGCATAAGAGTCTGCTGGACAGCGTAGGGCAGAGCGAGAGAGGCTTCGGAGCAACCAAACAGGACAGTTAGTGTGTCAGGTTCAATATGAGGACGGTATACATTGTTGTACCACGCAAAAATACTTTCCCAGAATGGAACAATCCTTGGGCACGACCAGAACGTATGTCCCAGCGTGCCCTTGAAAATGTATTCCGTCTTAATGGGTTAACTGTACCCTCGAAAGTAGTACACCCTGTTCCCCACAGCTACAGCAGCAGGATGCGCACCGTGAGGTTCTAGATCAGCTATTTTCACTTAATGTTCACCCCAGAATAGGGACGTAAGGGTTCATGTGGTTATTGCTTCATTCATACTCTGTCGTACAACGGTGTCTTGTGCTGAAAATCCTATCTATAGCTTGTCGCAAGTTAAAGGACAACTTTAGTTTTTTACAACAAGGGTTCATATTTTAGATTGTATTTAGACAAAAGAAAATATGAATCTTAAAATGTTTTCATTTACTACTTTCTATTGTTTTAGCGATTTTAGTATTCTGATTTCAGTGGTTGGGGGCATTCGTACAAGTGGCTAAATATGTATTTTTTAGACACAATAAGCCGTCAATTTCTTTGTTACTATTTACACCCCCATAAGTCACATCTGCCCATGAAAGATTGTGGTGCATCTTGGGAATGGGCTTATTGTGTCTAAAAAGACATATTTAGCCACTTGCAAGCATGCCCCCAACCTGGGGGCATGCTTGCAAATCAAAATTCTTAAAATCACAAAAAAAAAATAGGAAGAAGTAAATGAAAACATTTTAACACTCATCTTTTCTTTTCTCTAATGACTATCTAAAATATGAACCCTGGTTGTAAAAAAACAAAAGTTGTCCTTTTCTACTGTGCCGCAATTTCTACTGTGAGACGCCTTGGTACAAATCAGTATAAATCAGGCCTTACTCACTAAATCGCTGCTTCCCTCGCAACTCGGCTTCTTCTTTTCTTTTCAATCACAGGACCGAGTGTTCTGGACGGACAGACAAAACGGGGCCATCTACGGAGCCAACAAGTTCACGGGTTCAGAAGTGGTGACGCTGGCCAGTAACTTGAACGAACTGCAAGACATTATCGTTTACCATGAGCTGATTCAGCTGTCTGGTAAGAGTTAACGGATGGCTTTCATGTACAGCATATCGTCACTGTCGGGCAGAAACCTCGTATCTCCAAGTTTCAAATTTGTAAATTTTTCGCAAAGTAAAGCCCTGCTACATCATACAAGGCCGTCGCACAAAAGTAGTGAAAACAGCAGATCTACAAGCACCGTTGTGTGCTTGTAGATCGGCTGTTTTCACTAGTTTAAATCATTTTTAAAATGATGAATGCAAAACGAACAGTTTTGGACATACAAGGTTTTCACCCTACAACAGCGATATGATGTAAATGGGTCTCATAACTGGCCCCATACATTGTTGTTCATCACCTATAACCAGTGGTTCTCAACGTTTTCAGGCCGCGTCCCTAAACAATCATATTTGAACTGGGGACCCAGTTAGTAGTTGAACTTGGCATTACATTAGTTTGACTCCATCTGTTGCGAATAAATGGCAGATCTGTATGCTTGAGGCGTTGTGGGGATGTAGATCTGCCATTTTCACGATTCCGGCCTCTACTATTTGACAATTTGGCCAATGTTTGACCAGAGGTAATAAAGTCCTTAATTTATCAATTTATCAATAAATGCAGATACTGTGTATACACGTATTACTGTACAGTATGTTGGTCTCTTTACTGTTGAGTGAGACGTAAAGTTAAACATCTGGGGACCCCCCAAAATAATTTGGGGACCCAGCCCACAGGTTGAGAACCAGTGGCCTAAACGGTGATTCCTCCCCGTTCTGCAGGTACCAACTGGTGCTCGGAGAAGGGAGAGAACGGCGGCTGCAGCTACATGTGTCTGCCGGCTCCGCAGATCAACAAACACTCGGCCAAGTACACGTGCGTGTGTCCCGACGGCCAGGAGCTGTCTGCGGACGGCCTGCGGTGCAGACCAGGTGAGACGCGCACACACGCACATACAGGCTGGGCTGTCACGATTATGACATTCTACATGGCGATTAATTGTCACTCAAATAATTAACGACAAAAACGGGATGAAAATTGTGTTTTCGACGTTGACATTACATTTCTGTTTTCTGACTTTGTAGGCTTTGAAGTTGCACGTGGCAGATATGACGAATAACCTATATACACAAAGAAATTAGATATTTGACAACTTTATACTTGCTTTATACTACAATCTCACAACGCGTCGCATTGCGACGTGTTGTGAGCTTGTAGATCTGCCATTTCCACTATTTTTGGAAAAAATCTTCAACATGGAGACGATTATGATGATTATGACAAAATAATTGTGATCATGTCAAATAATTGCGATTAGACGATTATGTAATAATTGTGACAGGCCTACTTGTTGCATGTTTTCAATTCAAAGCTACTCTACTGAATCTCAGGGTTGAACTGCTTAGCCTCGGAAACCCAGGGCTTATTTTGGTGGGAAGAAAAATAAGCCTGGGAAAGCCCCCCTATCACTGTGCATTTTAATTGTATAAATGTAGCCGTTCAGATATCTTATTTTACATCAGTATTGTTCATGTGAACTGGTTTGTTTAGGCTTATCCATTATTAGGGATGCGGTATCGGTACTCGTGGTATCGGTACTCGTGGTATTGGTACTCGCCCCGATACCAGCCTATTTTGCGGTATCGGTACTCGTCAGTTACTGCTCACAAAGCGCCCGAGTACCCTGTGTGTTCCGCCACTTCGCCTTTCTCTCTCTCTCTCTCTTAAAGTATCAAAAGTAAAAATACAAAATGTCTAGAAGATCATGCACAGTACAGGAATTTCCATGGGCTAAACCTGAAAAAAAAAGTGAAATGTGTGGCAGTTGTGCCATGTTCTGGGAAAGCAATGCAATTTAATGTGTTATATACAGCCAGAAAGTGAGGAACATCTGATAAAAAAAATAATAATATTAATAATAAAATAAAAAAACGTAATCTAAAGACATTTTGTATTATTAATTGTACTCGTATCGGTACTCGGTATCGGCGAGTACTCAAAATGAAGTACTCGTACTTGTACTCGGTCAGCAAAAAAGTGGTATCGGGACATCCCTATCCATTATAATGATAAAATCGCATGATTTATCACTTAATTTCCACCGCGGATCACTTCCTCATTTACTGAAGCGGACAGAAGCAGGAGTCATGTCGCCCTCCATGTCATTTCGAGACGCCGGAGGACCCGGCGAGATCCGCCGGCCAACAAATAATGTCCGCGTCGGCTCAGAGTGAACTCTGCTTGATTTTTAAACAAACTAAATGGAGAAGAAAGGTGGCCTTGTCATGTGGAACCCAGCAGAACACTGAAGTAATTCAGTCCTGTTCTGATGGGTTAAACTGGATTTGATGTTGAAAAGAGTTTTGTTAGTTCCTCGTCGCCACTCAAGCAGATCTGTGTGCGTGCATATGGTGTAACTTGGTGTGTCTGTGAGACCTTTATTCATGTGTGTAATCAATGAGTAGTGACAAGTCTATAATCAGCCAACATTTTCATTTTATCTGTCAGGTATTGTCTGCTAAGAATGCCAATATGGCATTATTTTATTTAGTTTTGGTCTGTTTCAAAATGGATAAATATTCAGATTATCCAGTATAATGTCACACAAGTTTAAATAGTCAGTAAGAGTAAGATACCTGAAATCTAAAATGGCGTAAACGATAAACATGCCTGTCTACGATAAATGACACGTATGTAGGTAGTGAATGACATGGGTTGATATCAACCTGTCTTTTGCCCAAAATATCAGCCTTGAAATCGGACAACCTCTATGCCTAAAAGCACCTCGTGTGATTGTGTGGGCCCACAGCTTCAGATTGAGTCACCTCCAGTTTACATCTGCGAGGGGAAAAAAAACTGGGGGTTAGTAAAAAACACTCAAAATCACTAAGGCTAGACCATGTTTTAACTCTGTCAGTTAAAGAAGTAACAATCCTCAATGTTGGATGCGGTTCCTACGATGCCTCAGGACCCCAACCCTCCCCCCTGTGATCTGAGCAGCCATCCGCTGGATGAAGCTTTTCCCCCCGGGCCCCGGCGACCAGAAAAACACTCTCTTCTTCTCTCTCTCCTCATTCTGTTGCCTGCCACAAAGCGTCCTGTCTGTCTGCCGTTAGCAGAGTGACAGCTGAATAAAAAGCTGTGTCAGTGTGTGTGATCCTGTTCTCTACAACTCCTCAGCCCTCACCGCCTCTCTGCTGCCCTGCCGCTCACCCAGCTTGGCTTTGTTGTCTTGTCAGCTCTGTGTGTGTGCAGGGGTGTCGCACCAAATTCTGGGCCCTGGGTACAAGGATTCACTGCGGGCCCCCCATGAATGTTCTTCATATGGGGTGAGGGGGTTTAACCCATTTAGACAGGGCTATTACGCTTTATTTTGTGCTTTAGCTATTGAAAATAGCAGATATACAAGCTCACAGCACGGACAGCTTTTTTTTTTTTTTGCTTTTTTTTTTTATCTGTTTCTAAGTCAGTGGTGCTCAAACATTTTCATGTCAAGGATCACCAAAATGATATGTATTTGGCCACGGACCCCGATCTCAAAATATTTAGTTCCAGGGACCTCCAAAAGCAAGATTTGAGTTACAAGTCCACACACAGCCGTGCTGTGAGCTTGTATATCTGCTATTTTTCAATAGCTAAAGTATACAATAACTATGGCCCCTCCACCTTGGGCCCGAGTAACTCTGTCCCACTTTCCCCCCCTTGTGACGCCCCTGTTTGTGTATTACTATACTTGTGGGGGCGTAATGTCTCCAATGTCCCAGTGTATATTTAGTCGAATTTGTGAGGACACTTGTCCTGGTCCTTGTCCTGGAGAAATATATTTTAGAGTTGCGTTACAATTAGGGCTGTCACGATTATGACATTTTACACTTTCAAAATAATCGCAAATTAACGATTTAATTGTGTTTTTTGTCGTTGACGATGACATTCCTGTTTGGCTTTTTGGCTTTGAAGTTGCACATGGCAGATATGACACATAACCTGAATACACAAAGACATTCCTGACATGTTTGATAACATTATACTTATTATTATTACTAGAAGCTGGGCCGCCCTTCGGGCGGCCCAGCGTCTAGTCGGCGACCTGGCCAACTCGGGAACGATGTAAATAGAGAATGAATGCCCCGCCCTTTAATGCAAACCCCATTATACCTGTTGTCATAGGACCCGTTTTGACCATCTGTTTGCCTGTGTCCATTTATGCCCATATATGGAGATATCTGTATCTGTCTGTCTGTCGGCGTCCATTTTATGTCCATATATGGAGATCACTGCAGATATAGTTCTGGGTCCATTTTATGCCCATATGCCCATATATGGAGATATCTGTCTATTTGCGTCCATTTTATGCCTGCCCCACCCTTTAATGCAAACCCCAATATACCTGTTGTCATAGGACCCGTTTTGACCATCTGTTAGCCTTTGTCCCCACCCTTTAATGCAAACCCCAATATACCTGTTGTCATAGGACCCGTTTTGACCATCTGTTTGCCATTGTCCCCTTATGCCCATATATGGAGATCTCTGCACACACAGTACCGGTTGCGGAAAACTCTGATGTCAGACATCAGTTCCGCATACGGGCATTCATTTTATGCCCATATATGGAGAACGTGGGAAGAATGGTTTAGAGATACTCGGATTACATACATACATACACATTCACAGAGATTTTTTGTTGACTCATGTGGCGTACGTGATGTCAGAGCCTTTTATGAAATGATGTCACAATGAGTCAGCGCTTCCTCCGGAACAGCCTGATGTCAACAATCAGCTCCGCATAAGGAGATTCCGAACGTTTCGTGCCGGTTTCGGAAAACCGCGAGTCGGGTCGGGTCGAGGCCCGGCACTGCACTCCGCGCGGCGGCGGGGAACGCGCGTGCCGAATCTGAAGCCGGTGGGACGAACGGTTCTCGAGATACGCGGATTACAAACAAACAAACACCGTTTTGACCATCTGTTTGCCTTCTGTTAGCCTTTGTCCCCACCCTTTAATGCAAACACCAATATACCTGTTGTCATGTTGTCATAGGACCCGTTTTGACCATCTGTTTGCCTTCTGTTAGCCTTTGTCCCCACCCTTTAATGCAAACCCCAATATATGGAGATCTCTGCACACACAGTACCGGTTGCGGAAAACTCTGATGTCAGACATCAGCTCCGCATTCGGGGATTCATTTTATGCCCATATCTGGAGAACGCGCGTGCCGGTGGGAAGAACGGTTCTCGAGATTCACATACATACATACACATTCACAGAGATTTTTTGTTGACTCCTGGCGTACGTGATGTCAGAGCCTTTTATGAAGTGATGTCACAATGAGTCAGCGATTGTGCCGATTTCCTCAGGAACAGCCTGATGTTAACAATCAGCTCCGCGTAAGGAGATTCCGAACGTTTCGCGCCGCTTCGGGAAAACCGCATGTCGGGCCGAGGCCCGGCACTGCACTCCGCGCCGCAGCGGGGAACGCGCGTGCCGAATCTGAAGCCGGTGGGACGAACGGTTCTCGAGATACGCGGATTACAAACAAACAGACAGACAGACAGAGATTTGTCGCATTTATAGATAGATATATATATATTATTATATATAATTATATACACGACGGGCCTAGTTACAATTAAGGAAAATGTTTAGACTAGGGTTAGGTTCAGAGTTATACATGATTTTGACTTGGTTGCGGGATGGTGTCATGCACAGAAAATGGCTAATCTACACGGCTACTTTCGGCTTTAGAGAAAAAAAGGGCAAAATGTTTTATGCCATTCCTAAAATTGCCTTTCTGAAGTGTGTGTGTGTGTGTGTGTGTGTGTGTGTGTGTGTGTGTGTGTGTGTGTGTGTGTGTGTGTGTGTGTGTGTGTGTGTGTGTGTGTGTGTGTGTGTGTGTGTGTGTGTGTGTGTGTGTGTGTGTGTGTGTGTGTGTGTGTGTGTGTGTGTGTGTGTGTGTGTGTGTGTGTGTGTGTGTGTGTGTGTGTGTGTGTGTGTGCGCATCTCCCTGGCAACCGTGATGTAACAACTCTCTCGTCTGTGTTGGCTGCAGCACTTGGTTTGTGTTTCAGAATCCTTTATTTCACCACGTACACCTATTTGCACATGTAAAGCCTCGATCAGAGTCTGCGGTGAAGAGCTATCCACCGCAAATCTGAGGTGGAAAGCCTTCCACCTCAAGTCAGAAAATAAGTGAAGGCCATCATAGTCTGTCACGGTGGAGTCCTATTCACCGTGACTGACTGGTCTAGATCGACCAATCAGTGAACGGGGTGAAGAGCCTATCTGTCTGATAGTAAAAACAGAGAGATGTGTCGGGACTCGCGGTGGAAAGCTCTTCACCGCGAGGAATGACGTAACGTTGTAGTTTTATGACTCAAAAAGACTACACGGCGGTGGATAGCCTTCCACCGCGGGACCGACTCTGATCGAGGCTTTAGACATTTAACATGGATAGTGTAGCCTACACTTGGAATCAACCCTAAACCTTGTTCCAATTTAGGGGTGCAACAGTTAAAGAGTAAAAAAGTGCCATTCAAAGCTGCTCATCGGATCTTGCAATTGTGACGCAAGGTGTTTATTTGAATAGGCCCCTCCCACTAAAGAAACAGTCCCCTTATTTCGTCGCACCCACCAGTTCATTAGGTATGCCTGATTGTCAGGTGGGTGGTGACCCAGCTGAAGTTAGCAAAGGCGGAGGGGATGATATTACAATATCGGTGTATTTCAATTGGGCCTTTTGACTCGGAGGCTTTCAGCTTACAGAAAGACAAATGTGCACATTATAACCACACCCGGTGGTCTATTAGAGTAATGTTAACGCCATAGACACATACAAAACAGAAAAAGTACAAAACTATGGCACCACCTCTTTAACACTCAGGACGCCACCATTCACTTGCGCTTTATTTTGAAGAGCCCCGGAAGCTCCGTGCGTGTGCACGTGGGTGTACACTGACGATCCAGGAAGGAGATCTGTTTGTTTACAAACGGTCGCGAAAACTAAAATCCTAACCGGGGCCGACCATCACGGCATAGTGTCGCCGTGAAGACAAGCTGATCTCGGCCTCCTCGGCGTTATTTGCACCTTATTTCGAGATAAAGCCGTTTTTATGTTTCAGTATAGAATAGGAGTCAATGGATAATGGCCGCTCTCGGTTGCTTCTGGCTGCGTTGCGTCATGACGTATGCAGTTTTTTCTTTCACCAGCACCCGTAGCAAGCGTCTGAGATGCGGGTTACCATGGAAACCTTATCTCGTCTGTGAACGTGTTTGGCTACCAAGAGCAGCCAAACTGTTAATGGAACTATTCAATTTAGTTGATTGAGTGTTGAGATTGAATAGCCTACTTTATTAACATGATTTATTAACAGTACAGGTAGTAAAGTAAAGGTTATGCTAAAAGGAAATTTTGGCTAGTTTTAGGCTTTTATTGAGGGTTTAAAACACACGCATGACTGAACAGTAGGGCTGCAAGCGAACCTTCGGGGATTTGAACGTTCGTTTGTTATGTTGGCAATCAAAGTTCGAAATTAATGGGTTCAGGTTTTTTTCTTTTTTTTTCTTCTTTTTTTTTAGACGAAAAATAATTATCAGAATGTGATAGGCCTATTCAGAATATCACAGTAGTAGAGATAGCCAAATACGAAATAAGTTAGGCCTACCGGTAAACACTAACAGTTAATGGTGACCGTTATAGTAGTTATAAAATGCACCAGAACAGCTTGGAGCGATCAAGGACCGTCCTCCGCTCCAATTCCGCTCCTGTTTGGGGCCGCGAACCATTACAGCGCCTCGCTGACACACGCTTGTTGACAGTAGACTGAGTAGAGTGAGAGCAGCTGAGCTGGGCAGAGACAGACGTGTGTGTGCTCTGAACAGCTAACACCCAGCCATCCACGCACCCAAAGATTAAACAGCCTTTCTCCTAAGCATGAGCAAAGATGGATTTCATTGCAACCCCCTAAAGGATCTACTGTATAATGCGATTTCTGAGGTTGTTACATCGAGACCAGTTTAGCCCGAACGCGATGCGCTCCGACGCAGTCACCAAGTCTAATCATCATCCGTGCAACTCCGCTATACATTGAGCCTGTTCGTCAACAAACTGCGCAACATTTTCTCCGATTGGGTTGGATTTTCCAAGTGTTAGCCTAGGTGTTAATGCGGCCACGCATCCACACGTTTTCAATGGATGAAAGCGCATTTAAAACATTTCCTACACTGTTTTAGCTGGTTAAAGGTACAGTACGTTCGATGGTTCGAACGTTCGAACGTTCGGTTTTTATTCAATTGAACGAACCATCTAAGGTTCGATGGTCCGTTCGGAAAATCCCCCCGAAGTTCGAATCCCTAAAACAGGGCTAGATTACAGCCCTACTGAACAGGTCATTTTGACCTTTTTTAAGATTTAGAAATGGAATTGGATTGCTCAGGAAACACTAAAGAATATTTATTTCATATTTACAAAACGTCTCAAATGGTAATAAAGTGCTTTAGAGGGCGTGTTTCTCCCTCCGCATCATCAGCGCCCACACCCTAGGTGGGGTCGGCGATAGGGCCTTTATGTGTGGAGTTTGCATGTTCTCCCCGTGTCTCCTAGGGTTGATACCCTCACAAAAACATGCAGTAATCCTGGTCTCAATAATGCCTCCCCCTGGCCAGCCGGGGCGCTTGATGGAGGGGAAAAGAACTGGTTGGAATAACGTGTTCCTTCCACGCGCTACGTCCATCCCGGGGAAATACCCCCCTGTCAGGTGAAAAGAAACAACTTGGACTACTCATGCATTGAAGGAAGCATGAGGTCAGTCCGTTGTCTCCCCAGGCGCAGCAGAGGGAGAGCAGAGCCCAGGGTTACATAGGCAATTGGCACTGGGTGAAAATGGGTTGCAAAATCGTGGGATAAAAATTTAAAGGAAAAAAAAGAGGTGCTTTCATTATTCAATCTGATTGTCCTGTAAGATCAATCAATTCAGTGAGTAATTGTACTGGTTGTGTTCTGTTGGCTTGTAGAACTACAGTACAAATACAGAAGGCAGGCATTGACACTAAGGCTTGCCCACCTGCCCCCGGCAGGTAAATAAAACATTCAGGCAGGTGAAGTTTGCTTTCAGGTTGCCCGACCGGGCAAGTGCTAGTTGGAAAGGGGACTCAACCATCTATAAACACAGCACAAGATATCTGTCTAAACACCGTGAAGGTGGCCAAAGTGCTCTGTTTTCTGGTTTTTGGAATGTAAAGTAAAAGCACTGCTTACCTATAATGTTCTGTTTTCACTGTTCACTGTACAAAAATAAAATAGGTGTGATATACAAGTCATATTCAATGCTAATTATGTAGTTATTTGGATAAAAATTGGGGTTTTTAAAGTGTTAAATTGAACGGCAATTCAACTTTCTTTTTGGGCAATTGGGCATGTCCTTTGGGCAAGTAGATCATGACCTGTACTTGCCCGACGGGCAAGTGTCTCTCAGACCTTAGTGTCAACCCCTGCAGAAGGTCATATCCTCTCTCCCGATGGAGAGAGGAGTGTTTGTGCGAGTGTGTCTCTTTCTCCCTCTCTCTGGATCAGCCTCTACACAGTCAAATCCTCAGTCTTCATTTAACTCAGAGGTGTGTACAAATAGTCCCATAAAGGGTTCGTATGTACACACTTCTGAGTTCCGTTAACACTGAAGACTTTTACTGTGTAGGCTTGCACTTCTGTCATAATGACTGAAAGAACACCACCCACACTCGTGTGTGTGTGTGTGTGTGTGTGTGTGTGTGTGTGTGTGTGTGTGTGTGTGTGTGTGTGTGTGTGTGTGTGTGTGTGTGTGTGTGTGTGTGTGTGTGTGTGTGTGTGTGTGTGTGTGTGTGTGTGTGTGAGAATGTATGAACCCCTTGAGGTTGGTGTGTCCTTTCAGCTTTGGAGTGTACTGTGGCGTCAGTTCAGCAAAAGCTAAGGTATGGCAACATGACTGGTGTCTTGTGCGTTTGCGCACGTGCAAGACACCAGTCATGTTGCCATACCTTAGCAACAGGCATGATGAATTTATTTTAAGAACTGTTTGTTATTTTTTTTATTTTAAGAACCTGTAACCTTGCCATACCCAATTGACACTTCTGGGTGTGTACGTGAGCTTGGATGGTTTGTGTCGGCAGGAAACCTTGTTTGTCCAAAGCTGTTACTTTTCAGGAAACGAGGGATGCAAAATGAACCTGTGTTCCAAAGATTCATAAGAATACAGACAAACTTGACCATTTGAATTGTATCAACTCAACATACGGTAGCGATGTGATGCACTGTGAGCTTGTAGATCTGCTATAGGTCCCCTCACACAAATTTTACAAGCCAGTTACATTGTCACGTCACCCCTGAAATCACTTGTATTTCTTTTCGGGAGTATTGATCAACCCGAAAATCATTATGTGCATACCAGTAAGACTCGCTAATCGGGAGATAAGCGACCGTCACATCGCGTACACAAACTTCAGAAGAGAATCGTAGCCAATCAAGAGGGATTATGGGAAATGGGACAGATCCATGTTGATGACATGACTTTAGAGATAGTGTGTAGCGCTTTGCGTGATTTTAGGCCAAAATCTGTAGGAGCCGTGTCCAAAAATGTGTTTTGCAAAAATCAGCCCGATGGTGGCTCTAGAAGAGGACCATGCGAGAAATCAGGGCTGGAGGTTGTGATTTGCCATCCAAGGATGTGTGTGCAAAGTTTGGCATCGATAGGGCCAACGGTGCCAGAGAGAGAGAGTAGGGGCAAAAGTGTGACGTGACAGACGGACGGAGGGACAGCCGGCGGAGCTTTTCATAGTAACTTGCGACCTGACGGTCGCAACTAGAGTATGTCTGACAAACGTTTCTGAGATTATGAAAATAAAATGTAACATTGTACATACCTGGTAGATAGCATTAACACTGAAGATGGGTTAAGAGTGGGTGAAGTTGTCCTTTACGTAAAAAGTAAAAAAACTTCCACTACTGTCTTTGTGCCAAAAAAACTAAAACAAGCCAGCACTCCTCTTCCCTGAAAACCCCCCCATGGCTCACTAACACATTTTGTCCCATTTTACAGCTGTCACTACTGTCCCCAATAGGAGCTGTAGTGTTGCTTTTTAGCGGAGCTAATCCTGTTAGCGCCGTGGTTTCACACACTGTCTGTTCATTCACTACAAACCTCTCAACGACTACCAAGGGGTTCATTCTGCGATGCGTTAAAGGCTGATTAGGGAGTGTTTTGGTTCAAGTTAAATAACCGTGAGCTGGAAAAGCGTTTAACCCAGTCAGAACGGGTACACATTATTGTGTATCATTATTTTATGCTTTAACTATTGAAAAATAGCAGATATCCAAGCTCACAGCGCGGCACCGAGTGCCGCGCTGCGAGCTTGTATATCTGCTATTTTTGAAACATCGTGAAAATTAGAATTTTGACACGATTCTATAAGTGTCTTTTGAATCCTTCTAAGGTTTTTTGAAAAACCTATGTTTCTATGTCAGCAATCTGGCTATAGCCATCGTCAAAGAAAAGGTCCTTTTCACTTAACTGGAGCTCAGTTAGTCTGTTCTTGAGAGACTACTATGTCAGTGGTTCTCAAACCTTTTCATGTGAAGGATATGTATTTGGCCACGGACCCCCATCTCAAAATATTTAGTTCCAGGGACCACCCAGAAGCAAAATTTGAGTTACAAACATTCGCTTTGAAAATACATATATTCAAAGATTTGCACCCATTTTCACGACTTTTTCCAAAAATAGCAGATCTACAAGCTGCGAGCTTGTATATCTGCTATTTTTCAATAGTTAAAGCATAAAATAATGATACACAAAATGTGTACCCGTTCTAAATGGGTTAAGGGCTGTTTTTCCCCCCTTTTATTTGTATATCCCCCTCCTCCTCAACTCCTCTTCGTATAGACACGGTCTCATTATCATAATTAACCCATGATAGATCCCTGAGAGGATAAACCTTTGTTTCAGTGTCTGCTAATTTAAATGGTAGCAGGAACAGAAATGAATTGCTCAAGACGGTGTTCATTTTGTTGATTTAGACCAAAAGACTAAGATTTTGATATTTAGTCGACTAAGAGTGATCAATTTAAATGGGACTAAAACTAAATGGTGTCATTCAAAATTTGCTGTCAAAATTAACTGGTATGGTATAAAATACTAAGATGTACATAGTCAACTAAGACTAACAGTTTCAGATGACTAAAATAGGACTAGTACAACTAAATGGTGACTAAGTCTTAACACTGGCTCAAGATTCTCATGTCTACGCTGTGTCTCTGTAACTTACGTGCGTACGCGCGTGTGTGTGTGGGGGGGGGGTCCCCAAATTATTTTGGGGGGTCCCCTAAGGGTTACTAAGAGTTAACAGTGTTAACTCTTAGTGCTCGTAGGGTGGGGGTCCCCAGTTAAAATATGATTATTTTGGTGGTCACGGCCTGAAAAGTTTGAGAGCCACTGTTCTAAAACACTATACTCCTTTATAGATAATGAGTTGTATTTGGTTGTTTGGTCTCTCTGTCTCGTTGGAATGAAGCTAGCTTTGCGTTGCTCATTCCCCTCGCTCTCTCTCTCTCTCTCTCTCTCTCTCTCTCTCTCTCTCTCTCTCTCTCTCTCTCTCTCTCTCTCTCTCTCTGTTAGAATGAGTTGCTATAAATAGCTTCCATTATATTTTCTTTAAATCTGTGAAGCTATGTCTCTTGGGATCAATCACCTCGTTATAAAGACGGGCCTATGTGTGCGTGTGTGCCGTTTATATTTATGTAGGTCAGCTTGTACCATCTGAAGTTGATCTGCTTTGATTTACTTTGTTTTCAAATCAATGTATTTTCTTTGTGCGTTCATTTGTTTATGTACATTATTATTTATTTTTTTATGTTGTCAAACCGCATTACCGTGACTCTTTGTGTACAACAGACCCATCTACCTCTCCCTCAAAGGATGCTGAGAACTCTCTGCCTCTCGCAGGTAAAAACCACCCACAGAGTGACGTGTTGTGAGCTTTTAGATCAGCTGTTTTTGGCCTGAGAAACCGCTGTGCGACTGAAAATCCGCCTTAATAGTTAACCCATTAACTGAAAAATACCTAAAAAATGTCTTCTAAATCCTAATGGTTTTCTGAAAAGAAAAAAAAAAGTAATAATAATGTTTCTATATCCGTGGTGCTCAACCTTTCAAGTCAAGTACCTCCTAGAATGAGATATATTTAACCGCGGACCCCTATCCCAAAATATTTTGTTCATTAGGTGCCATGGCATTGGTCCGAAATCTCATCATTGTTCCTACATCCCATTAGTCAGAATCTGGTGATGTTAACCTGGTGAAAAATACTATGCCTAAACCTAACCCAAACCCTAAAACCTAACCCTAACTAAATTCTGACTAATGAGATCTAGGACTAATAAGATTTAGGACTTATGGGCAGTCCCCAAACTAAATTTTCTCACGATTTTTCAAAAATGGCAGATCTACAAGCGCGCAGCCGCGCTGTGAGCTTGCATATCTGCCATTTTTCAATAGTTAAAGCATACAACAATGGTTAAAGTAGTTAAAATCTAGAGAGACTGATACATTCCTGTCCTAAATGGGTTAAAATACAGAACGTTAGTTTGCTGACAGGGCCCAGAATACACTAATTGATTTGATGTGAACATTTTGGTAGTTTTTTTTATTGTTTTTGATTGAGTATGTCCGAATGCTTTGTGCCTAGCAGACCACCTGCTGTTGCCAGCATCGACTGAGCTGCAGAGATAACAGCCAGATACAGGATGCTTGACCTGCTTGCTAGCATCACCTGCTGCGTCTGTGCCCACTCGACTACAGCGTGTGAATTAGTCTCACATTGCTACTTGGAAGCACGCAGTTTTCTTTTTCTTTGCCGTCACACTCTTGATAGAACGGTGTTGTTTTGTGCTTGTGTTGAATGTGCAGTGCAGAAAGGTTGGGTCCCTTCTCGCTTCCTTTGCAGGTGTTACCAATGATACTAATGAAGGCTCTGTTCCTTTATGGCATACATGGGCAACTGGCGGCCCGGGGGCCAAATGCGGCCCCCACCTTCACTTAATGCGGCCCGCAGGTTAATACCGGAATACTGATATATTATTGCTTTCACATGTTACAATTCCAAACATAGCTTAATGTCTAGTATAGTATTATTATTATTATTATTATTATTATTTTTGTATGTCCAATGTATTTGTATTTAGGTTCATAAAGAGTATATAAAGAAATGCGTTTGAAATTAAATCAAAATGTTACTTTTCAGGATTCGAATTAAAAAAATAATAAAAAGATAAAAAGATAGGATTCCAATTCAAAAGAAGAGATCTACAAGCTCAAAACGCATCGCAGTGCGATGCGTTTTGAGCTTGTACTGTAGATCAGCTATTTTTGCTTCTTTTGTATGAGATACTAGAATGACAAATTAGGACGTAGCAATATGCAATGTGGCCCTCTGGAGTGAAGGTGGACATATAGTGGCTCTCTCTATCATCAAAGTTGCCCACCCCTGCTTTCTGGTCAAACAGAGTCAGGGTGCTGATGTTCTGCATGTTGGGTCATTGGAAACACTCTGCTACACCAGGGGGTCTCAAAGTGTGGTTCCTTCAGGGGGTTCCAAATGCCGGCTCATGGGTGTGTAACTCTGAGAGTGTACAAATGGAACCATTGTCCATTTGTACACTCTCAGAGTTGTGGGGGTCCTTGAAATTAGAAGGTTTGAGAACCACTGTGCTACACTAAATGGAACAGAGCCCTCATCAGTATCATTGGTAATAGTCAGAGCGTTTCAGGCAAAAATCGTTTTTGGATATAGGGACATCGCAGATTTGTCTTGGGAAACTTGTGGGACCCAATCAAATTTGGGCACTCATACATTTACTATAGAGTAAAATAGAGCTTTAAGTAGCATATGAGGGGTCAAACTAGGGTTTTTTCGGGATTCTGAATCCAATGCAAGCATGTGTTTTGCACAAAAAACATTCCTTTCCGAGAAATGGCCGCCACAAAACTGTGAAAAGTGATGACTCATCACCAAACCATAGTTTTATGGGGTCCGTTTTTAGCCCAAGGAATGCTTTTCCTGCAAAACAAATGTTTGCATTGGATTCAGAATCCCGAAAAACACCTAGTTTGACCCCTCACATGCTACTTAAAGCATATTTATTTTTTTGTCTGAGAGCCCAACAAGTTTCCCAAGACAAATCTGCGATGGCCCTATAGCCAAAAATGTTCAACATGGCATGTTCTAACTGTGTGCCAAATGTGATGCTTCTTTCATAAAGTGCACGATTCCATCAAAATACTGCCCGAAACGCCTGGACTATAGTATAAAGGGGGTTCCACACGGTACGCGCTTGCCGACGGGGCTGCTGCTAGGATCAGCGGTGGCCGCACCGCGGTGAGACACAAACACACTCGCTCAGTGAGTAAACGCCGCGCGGTATTTCACAAAGATTAACACAATCCATCTCTCACCGCCCGCGTACGCATGCACAAACGAGCACGCTCGCGGTGGATTTCACGGCCCGCTCGCCTCGCCGCCCCAAAATTTCGCTGCACGGCCGAAAAAGCCGCCCGCCTCTCATTGAAAATGAATTACTAGCAGGCGGTGACCGTGTACCGTGTGGAACCCCCTTAACACCTACAGTATGAAGGAAGTAAGGCTCGCCTCCAGTTGGAGACCTTCTAGAATAGAATATCACTGAGCTTCAGACCTGCTAGAATAAACAGTTCAAATATGATTCTTTTGGGGGTCGCGGCCTGAAAAGGTTGAGAACCACTTTGACTTTCTGAGTCAAAGTTTTTTGACTTTGGCTAGCTTACCTTCCACTTAACACAAAGTAATATGTCCATTAGCTGATGGTTTTGAAGTTGAAGGGAATGGAATAAGGGTGCCAGCCATGGCATTGGTCCGAAGGTTCATTAGTCCGAAGGTTCATTAGTCCGAATTTGTTAAGAATACTACGCCTAACTCTAACCCCAACCCTAACCCTAACCTCAGTAACCCTATCTAAATTCGGACTAATGAACCTTCAGACTTATGGGCAGTCCCCGGAATAAGCTTAGTTGTTTCAATTTCCTCTGTATCTGAATATATCCCTTATTATCTGTATATTTCCACTGGATATTTTATACAGTAGATTTTGGTCAATTGCACTGCCTAGGACACACACCCTTCAGTTATTAGGAAAAGGGTACAGGATTGGAGCTAAGCGCCTGAGCTATGATTAAACAATATTAGCCTATAGAATTTTCCTTAACTCACTTTTTGTATTGCGTGTGACTTTTCATCGAATATCATGACTTGTAATTGCTATAATCGAATAAGCCAAGGGCCACTTACTGTGGTGGTGGTGGTGGTCTTGACACGTCCACGGCTAAATTGATAGGGGATGTATGCAATTGCATTTTAATTGGCTAGAGATGACCACACTGATTGCTTTGAATCAATTAATGTCACTTTTAATTTGACATGGGTCTAATTCAATTTGACTGCACTCACAATTGTGTTTCTAAGCCACGCACTGTACCACACTGCTAAATACCGTGCCTCTTCTTCCATTCAGATTCTGAGAACATTCCAGTAGAATCTCAGAAAATTTTTGCAGTTCAATTTGAATGTTCTTCACAGGGGGAACGCATTATTACTACTTGCTTTAACTATTGAAAAATAGTAGATATATAAGCTCACAGTGCAGCACCGAGTGCCGCGCTGTGAGCTTGTAGATCATCTACAAGCTCACCTTTCTTATTTTCAGAAAGTTGTATAATTTCAAGAAACTTAAGAATCTTCCATAATCTCAGAAAACCTGATACCGGTTCGGGAGAGTTTGGACAAGACCATTCTCTTGAATGCTGCCTTAAGGTATGGCATGGAAAGAGGGCATTTGTATGTCTTTTACCATTGTAAAAACTGCATTCATTCATGGTCTGGAGAGGGCACTTGTTACAGAGGGATAAAAGGGCAAGGGCTCAAGCCCCCTTTGATGTCCATGTGTGCACGTGCAGTGTGTTTGTGTAGGTGTGAAGGAAAAACTGAATGAACCGGGCTCAGACTACAACTTGTCACTGTGCTACCAGTATATCTGTTATCAGCAGCTTGTCTAAATGCACAGCACAATGGCGACACCTGGTGGACACTGTGCTACAGTATCTGTTCATCTGTTTGACTGAATGCACTTATGCATAGGCCTGTTACAATTACAAACATAATCGTCTATTCGCAAGTATTTGAGATGATCGCACATGTTGAAATAAAGTCATTAAAATGTCAGTAATCTGCCCTGTCTGTGCAGTTTGATTAAGAAGCCTAAATGGCAAACAGAAATTACGTCTTCATGTACTGTATATTATCCAGTCCTCAATGCCAAAAACACAGTTAAATAATTAATCACGATTATTTGTGTGACAATTAATCGTCAATTAAAATCTGTAATCATGACAGCTCTACTCTAATGGTTAACAGTTGGACTGCATTTTAACTGATTTCCCTTGCGGTGTGCTGGGTATGTGCAATATGCTCTATCCTTTATGCCAGTCGTTCTCAACCTTTTCAGGCTGCGACCCCCAAAAGAATCATATTTTAACTGGGGACACCCCCACCCTGACGAAAACTACGAGTTGAGGCATTACATTTTGTATACCGGTAACATGGTTCTATTGTGAAAATAGCAGATCTACATGCTCACAACGCCTCGCGTTTGCGAGGCGTTGTGAGCATGTAGATCGGCTATTTTCACAATTTCTGCCTCTAATATATTTAATGTTTAATTTGTCCTTTTAGAAGTATTAAAAGTCCTTAAAAAATCACTTTAGAAATGTGCATATAACCTCTCACTTAACCTTTATGTTGGTTTGTTTACTGTTGAGTGAGAAAACAATTTTGCAGATTAAGTTAATCATCTGGGGATCCCCCAAAATAATTCCGGGACTCCCAACCCACAGGTTGAGAACCACTGCCTTATGCTGCTGAGGATTCTGTGCTGCGCAATATCTTATTATGGTCATTAGGTGTATGGATTGTGTTTCATTATCAGCTGATTGTGATTTTATTAGTGCCGCTTTTAGTATTTTAGTGCTACATTTTAATTAGGAGTAGTTTTAGAATTGTGTTAAGCCAGTGGAGCAGAATGCATGAGGCTATCCATTCATGCACAGCGCAATAGAGACACCTGATGGTGGAATCAAACAAGTGTCTCGGTAGAGCATGTCTCTGCATGGTGAACCACACAGCAGTTGCGTCAGTTCAGCAAAAGCTAGGGCAGGGACGTGCTGGCCATTGGGAAAATGCATCCATAAGAAGAGGGATATTGGACGCAGTACTAGGTCAACATCCAGGGGATACTGTGAAATTGATTTTAGAAAAACTACTTTTAGTAAAAATGTTCTCTCCATAAATGGATGTCAATACTGGAACCAGATCCCTACCTCAATTAGAGAGATCCCCACATTCCGTGCTTTTAAAGGGCAGTTGAAGCAATGGTTAAAACGAACAAACATGTAACCACCTATAAGAACTATTTGATGCCGGTACGAATTACTCTGCCAGGCTAGTTTCTCCTATATGGTTTTTAGCTTACTTCTGGCACTAAGCACTTTGTCGCACTAGGCACTCTGTTGCGCCAAGCACCTTGTTCTTGTTGTGTTTTGTTCGCCCTGTTCTGTTTTTGTTATTGATAGTCTAGTTTGTTTTTATTATGCAACATGTCAATGTCAATGTGTCCATTAACTGGTACTGTCCTGTCCAAATAAATAAAGTAAAGTATAAAGTAAAAGCGGGACAACTCCCGAACGGCCGGTTCATTCCCGGCCGGTCCAGGCCGGCCATTAGGAAAAAAATAAAAATAAAATGTCGGCCTTCGTTCCATTTTGGGGGCTGGGCGGCCAACAAAGTAAATTGTCACTGTCAGGCAGAAACCTTGTATCTCCAAGTTTCAAATTTGATTTTTTTTTTTTTGCAAAGCAAAGCCCTGCTTCACCATACAAGGCCATCGCACAAAAGTATTGAAAACAGCTGATCTACAAGCACACAACGCCTCGCACCGCGAGGCGTTGTGTGCTTGTAGATCGGCTGTTTTCACTAGTTTAAATCATTTTTAAAATGATAAATACAAAACAAACTGTTTTGTACATACAAGGTTTCCACCCGACAATGACGAAATATAACTCATGTAATTGGCCCACTGGCTTGTCACTTGTCATGATCTGAAATGGCAAAGTAGCAGCAGCGCTATAGAGAGAGATCTCTCTCTATAGCGCGCAATGAGGGCCTCTCCAACTCTTTTTCCCGGGCTGAATCAGGGGCCCAGCATGTCCCTGAGCTAGGGTATGGCAAAGATGGGAGTCCTCATGTGGTCAGTTTTTTCCCCAGGTTTCTACGGTTTCTTGGGCTGGATATGGCAGCCTGGAACGGTTGTTCAAGTGCAGCTAAACTTGGCATGTTAGTAAACGTGCCACAATTAACAATAATGCATTGCACCTGTGCTGCTGATCTGCTGAACCTGGGAATATACCATTTTGTCAGGATTGGGAGAATACAAGTGTGGCGAATATAAATATAATACCTTGTTAAAGTGACAATTTTGTAAAATTGTCAAATTGTCAAAATTTGTAAAACATAATAACCAGCACAGATAGACAAAGAGACATTCTTGGATTTATATTAAGGCTGGGACTTTAACTGATTAATTGCGATTAATTAATTACAGAAAATTAATGTGATTAAAAAAATTAACACATTTTAATCGCACTTAGTTTTTGCACCACCGAACCTTCAGTTTCGGGCATACCGATCATAGCGACGCACCACCCAAGAAGAGACAACAAACGCAAAGGGAGAAGTAGCCGATTAGAGTGCTTAGCTTGGCCCAGTGGATGTGAAATTTTGATTTAAAAAACTCACTCGTACACTTACTTGAAAAAAAATGCTTCTCAGGTCAAATATCGATGTGCGATTAAAATGCGATTAATTGCGATTAATTAATCACAGAGCCTGTAATTAATTAGATTAAAAATGTTAATCGCATCCCAGCCCTAATTTATATATTGGATTTATACCCAATTGGCGGCCCTGCCACACAGTGTGGTGGTCAGTTATTAGTTAAAAGGTAGTATATTACACAAATAAAACCCACGAGAATGGACTTTGGTTCTGTTCCTTAATTATTGTAGCCTCATACTGCGCATTCACTCACTTGTTCCTTCCCACAATATGAGTCTGGACTGAAAAGTGGGCGGGAGTACTTGCCTTGACAGACAGACTCCTCTAACCAATCAGCGTAGCAAAACATCTGACGTCATCACAGTCGGAAGAACGGCAAGCGCGAATTTTCGGACGATGAACTCTGCTAGCGCATACTCCTGTTCCTTTTTAATCGTTGTAATTGATTCCGAAATAACTTCACTTATTGCTTGTTTTATCGTTTCAGCGTTAACTGTTACACTTCGAGAGCAGCCATTGTTGTTTTGAAAATGCCGCAGCATGTATTCTACACGTGGACCAAGCTTTTCACTTGTTGTGCTTTTCTTTTCTTTTTCCTCCAACCCCACCATATTATTGATGGATAGCCAGGAGAGGTACACAGTAGGTGTAGGCAGGAGAAACAGGCGTTGCCAGCAGTGAGTTGGCATTGCCCAGCACCACACACAGTGGCTGGCACAACCCCCAATTAACAAAGCCCTGGCCCCTGTCTATTTGTACTGTATTAAACTCTGGCTTTCTTCCATTCCATTAAGACTTTGTCACATCATGCAGTGGTTGACAAAAAAATGTGGCATTTTCATCTGAAAGCAGTGTTTATAGTATACACTCAGTGGCTTCTAGTCCAACTGCACGTTAACGCAAATGTATAATCTGCAAGCAGGCACGGCCAGGGTGACATGCTACAGTCCTAACTATGTATCAGTAAAACTATGCCTAAACTCAACCCTAACCCTAACCTTAACCTAAGTAAAACTATGCCTAAACCTAACCCTAACCCCTAACCCTAACCACACCCGGTGCGCATTTCCGAACGCACCCTTTGATACACTCGGCGCTGCGATGCGTTTTGAGCTTGTAGATCGGCTATGTTTGCTTCTTTTAAATTGGAATCCTGAATTATTTGTTGTTATTTCTTAATTGGAATCCTGAAATGTAACATTTTGATTTAATTTCAAACGCATGTATTCATATACTCATGTTAACTTTATGAACCTAAATACAAATACATTGGACATTAAAAAAAATACATTTTAATACTACTATACTAGTGGTCATTAAGCTACTAATATAGACAGAATTAAAGCAGTTCATGTTTGGAAAATGTAACAGCTGATATTCCTATATTAACCTGAGGGCCGCATTAAGTAAAGGTGGGTGCCGCATGGGGCCCCCGGGCCGCCAGTTGCCCATGTATGGTTTGAAGGGAACTTGGGTAACGCACATCGACTGGTGGGTGCTGGGCTAAAGAGGCTTCAGTTCAGAAAAGGATAGAGCCGCTCACCAAATTGTTTTTAATTGAGTTTTTTTCTTTTTTTTTTTTTTTTTTTTTATCTACTTAGGCGTGCAGGCTTTAATCCTTTTGTGAACTTAATGTGACTTTGAATGTGAACTGAAGCGGTGACGCAAGCTATTATAGATCCATTCACAGCAGAAATCGAGTGAAACGTCAGACCGGGCAACGTTTGTTCCAGTTGTTTGTTGTCCAATGTTATTGGTGAGCCTGTGCAGAACGCTAGCCTCAGTTTGCTGTTCTTAGCTGTCATATGTGTGGTCTTCTGATGCTGTCCGCCCGTCTGTCTGAAGGTTCCACATGTTCAGAAAGGCTCTTCTGCATCTAAGCTCACGTGGGCTTGTAGATCGGCCTTTTTTTAGTGTACGGTGGAATGTAAAGTCGAATGAACGTCTGTTTTGTTTGCACATGCACTCACTCCAGTGAGAATATTTCTTACAAAGTATGACATATATGTGTGTGTGCACTGGGATCAATAGAAACTTTTATTTTCCAAGCAAGCTATATCTGGTACCACTTAAATTGATAATATAATTGGACCTGTAAATAACGTACTTGATTTTTTCCCACTCTCTACCAAATCTTTGCCAAAAAATAACCGGTCTACAAGAACAACGTTCCGCCCCCAGGATAATGGATGTTAGGGATATTTTGATTATAGCGATAATATCGTAATCACATGACATTTTCATATCGTCCCATCCCTACTACTGTTTGATTCCCAACCCTTGTCAGACTTGGGACAGGGAATGTTGTATGACCGATGAATGACAACGGTCATGTCAGCAGATATCTGCTAGCAGCAAGAGAAAGAGAAACAATAATTTCACTTTTGTGTTGTTGTAGGGCATTCACCAAATATTCAAATATTCGAATATCAAAGTCACTATTCGACGTTGTTCACCAAAGTCGAATATTCGCTTTTAAAAAAATATATAGTTTATAAAGCTTGGCTAGATAGGAAGTCATAAAAATTAGTTGACAATGCCCCTGGTGGATGAATTTGTTAATGCTCTATACCAGGGGTTCTCAAACCTTTTTAGGCTGTGACCCCCAAAATAAACATATTTGAACTGGGGACCCCCACCCTGACAAGCACTTGGAATTGTAGGTATTACATTTCATGTGACTCGTTTCCGCAGATAAATATTGTGATAATAGCAGATCTACATGCTCACAATGCCTCGCAACGCGAGGCGCTGTGAGCATGTAGATTGGCTATTTTCACAATGTTCGCCTCTTGCTTACTTAATATTTGACAGTTAGGCCAGTCCAGTCGAATATTCGACTATTCTAATACTTTGAGGTCGAATAATTTGAATACCAAAAACACTATTTGTGAATGCCCTATGTTGCTGTGTTCCAGAAGCCAACATGAGCACAGCAATCCATGAAGTCGACTCTACAGCCAGAGGATCAGCTGCAGCCTGGGCAATACTACCCGTCTGTGAGTACATACGCACGCACGCACGCACGTACGCGCGTCACCCACACGCACAACCAAGATTATTAACCCATTTAGAACGGGTACACATTATTTTGTATCATTATTTTATGCTTTAACTATTGAAAAATATCAGATATACAAGCTTGTAGATCTGCTATTTTTGAAAAATCTTGAGAATTTTTTTTTTTTTTACCCGATTCTATAAGTGTCTTTTGAATCCTTCTAAGATTTTTTTTGAAAAACCCATGTTTCTATGTCGGCAATCTGGCTATAGCCATCGTCAAAGAAAAGGTCCTTTTCACTTAAATGGAGCTCAGTTAGTCTGTTCTTGAGAGACTACTATGTCAGTGGTTCTCAAACCTTTTCATGTGAAGGACCCCCAAACTGATATGTATTTGGCCACGGACCCCCATCTCAAAATATTTAGTTCGAGGGACCCCCCAGAAGCCAAATTTGAGTTACAAAAATGTTGGCTTTAAAAATAAATGTATTCAAAGATTTGCACACATTTTCACGACTTTTCAAAAATAGCAGATCTACAAGCTCGCAGCGCGGCACTCGGTGCCGTGCTGTGAGCTTGTATATCTGCTATTTTTCAATAGTTAAAGTATAAAATAATTAAGGCCCTCTCCATCTTGGGCTCTAGTAACTCAGTCCCACTTCCCCCCTTGTGACACGTGTGTGTGTGTGTGTGTGTGTGTGTGTGTGTGTGTGTGTGTGTGTGTGTGTGTGTGTGTGTGTGTGTGTGTGTGTGTGTGTGTGTGTGTGTGTGTGTGTGTGTGTGTGTGTGTGTGTGTGTGTGTGTGTGTGTGTGTGTGTGTGTGTGTGTGTGTGTGTCTAGTTCTGCTGGCCATGGCGGCAGCGGGCGGCTACCTCATGTGGAGGAACTGGCAGAGTAAGAACCAGAAGAGCATGAACTTTGACAACCCCGTGTACCTGAAGACCAACGAAGAGGACCTGAACATCGACATCACCAGACACAGCTCCAATGTGGGACACACTTACCCGGCGGTGAGTCTACTGCCGCCCATGTACGCCCCAGGCGTTTAGCGGTCTATATACGCTCTCTGTCCAGAGCCACTGAACAATTAGGCAAGGTAAACGCATACAGCAAATGCAGAAACACGGGTAAACCCAAGAAACTAGCATAAGTCTTAACAATATGCTATCATAGATATAGGACACAAAATAATCTGTATATCGTCACTGTCTGGCCAAAACCTTCTAACTCCATTTTTGAGTTTTTAGATTTTTTGGCATAAATCAGGGCTATTGAACACCCTATACATCTGAGTGTTGGTTCAAATAATATTGAACCAATGGAAAGTAGTAAAAAGCCCTACGGTCAAAACCTCCTAACTCCACTTGAGCTCATTTTCCCAAAAATGGAAATTTCGGAGTTAGGTGGTTTCGGCCCGACAGTAGAGATATAGAAAATGTAGGACATCATGTAAAAACACTGACTCACTCAACTCACTCACTCACGCAGACTCAGAGGCTTTCAGTCTTCAGGAAGTAACCAAAACTACACAGGGAAGACATATTTGCACATTATAACCACACCTTGACATTAAAGGGGAATACCACTCAACAACTCTTAAGGTATATCAAAGACCTAGTTCAATGTTGAAAATGACTGGTGTTTTCCTTTAAGATTATTTTGTTTTGTTCATGTTCCAATGACTGACATTGTCTCATTCTCCCTCTCTGTGTCTCTCTCTCTGTCTCTGTCTCTGTCTCTGTCTCTCTCGTCATCTCCAGATATCGGTGGTGAGCACAGAAGACGACTTGTCGTGATCGCCGTCGTCGTCCTGGTTGTTTTCTCGTGGGGGTTTCCGGGGGTCCTTTTTCACGTGTTTTTCGGCGACCCTCTGCGCTTTGCGCCGGCGCCTCCTTGTCGACGCCAATGCCAACGGTCACCCTTACTGTTTTAGACCACATGCCTTCTGAAGTGCATTACATTGTTAGCTGTGGTGAGGGCCAAGGGAGGAAATGTTAATTATGTTAATTAGTTAATTTGTTGTGCGTGTGTGCGTGTATTTAAAGTTTCAGTGTCCAAATCTTTTCTCACAGGGTGTCCAAAGAGAGAGGTGGAGGATTAAGGTAACGATACAAATCCTCAGTGTTAATTTATGAATTTGTAACTCGAGTGTAAGGGTCCATTTTGGTTCCTTTCGTATACTCTCAGAGTTAAATTAAAACCTTGGGATTTTAGTGTGTGTGTAATTTAAATTATTTCCTGACGTGTCCTTATACGGGCGCGGGGCTAACCGTCCGTCTCTCTCTCCTCCTGAATGGACACTCGTGAATGTTTATGTAAATTATCTTTTGTTTCAGGCCGTAATGTTTCGGTTCAAAAGGATGTAAAGATGGTTATTTTCTTTAGTTTGTAATTTTCCTACAAACATTACCTCCTCAAGCGCAATCTTATGAAGCATTGTCTTCTTTTTTTTTTCCTTATTCCATGCTCCGTATGTATTATTATTATTATTATATTATTATTGAAGCTCTGTAAGGATCGCCATGGTTACAGCATTTGTAAACACTGTACATATGTACCCAGCAGCCCTCAGAAACATTTCCACCAATCAGGATTCTCTCTCTCGATGCACTTTGATTCCAACGCGCTCTCTCTGTAAATAAGATCGTATACATTTGACTTGAAATATGAACATTTTTTGCTATGGTCGGGCATAGTACCAGGGTTAGAGTTAAGATGTATTTAAGCAAATAAATAAATGAAATTAAATTAAAAACTACAAAAAAAAAAAAAATCTTGCATAACAGTGATACACAATGGAAGAAAACACAACTGAAATTTGTTAAAACTATTTTGTATGTTTGTGTGCCGTTGCTGTGAACTTTTCTAGCATTGTACAGTTCTGGAGGAATACTGTTTAAGAGAAGCTCTTGTTCATCTGTGAAGGAAAACATGGATTTGCGAATCACTTGAAAATAAAACCTGACTCGACAAAGTTGTTCAGAGACGGCGTGTCCCGCAGTGTGTGTCATTTTTGTCAATGTCTCCAGACCTCTGTGTGTGTGTGTGTGTGTGTGTGTGTGTGTGTGTGTGTGTGTGTGTGTGTGTGTGTGTGTGTGTGTGTGTGTGTGTGTGTGTGTGTGTGTGTGTGTGTGTGTGTGTGTGTGTGTGTGTGTGTGTGTGTGTGTGTGTGTGTGTGTGTGTGTGTGTGTGTGTGTGTGTGTGTGTGTGTGTGTGTGTGTGTGTGTGTGTGTGTGTGTGTGTGTGTGTGGCCACAGACACTCATCTGCCTGGAACCCCTACAAGATTTGTATTTTATTTTCCAGATTCTTTTAAAAGAAAATACCTGATATACAACTAGCTCACGTGTCGAAATGTGAGCTTATAGACGAGCCATTTTCAAATGGCCGATGTACTGCTAGCTCTGGTCTGAAGTCCAACTAGGGTTACAAACTGCCTGAAATTCAAATAAGGGACACCCCTTTCAAGAAAAATAAGGGATTTACATAAAAAGATATCACTGTATACAGTATGTAGTGTTTTTATATTAACAACTTACAGTATCAGAGCTGTTTGAACTTGATGTTAAGCTGCGGCCAAACCTGAAGCTATTTCTTCTATTCTATTCTTTGAACCCAGCTTAAAATGTGTACCATTGAGTCCCAAAAATAAGGAACAGTGTGTCCCAGTCAGGCAACCCTAGTTCCAATTTGGAAGGAGTTCTTGTTAACGATATGGGACAGATGAGCCCTTGCTAAAGCATTACTAAACTTAAAGGGGCACTCCACCACTTTTCAACCTATGTTCATACAGTTCATATAATTGGTCCTCACTCAAAAATAGCCTTTTTTTTCTCAGGAGGGCTGTGGGCAGGTCAGAAACCCATCGTCTTGTGACATCATCGATTGCCAATCCAGCTTATAGATACTACAGGCTTTCTATTCCTGAAAAGTTGCAATTTTAAAGTGGAAGCCATTGTTCCCGCGATAATAGAAATCTAAATATTATTTTCAAAAATATTGTTTTTTTTTTTTTTTTTAAATGATGTCACAAGACGATGGATTCTGAACTTCCCACAGCTCTCCTAGGAGACTTGGACTGAGTAGAAATTTTTTTTGATATTTTATCATGAACATTAGTGAGGACCTATTATATGAAGACAGGTTGAAAAGTGGTGAACTACTGCAGGCTTTCAACATCTTAAAACAGTCTTTGTTTTGGTGAGGTAGCGAAAGTATATTTTATTTTTTAAGCTCAGTTTGAAGTTAAAGTGTTTTTTTTTTACCAGTCTATGGATTGTATAGGAAGGTGGCGTGTCAGATAAAATGAATATCAAATATCTAAATGCTGAATCAAGCAAGTAAAAACTGTTTGGGGTGAAATCTCCAGCTCTCGAAATATCCCGTTAAGGAGAACTAACTATATAGACCAGAGCTAATGTACAGATATATACAGTAGGGTTAAAGGGGTTCAACTGATAATTTGCTATAGGCCTCAACTCATTTTGCTGGGGATCACCTGAAACCTCCCTAAGGGCCCAAGGGGATATGCTGGTAGTGGAAACCTATAGCTTTCTGCCTCCAAAGTGTCTCTTGAGGCAAAACAAAATAAAATGCCTTCTCCAATCCCCCATGAAAAACTGAAGCAACAGATAATGCACTTGTAATGTCATCTTACAGTGATAAACAAAAACAATTTCACACCCAACAAAATTAATTAAAATAAAAGTGATACTTTTATTCTGCACCTTTTTCAACAGCACTGTGGATGTTGTTGAAACCTTGTTAAAGGACAACTTTAGTTTTTTACAACAAGGGTTCATATTTTAGATTGTAATTAAAGAACATAAAAGATGAGTGTTAAAATGATTTCATTTACTTCTTTCTATTGTTTTAGAGATTCTTATTTCAGTGGTTGGGGGCATGTGTACAAGTGGCTAAATGTATCATTTTACACAGAATAAGCCCATTCCCAAGATACAAAGCAATCTTTCATGGTTGGATGTGACTTATGGGGGCTAGAAATGTTACTGTAAATAGCAATAAAGAAACTGCTGGCTTATTGTGTCTAAAAAGACATATTTAGCCACTTGTACGCAGGCCCCCATGCGTACGCATGCCCCACATTTTAGCACGGTAAACACGATAAAACAATAGAACGAAGCAAATGAAAACATTTTAACTCACTTTTACTTTTCTCTAATTACAATCTAAAATATGAACCCTTGTTGTAAAAAAACAAAGTTGTCCTTTAAGTGTTGGGGAAGACTAACAATCATAGTGAATAAGCATGAAAAAAACGTAGAGCAATGGAAGTTGTTTTTACAGTTTTGTAAAACACTGTTCAACAGAGCCGTGATTTCAGAAAGACTGGTACAAAAAATGTTAATTCCTCAATTCATAAAATATCTACAAGCTCTCCCAAGGCATCGCCAAGCGATGCCTTGGGAGCTTGTAGATCAACTATTTCCAGGGTTCCCACACATTTTTACCAATTTATTTCCAAAACTTTTCCAGAATATTTAACCCAATTTCCAGGACTATAATAATTCAGCTCAATAACAGGTCGCTTACCCCTATGTGCAATGCCCAAAGACAAGTAGTGTATGCCAGTGGTTCTCAACCTTTTCAGGCTGTGACCCCTGAAATAATCATGTTTTAACTGAGGACCCGGCACCCTGACGAGCACTAAGAGTTGAGGAATTTTGTATAAAACAGTTCTATTGTGAAAATAGCAGATCTACATGCTCACAACGCCTCGCAACGCGAGGCGTTGTGAGCATGTAGATCGGCTATTTTCAAAATTTCTGCCTCTAATATTTGACAATTTTTCTCAGCCCCTACGAGCGCTCGACTTTAGTAGGCCTACTACTTCACTACTCACCAAACCAAAGGTAGTTTTGCGTTGTTGAAAGTCTATTCTCCGCGGTGGTGAACCCCTCAGCACCCCACCCACTCTGTAAAATACATTATTTTTGTCATGAAATAAAAGGCATCCAACTCGACTGCCGCTTATTTCCAGGTTGTGAACCGTTGTGGCCGCTGGGTGGCTCGAGGTGGTGGGTGTGTTTTATTTCATGACAAAAATAATGTATTTTACAGAGTGGGTGGAGTGCTGAGGGGTTCACCACCACGGAGAATAGACTTTCAGCAACGCAAAACCACCGTTGGTTTGCTGAGCATAGCGAAGTAGTTTTGTTTATTTTGACTCAAGTTGAGCGCTCGTAGGGGCTGAGAAATCGCGGTCTATTCATTTGCCGACGGGTCTGTCAGAGCGCGGTCTGGACCAGAGCTAGTCTTAATTATAACATTTGTCAAGTGTAGATGGACGGGCATTGATTGCGATGAAATCAGGTTAATTTGCTAAAGCAATTCAGAGTTGAGGACAATAAGCATAAAATAACAAAATGTAAGGTTACATGTGAACACTATAAGTAAGAGGTGGCCATTGCCATCCCTTGTTGACCCAATTGATATTCTATGAGAGAGAAAGTGAGACTGACCGTTGTCAACTGTTAACCTGGTTTCCCTGTCCAGATGTCTGGACGACCTACTGCAGCGTTTTTAATTCTGTCCGGTGCTGTGTGCGTGTGTTCAGCCCTGGATTACATCCTGGAGATTTAAAGGATCCAATAAGATCTTATAGAATGAACAAAGGAATGGAAGAGGGGGAGGGACGGACTGGGAGGGGGGCTAGAGAACGGCATGAGGGAGGGAGAGAGTGAAAAACTATAGTGTAGGACAGTGGTTCTCAACCTTTTCAGCCCGCGACCCCCAAAATAATCATATTTTAACCACCCTGATGAGCAATAAAAGTTGAGGCATAACATTTTGTATAACACGGTTCTAATGTGAAAATAGCAGATCTACATGCTCACAACGCCTCGCAAGTAGATCAGCTATTTTCCCAATTTCTGCTTCTGATATTTGACAATTTGGTCAATGTTTAATTTGTCATATTTAGAGGCATTAAAAAGTCCTTAAATTGTCACTGTAGAAATCTGCAGATACCCTCTATACACATTAACTTTATGTTGGTTTGTTTACTGTTGAGTGAGAAAACAACATTGCAAATTAAGCATCTGGGGAACCCCCAAGCCCCAAAATAATTTGGGGACCCTGGGGGTCCCGACCCACAGGTTGAGAACCACTGGTGTAGGAGAGGTCAAATAATAGAAACCAGAAAGGGAGGTGTGAGTGAGATAAAAATACTAAATGAGGCGAGAGATGGAGTTACGTAATTCCTCTGTTCACTTATATCCATTTGTAACTTGGGAGTGTAGCGTGTCTGGGTCCATTTGGTTACATTTGTACACCGAGTTAAATTAACAAGGAGGATTTTACTGAGTGATGCTGAGATCCATGCTAATGTCTCTGGATTAAACATTGCATGGAGATTAAATGGACTCGATGCTATATATAGTCTGTGTATATTTAAAGACGCATTACTCTGCACATGTGCTTTGCGGTGTTTACGTTCACAATCTGGCTGATGATGACAAGAGCCAAACAAGAGTGGCAGATCTACAAGATCACAATGCGTCGGAATGACTCGTTGTGAGCTTGTAGATCTGCTATTTTCATTATCCTAAATTGAAGTGTACCACTGAGTAGTGTTTACTCCTCAGTGGGGTGACCAATTGATCTGAACCTGCACACAGGCATTAGCATACGAAGAGAGTGACAAGGCCAATTTTTCACTTGTCCCACATTCATGCTGTTTATTTGTGTTTTAAAGTTATACCATGTAACTTTTTTTATAAAACAAATCTTAAAATTGTCCTAACTGTTAAATCGCTAAAGTTTTAGAACACCCACTCCGTTATTTTCAGCTTCAAAAGCCTTCTCTTTATATGTTTTCTATGAGCCGTGAGGGGGGGGGGAATTTCGCGGCAAAATTGCGTCATCATCACTACCGGCCAATCACAGCGAGGGTCGCTAGGGCGGCCATATTTGTAGTCTCCCGTGTGTGTCTATACTCGAGTGAACGGTGAAGCATGGGGGAAGGAGTCGTTTCTCCGGAATGCCTGAACGCATAGGAACCAGGGACCCCTCAAAAGATAGATCTCGGCGAGGTGGAGGCAGACGCGGGGGTTGTGAGGCCCGGTCCACGGCGAAAAACGGCCGAAAGACGCGGACGCGACCGAGGTTTGCTATAGAGCTACTGACCACTGGTTGAGCAACTTACACAGTATAGCTTTAAGATTGGAGACTATGGTCATGGTGTACTTGCAGACTATGGGACCTGTAGTTGTGGTTGCAGTCCCATAGCCCGCAGGGACAGTAGGTAGAAATGACAAGTACTGTATGGACTAGTTTAAAACATTTAATTGTTTTAATAATAATTTAAAAAGGAACGGTTTTGGAAGAAAAAAAATGGCGTTGAGCTCAGTGGAGGCGTTGTGCAGTGTTCATTTTGACAGCAAATTTAGATTTAGTCATCGTCCTTTGAGTCAAATGTAATTTAGTTTGTCACATTTTAGTTCTAATCTAGTTTTAGTCGACTGAATACAAGATTTTAGTCGACTAAATCTACAGTTGATTTTGTCGCCAAAAAAATAGCAGGCTTTGATGGGGTCGTAATGCCTGATCTTACACTTGCGCTGTGACGTGTTGTGAGCTTGTAGATCGGTTATTTTCAGGTGCAACCAAACATAAAATGACTTGTCTTTTAGTCTATTTTTTATTTGTTTGACGAAATCGTCACTTGGGCCATATGTCAAATCGACCAGCTTCATCGGAAATCGATTCCCTGCTAAGAGAGGTACAAAATGTAATTTATATAAATGTATTTCTGAATTAATTTTCTCCATAGCTTTTAATTAAAAATGTAACTTTTCCCAAATATGGAGATGACTGACATCATAGATGTATGACAATATAGGCCACATGAAACACAATATGTCCGTATATGGGCATTCAAAGATATGGGCTTAATATTGATGACATCAGGGATAAAAGGGACTTCTAAGGTTTTTTGAAAAACCTATGTTTCTATGTCAGTGGTGCTCAAACCTTTTCACGTGAAGGACCCCTAGAATTATATGTATTTGGCCGCGGACCCCCATCTCAAAATATTTAGTTCCAGGGACCCCTCAGAAGCAACATTTGAGTTACAAATGTTCGCTTAAAAAACACACGTATATTCAAAGATTTGCACACGTTCGCGAAAATAGCATATTTACAAGCTCGCAGCGCAGCATTCGGTGCCGCGCTGCGAGCTTGTAAATCTGCTAATAGCTAAAGCATACATGGGCAACTGGCGGCCGGGGGCCACATGCATTCACTTATTGCGGCCCGCAGGTTAATATCGGAATACTGAGATATTGATTTCAGCTGTTACAATTCCAAACATGCAAACATGACCCGCTTTCATTACGTCAGTCTATATTAGTAGCTTAATGACTAGTACTAGTCTTTTTTTTATGCACAATGTATTTGTATTTATACGTTCATTAAGTTAACATAAGAACATATAAATGTATTGGAAATTAAATAAAAACAAATCTTTTCAGGATTCGGCTATTTTGCTATTTCTGGCTGTACATGCATTGTGGCCTTCTGGAGTGAAGGCGGTCAAAGCTGCCCACCCCTGAGCTAAAGTATAAAATAATGAAGGCCCCTCCACCTTGGGCCCTGGTAACTCAGTCCCACTTTTCCCCCCCTTGTGACGCCCATGGATCAGGGGTTTTCAAAGTGGGTGACGGGGCACCCTGGGGTGCCGCGACGGCAGTCCAGGGGTGCCGCGAGATCATTTGATAATATTTGGAATTTATTTGGACACTTGAAAAAATATTTAGTATCATTTTAAACGTGAAGTACAAAGTTATTTTCAGTCAGTTCTAACCAAAATGGCTATTATCTCAACGTTTTCCTCGCAACATAATCACTAAAATATCGTCACTGTCAGGCAGAAACCCCTGTCGCACAGAACTAGCGAAAACAGCCGATCTACAAGCACACAACGCCTCGCATCGCGCGAGGCGTTGTGTGCTTGTAGATCTGCTGTTTTCACTAGTTTAGTACATTTTATAGACGATAAATACAAAACGGTTTTGGACATACAAAGTTTCCACCTGACAACGACGATATGCTATAAATATAAGGTGCTGGGAGTGAAATTTATAATGTAGGGGTGCCTCGGATTAAAAATAAATATTCATGGGGTGCCCTGAGACAAAAAAGTTTGGGAACCCCTGCCCTAGATCAACAGTGGCGCCATGGTGGTGTGTCTTGGGCGCCGGCGTCCTGGCAGCACATGGCCAGCTTCCTGGAGGCTCTGCGGGCGAAGCGGAGCTTCCCGCGCGCCCGCACCACCGCCGTGTACTGGCTGGACTTGAGCTTGGCGTAGTAGTCGGAGAACTTGTTGTAGAGGATGGAGATGGGCATGCCGTTGAGGATGATGCCGAAGGAGATGCAGCCCGTCGCGAAGATGCGGCCCAGGTTGCTCTCCGGGAACATGTCGCCGTAGCCCACCGTGCACAGACTGACCTGAGAGAGAGAGAGAAAGAGAGCAGTGGCATCAGTTCACAAAAAGCTAAGGTATGGCAACACGCATTTGTGTTTTGCACGCATGCCTTCACACGCGTGCAAAACACCAGTCATGTTGCCATACCTTAGCAACAGGCATGATACATTTATTTTAAGAAGTACATTTTATTTTTTCCTCCGTTTGTATGGTTTCTTGGGCTGGATATGGCAGCCTGGAACGGTTATTCAAGTGCAGCTAAACTTGGCATGTTAGTAAACGTGCCACAATTAACAATAATGCATTGCACCTGTGCAGCTGACCTACAGAACCTGGGAATATACCATTTTGTCAAGATGGGGAGAATACAAGTGTGGAGAATATAATTATAATATCTTGTTAAAGTTATACTATGTAACTTTTTTTATAAAACAAATCCTAAAATTGTCTTAAGTATTAAATCGCTAAAGTTTTAGAACGCCCACTCCGTGAATTTCAGCTCTGAAAGCCTTTTCTTTATATATTTTCTATGAGCCGTGAGGGGGGACGATTTTCGCGGCATAATTACGTCACTTCCCATTTTCTATATCCGCTGTCTACCGGATCACACACTACCGGCCAATCACAGCGAGTCTTTCCCGGAAGTTGATTTAGCCTCGAAAAACAACAGCTTTTGGCCGCTGTTTTAGTAGCTATTCAGTCCAGAGCTGAACCACCATGGAAAAGCAACAACCTCAACTCCCGGGAAGTTCTGGAACTAAACCCCCACCCGCAAAAAAGAAAAGAACAACAGAATCATCTCAACAACAAAAGGAATATCACCAGAAAAAGCAGAAATCGCGGATTTACCTTCTTCATATGCACGAGAAGTGGGAAAAGTTGAAGAAAGAAAAGAAATACAGCTATGATTTTTGTCAAAGCGTTTTGGGGTGCTAATTTGTAATGTAGGAACTACACTGGAAATACCGGTACCTGCAATACCGCTAGTGACCACTACCACTACTTGGGAAAGTTACATGGTATGCCTTTAAAGTGACCATTTTGTTAACATTTTCATTTATAGTTATTTTACTGTAATTTAACAACATAATAACCAGCACAGATAGACAAAGAGACATTCATGGATTTATATTTAAAAGTAACTTTTATTTTCCCCCTGGACCCAGGGTATGGCAGCTGCATACCCCTGCCATACCCAATTGACGCCCCTGACAGAGAGAGAGAGAGAGAGAGAGAGAGAGAGAGAGAGCAGGGAGGGCCTTTTGGTGGAATTACCAAAAATAGCCGACCTCCAAGCTCAGAGCTTGGCGGTTGGCTATTTTGCTTAATACTGAACTAAGCATAATCAAGTCAATCCAGGAGATGTGGCATAACGGCATGGATTTCTACACAGAAAGGACAATTTGTTCGACATAAGATGCTGCGTTCAAGTACAGGAGAGTTTGGACAAGGCTCTTGAATGCTGCCTTCAGGTATGGCATGGAAAGAGGGCATTTTGCATTTATTTCACCATAGTACAAACTGCATTCATGGTCTGGAGAGGGCACTTTTTACAGACGGGGGCTCAAGCCCCCTTTGATGTCTATATGTGCACGTGTCAGAGAGAGAGAGAGGGAGAGAGACAGAGAGAGAGAGAGAGAGAGTGAAGTGGATGGATGGATACTGATCGGTGTTTCCCTAAAATAGGTTGAAAATGGATGAAGTCGTATTTTTTTTTTTTTTTTTTTTAATCCCAAGATTTTGTAACCCATTTTTCATCCAGTAAAAGTAGTTCGGGAGTGGCTTATGGTGGTATCAGCCGGTAACTCGTAGGAGTCTATCCCAGTGTTTCTCAAACTTTCACATTTCAAGGCCTCCCCATAACTCTGATAGTGTACGACTTGTAAGGGTCAATTTAGACCCCCCTAAAGGAACCCAAACCCAAAAGAAATCAGAATATTCAACACAAATGTTAAACTTGTTCTCCTTTATGGCTGTGAAACCTGGAAAACCACCAAATCAATCACAGACAATCTACAAGTGTTTATTAACAAATGTCTCAGGTACATACTGAGGATTTGGTGGCCCAACAAGATCTCAAATGTAGACCTGTGTGAAACAGGAGCAAATTACCACACAAATCAAAGCTAGAAAGTGGGGATGGATCGTACATACACTTAGAAAGGATCCAAGAAACATAGCAAGACAAGCCCTGGACTACAATCCTCAAGGCAAGAGGAAGCCAGGTAGACCAAAATCCAACTCTAGGCGGTCAACGCTTGATGAACTGTCCAAGACAGGGACCTCCTGGCAAGAAGCAAAAACCATTGCACAGAGGAGAGTGAGGTGGAGATCCACGGTGGACGCCCTATGCTCCCAAGGGGGCCAAGAGGATTAAGTCAAGTAAGTCAAAGGAACCCACAGAGTCCCTGGAATCCACCTTGAGAACCACTGCGCTAGAACCCTGGGAGATTGTTGAAGGGAGCGGTACCTACCCTAGGGGAGACAGGGAGAACATGCAAACTCCAGTCCACACAGAAAGGCCCTTTCGCCAACCCCACCTGAGTTTTGGCACTGATGACGTGGAGGAGAGAACACGCCCCCGGCACCCACAGCGTCCCCGAACCCGGGACCTTCTAGCTGTGTGGCGACAGTGCTACCAACTGCCTCCTTGCCCCAAAGTTGTCTTTTAGTGGTTCTCAAATGATTAGATTTCAGGGACTCCCCAGGTTACTTTATGGGGTCTAAATCGACCCTTATTTGTCTGTAACTTTGACAGTGTACAAATGGAACCAAATGGGCCCGTTTGTACACTGTCAAAGTTAAGGGGAGACCTTCAAATTTCTTTGAGACATAGTGAAAATAGATCTACAGGTTCACAACACGTGCGTGCATGCGCGAGTGAGTGAGTGTGTGTGCGACTCACAGCAGCCCACCACCATGCGTGAGGTATGGAGGTGAAGTTGGTGTTGTTGACCTCGTGCTCCACGGTGTAGACCATGGCTGAGAACATGGAGATTCCTACAGCGATGAACAGCAGCAGACAGCCCACCTGCAGGAGGGGGAGGAACTGTTAAGCCCTTTTCGACAGCAGCTTTAGCACCACACTACACTACACCACATAAAATATCTACATTTTCCACTACACATAAGTACCCCTATCGGTAAGAAACAAATTGAACCTTTTAACTGTGATTATAATACAATATAAATTTGTATTACAACTTTCCTAATTATAATAAACTATAATGGATTATACCTGTGATTATAATACACTATAATAGATTATAATAGTGGTTACAACACAGTATAATATTTTATTATCATGTATTACAAATATACTGGTGGTCTAAATGAAAAGTCACTGAGTGATCAGTCATTATGAAGTGTTTGACCCTGTTTGGCCTAGCTCAGACCTACTCTGGGTTGGATACTTTTTAGTACCATATTTAGTACTACTTTCACACCACACTGTAGTGGAAAACCTGGCACAAGTGGGTGGTGTGGAGTGGTGTGGTGTTGGGCCATGTCAGTGGAAAAGGGGCATAATGTCCTCCCACTAAAACCATGAGCACAAAAGTGCTCAAATCAACTGTTGAGCACTTTTTCCACGAACAAAATCCAAATAATAATTAAGCTATGATGACTGAAATATTTACTGTAGTTTTCTGCTTTATGTTGGCCCCTGAAAATAGCAGATTTACAAGCCCACAACGCTGCTGCACTTAAAGGAGTAAAGCCCTTTGCACACAGGCGCGTTTAACCGCACGGATAAAACGGACAATATAATTTTTTGAAAAGAAAACAATGATTCTCTACGATCTCATGCACACCGGCTCCGAATTAGCCGTGCGACGAGTGGCTGCCGCCGTGCGTTTTTTTCTCGATCGAACCCAGTTCGATTCGTGCGTCTTGTCGCATGCGGTAAAAAACTCATCACTCCTTTTATGACTCCTTTTTGGATCCGCAGCGCCGATTCCGCACAGCCTTGCACACCAAATCCAATGCGTTTTATTCATGCCGCAAACGAAAAAAACGCAACTGTCCTGTGTGCAAAGGGCTTAATTCACCCCCAAAATGTAATCAGACATCACGATGCCATCATTAACACTGGGAGGAGGAGGAAGAAGGAGAAGACAGATGAAGACACATACTAATAATAATTTACATCAAAACTAAATAAAATAAACTAAGCTATGATTACAACAAATATATTGACAATTTTGTCAACAAATAAAACCTAGACTAACATTTTAGGGAGGGACTAGTGGAGAAGAGACCCAGTAAAAGCCAAAGCCAAGCCATTTTATGTTATGTTTGGTTGCACTCGGGTGTCTGAAAATTGCAGATTTACAAGCTCATACTGTAGATCTGCTATTTTCAGCATGCAACCAAGTGTGAAATCAAGCCATCAAGGCAAACACCATCAAAAACTAAATCAACTGTTGATTTAGTCAACTAAAATCTTATCATATTTAGTCGACTAAAACTAGACTCAAACTAAAACATTTCAGATGAAAGAAATATGACTGAAACTAAGTGAGATTTCACTCAAAGGTCTATAGGACTTAAAAAAAAAAAAAGCTGTCAAAATCAACAGTGCAGTGAACCAGACCTGTTGGTAACACTGCCTCAGTGTGAAGCCGAACGCTCGGAGTCCTGTGGAGTGACGAGCCAGCTTCAGGATCCTGAAGATTCTCATCAGACGAGCGATACGCAGCACCTGGCCTACCTGGCAGGGGGCGAGGAACACACAGACACACAATCGGAGAGGACAGTTGGTTTTTGTTACGGTAAAAAACAACAACACTGCACTGTACTGTGAGTGGTTCTCAAACTGTGGGTCTGTGTTTTTTTTCCTATTGCCCTGAAAACTTCTCCCATAGACAGGCGAGAAGAGATTCTTAATCACGATAAATGACAACGATTATCGTCCATCTCTACAACCAACCTAATACTAGGGGTGTAACGATCCATTTTACAGCGATACGATACACATCACGATACTTGGTTAACAATACGATACATGGACGATATTGGTTCATTCATGGTGATGTGATACGATTCGATTCAACGATTTAAAATTGATATAGAAACTATTTAGGAAGGAAATTAAATCTGTGTAAAACGTGTAAAAAATCTATTATTATGGAAGTAAACACTGTGATTCTCTAGCAAATACATGGACATTATATATCAACACCCGTACCTTGACATGAACACAGAGATTACACACATTTATGGATAGACCAAGAGTAGCTATATGGAATGGAAAGGTAATTAGACTGCTCTTTTCATTCTCCCTCTTAAAATCACACAAAATACTTAGTTTATATACAATCAATTATTTCCATTGCAAAATGATTCGATATCGATTACCGCATTTGATACAATACGATGCAAAGCCAAAGCAGTACGTTTTTTTGCTTTTGCAAACGATATAGTAGATCATTACAAAGTTTATTTTTTGATTCACTTTTGTTACTATATCGTTACACCCCGACCTAATACTCTTCTCTCTACTTTCTCACTGGTCTTTACCTTCCCGACCTGCGCGGCCGTCTCGCGGTCCCAGGTGTCTCTCATGGTGTGCTCGTCCAGGAAGCTCTCCAGCGCCAGCTGCAGGTAGAGGGGCAGGATGGCGATGAGGTCCACGGCGTTCAGCATGCTGCGGGCGAAGCGCCGCAGGTCGGGCGTGGACACCAGGCGCAGCACGTACTCCACCGTGAAGAAGGCGATGCAGAACACCTCCATGTACTCTCCGTACGACCTGCCGCCCAGCCCGTCCGCCGACGGCTGAAAGAGGAGGCGCCATATTAGTTTTGTACTTCTTCTGTTTTGTATGTGTCTATGCAGTTAAAACCCATTTAGGCCTTGAATTATTTAAAGGAGCTATAGTCAACCTTTTCTTGAAAAACAAAAAATAAAAATTACGTTTTGAAAATATTTTATAAAAAAGATTAAGCTTCATATATGTGTTTCTATTCAAAAATTACCACAAAAAGCGTAATGATAAAATAATCATTCTGGCCATTGTCAGACTGAATTTGTCCCTTATCAATCTATATAAAAGAATAGAAGAGGGATGTAAACAAAGTCGGCACGAAAATGTTGATTATGATGATAAAAAATTGTTATTTTATCATTATTTTATGCTTTTTGTGGTCATTTTTGTGTGCTTGTAGATCTGCATTTTTGTATTAGTTAAAGCAGAAAAATAATGATTAAAGTGGTTCAAAAAAATCAAAAGTGACACAGATTTGCAGTCTAAATGGGTTAAAGGGGTGATGCCATAGTTTTGTACCTTTTCTGTTACCTTTTCTGTTTTGTACAAACGCACCTTGTACTGCATCTCCTCCACCGTGTTGAGCGTCATGGCCACTAGGGACACCAGCACGAAGAAGGAGGAGGCCACGGCCATCAGCTTGGCCAGGACGGAGGAGAAGGGCTTCTCCATGAAGTTCCAGATCCTCCTCCTGGTGGGACCCAGCACCATGCCGTGGAACAGCTCCTCGTCCTCCTCCACCTGCACCTGAGACGGGACAAAGGAGGACAGTCTAGCTAATGTGGTTAAACAGCCAAAGAGACTGGAACGACAGAACTGTTGATGTAAACTACAGTATTATTCTGAATTGGTTTCTCCAGGTCATTGCCAGGACAATGCCCACCAGCTTTATTGTTGTAATTTCTATAGCCCAGGGGTCTTCAATGTTTTCATGCCAAGGACCCCTTAGTTGAAAGAGAGGTGAAGCAGGGACCGCCACAACCTGTCCATAGATTCCATATGGTTTCATTATTTGACACCACAATCATCAGTGTATTTTGGATTCATGTTAATGTGTGTTTTCAGATATTTAACCACTTGAACCGTCACTACTTAATAAACTTGACCTTTCACTGTACTTAGTCTGCTCTTTTTCCCCTCCAAAGGGGGGGGGGGGGGGGGGGGGGAGGACCCCCTGCAGTAACTCTGAGGACCCTCTAGGGGTGACAGTTGAAGACCCCTGCTATAGCCAATAGAGGCCTAATATATTTGACCCAGCCTACATAATGACCACAGAAGACAGCAAACAGGTGACTTCTCTGTAGATTTGACCAAGCGTCAAACATTGACTGTGACGGAACATACTGAGTTTCCTTTTCTGTCCCTATCGGGACATACAAATCAAACAGCTCTGAGTCGGCCCGAAGCGGACTTTGCAACGCTCGACATGCCGTCTCGCTTGCCAGTGCAATGCCTCTCAAGTGGCTCAACTCCGCTTTAGACGGTGCACCTCCATCGATTTAAAAACAAAACAAAAACTAAGCTATGATGATTAAAACTAAGACTAAATATACTGACAGTTTAGTTAACAACTAAAAACAAGAATAAAATGTTAGGGAGGGACTAGTGGAGAAGAGATCCAGTAGAACTAAAAGACAAGTCACTAAGAATGCCCTGATTGGCTACGGGCATAAGCACAGATACACGACAGATATGCCTCCAAATGCAGTACTTAAGCAAGTAATAATAATGCATTGCATTTTTATATCGCTTTTCTGAGTAGCCTACTCAAAGCGCATTATGAGGGTCCATTCATTCATACTTTGGAAGATGCCAGCGTCCTCACTTCCCACATTCACACACCAACGGTGGCAAACTAACATCGACCAACTCATCGGAGGCAAGCCCAAGGACACTTCGAAATGTGGACAGGAGGAGACGGGATTCGAACCAGGGACATGCTGGGCCCCTGATTCAGCCCGGGAAAAAGAGTTGGAGAGGCCCTCATTGCGCGCTATAGAGAGATCTTGTAGATGCTTGTAGATCTGCTGTTTTCACTACTTTTGTGCGACGGCCTTGTATGATGAAGCAGGGCTTTACTTTGCGAAAAAAAAAATACAAATTTGAAATATACGAGGTTTCTGCCCGACAGTGACGATTTACCGCATTCATTTTACAAGACCTTCAGCGCTATATCACGTGGTCTTCATCCCCCATAACCATACCGCGATCCCCGTTGTATACTCACCACAGTCCCCAGCGAAATTCTTCAATCTGCGTTGGCTTAGAGTGGCGGTTTTGGCCGACGCAACTTCTCCCCGTGCGTTTCGCGTGCGCGATCCGTTCACGTAAATGTCGGCTCAAATAATCCAAGTATGACTCCAGAGTAGATATGATCATTTTCGCTAGCTTAGCCCCCAGCACTCCTGCTATGCGAGCACTAACGTCTAAACAGAAAATGGACGGTAGCTGGGAAGCTATTACAGGGAATGGACCTGACATCACTTCTGCTTCTTGTCAGAGGAGCCATGCGCTATCGATGGACGAGCGGTGACTAGGGAAGGTTAGACGATCGCCGATTTTTGGATAAAATTCATTTATTTCGTTTTTAATGACCCAGTAGGCCTACGGTAAAAGACGGCGCGGCTGAGACTCCTTGCTCAGATGTCCAGTATAAAACGGTTTTAATATGGGCATCTCCATACGGCTGTCAAAGTGTTAAGAGTGAAGTTTTAATCCCACCAGGCCTGGTGCCTGGATGAAGTAACTGACCTTTACAAATCATTGATTATAGCCTCAAAAAGGCCAAATAACAACTTGAGGCCGCTGTTTCAGAATCAAAGAATACATTTATTAATGAGAGTACTTGTATGAACGATTTTCTGTCAGAATCAGCAGGGGGAGGCACGCGGCAACAGCTGTAGCTTGCAGCGCTCTAATAAATGGGTTATGGTCAAGGGCACACACAAACACATATCTGTCATCATTATCTCTCTCTCTCTCTCTCTCTCTCTCTCTCTCTCTCTCTGTCATCCCTCGTAGCTCTTCTGTCTGTGGATTGCCTCGATGCAGGGCTGAAAGGTTTAATTTAACACCGCAAAAAGCATGCCAGCAAGACATCTAATAGGCTATATGCACAGCATATAGGAGATAAGTGGGGTTTCTTCCCACTTCCTTCAAAGCTGTTACCAATGATACTAATGAAGGCTCTGTTCCATTTCATATAGCAAAGTGGTTCTCAAACCTTTTATTTCAAGGACCCCTATAGCTGTAAGAGTGTACAAATGGAACCAAATTTGGTTCCATTTGTACACTCTCAGAGTTACACACCTTTTAAGGGGTCATTTGGAACCCCCAAGGAACCACAAGGGTGCCTGAACCACACTTTGAAACCCACTGGTGCACAGTAGCAGAGTGTTTCCAGTAAGCCAACATGGCACAACATCAGCACCCTGACTCTGTTTGACCAGAATGGAACAGAGCCTTCATTAGTAGTATTGGTAACACCTGGGAAGGAAGTGAGAAGAGAGCCAACTTCTCTCAAAAATGGATATAGCCTATTAACAACCTACAGATCAGTGGCGTACTCTCTCTGGCATTGTGCATGCACACCCCTACACACAATTAACAGCGCTGTCCATGGTGCTGAAGTCCACACAGTCCACATCGGTCACCTGATTGTCAACAGGTGGCTGCAGTGACAATGACCTACCGTGATTCAGGCAGATCTGTATGTGCACAATTATCAGCCAGCAGTAGGCTAAATGCAGCAGAAGGCTTATAACGCTTACGCTGATGCAGTGTTGATTTTGACTGGAAATTTTGTTTTAGTCATGTCATGGCTTTTGAATAAAGTTAATATTTTAGTCATATTTTACTCTTCTGAAATATAGTCAGCTGAATTATTATCGTCGACTAAATATGCAGTTAATTTTGTCAACAAAAGTGTATTTGGCAGGCTTTGATGGCATCATAATGGCACATATTTCTACATTGATACTTTTTTACTCAGGTAAATAGGCCTACTGCACCACACCACACTGACCTCAGGTGCGTAGCGCTATTCCGAGGTCCTGTTGTTTCGATGTTCCAGTAGTCCGAGGCTAACCTGCCGACGCTGGTGAATGCTAACCTGCCGACACTGGTGAATGAATGAACCTGGTGAATGCTAACCCTAACCCTAAACCCTAACCCTGGGACCTCGAAACAACGGGACCTCGGAATATGGGGATCTTGCCACTGACCTCGGCCTCCAGGTCTCTCTGTATCTTCAGCTGCTGGTTGAGCTCGTCCTGTCTCTCCTCGAAGCCCGCACGGCAGCATCGCTGAGCGTTCTTCAGCCTCACGCCCCAGTAGTTCAGCTCCTCCACGTAGTTCCGAGGACACAGCTCCTCCTTGATCCACAGCACGCCCGTCCTCACCGCCACAAGCGCACACGCAAAAAAACCAAAAAAAACATCCATGAATTCAAGACTCCAGGGTGAGTAATTGATTTAAAAAAAAATCAAAAAGTAAAAGTGAAGTGACTGCGTTTTTTGGACACACCAACTTATTTGTGTATCCCAAAGGTGAAATTAGCCATAGTGAGATGAGATATATGTGAGGGTATCATTTTGGAGCTAAATAATTACCTCATACAATTAGTGTAATATTAGTTTATTTATCAGTGCTTTTTGAGCGGTGGTAAACCGCTCCATAGAGTGGCTGTGTGTGTGTCTGTAGCCATTTTGGCAGCTATTTTTGCCATAGCAATGTGTGTGTGTGTCTGTAGCCTGTACATCCTAGACTTATATCCTAGTCTGAAGACGTTATGCAAGCACGACCACCGCTCACTTTACATTGGGTGTGATTTTTTATTCTTCTCTTAACAGTTTCTATGCCAGCCCATTTCAGTGTTTTTTTACGACCACAAGAAAACACTGTTTACACATCTATCCGTCCTGTCCATTCCTTTCAGTACCCTGGGTGACGCTAAATTCTACCACAGTTACACTCATACGATCATGCTAACAAAATGAGCTAACACCTACTTTTGCGTCGGGCGCTCCGCGCACGCGCTCCGTGCATGTGATGGTAACGTTCGGAACTGCATTGCCACCAGCTGCTCAGATCTTTTTTCCGAATGAAGCTACGACTTACGGGTGAGGAGTAAAGTGTGTGTTTGTGTTTCATGCATTCTAAGGTCTTTTCACAACAAAGCAGAGTCACATGGGCCTACACTTCCCCGTTTTCGTTCAGTCACATGATCTGCCACTGGAGGCAAGCGTGTAGGTTCCGTACGGAACCCTTGTTTGTTGAATCGGCAAAAATAATGTATTTTGAGTTGTTTTATAACAAAAATAGCCTATTCTCGTCAATCTTCGTCTGTGGCCTGGCTGCCTAATTAATCATTCTCGTCAATCTACCCCCTTGGCTTGGAAACTGTTAAGCTGCACTTTGGCTTTGTAGGGAAGTAGGCCTATAGTTTTCAGCTATATTGTCGGCTTAATTTCCCATGCCGTACTACCTGTAGAAGTTAAATATGTGGTGGAAGACTTGCGGGTCTCTGTCGAAGAAGAACTCGTTGCTCTGGAAGATGTAGTCGTCACACAGGTCCAGCTTCCTGCTGTGGTCCGTGTACGTGGCCAGCCGACCGATGCGAGTCTTTGGATACTTGGCTGCTAACCTGTAGGGCATGTGGTATACCTGGACCAAAAGAGAATGGAATACAATTAATGTGTGGACCAGGGCAGGAATTTCATGGAGGCCATGAAGGACATGGCCGCCGTTGCCCCTCAGTTTGTGCCCCTCAAACCAATGGCATGACCTGAGGCCACAGTGGCCTTAATGCCCCAGCTGAGCTGAGCTGACTGTACCACTTTCTCCTCTGTGTCATTCTTGTCTGTATGTAGACAGTAGACACTGGTATCTCTTTCTTGTCATGTAGAAGCCTGTGTCTTTTGTTGAGATTCTGAAATCTTAACTCCCCACGTCCCCATCTTTAAACCAATCCATTGACTTTGATTGGTGCAGGGCTGAGCATGGATTCATCAGATTGCAAATATTATCATTTATCTATTTCTCTACAGATTAGGTTATCATCCCTAACCGATTCAACACAATCTTTCAATGGACTAAAATCTTGTTTTATTTTATGGTCTTCCTGCCCTGGCATTTGGCTTTGTGCCCTAAAAGAAAACACCAAAGGCCAAGTGGCCTTGCCCCTAAAATGACAAAAATTCCAGGCCTGGTGTGGACAACTAACTTTCAGCCTTCTAGCAGGTTCTCTCTCTCTCCATCTGTAACCTCATGTCACCGGCGTCACCAGGCTTTCCATGAAAGCAAAGCCTGGTATTCGTTTTAACCGGGCCATGTGATCCGGCCTATGTGTGGCCTAAACTGGTAACAGGCAGAAGAAGCAGCGTCGCTTTGTTTTGGTCCCCCCTGTGTTTCTCCAATCCCTATTTAAATGCTCGAGAAGTGTAGTCTTGGCAGTCGCTACGAATTGGACTAAAAGATGGATGTAGTCATGGATATGACTAAAAACATGACGTAGGCTGTTTCCGCTCCTGATCAGAAACCCAAAATGCTACTGATCCCTGGCTAGTGTGTGTGTGTGTGTGTGTGTGTGTGTGTGTGTGTGTGTGTGTGTGTGTGTGTGTGTGTGTGTGTGTGTGTGTGTGTGTGTGTGTGTGTGTGTGTGTGTGTGTGTGCGTGCATGCATGCTGTGTTGACAGACATCACAATCATATTGGACAGACGAGTGCTAATTTTCAACACCTGTCCCCACGTCTATAGAAACTCTCCATTGTAATAAAGATCAGACACAATTCATTCACTGTGAAACAAAGGCAACATAATCATTCCAATAAACCAGTCTGAATTACATTCATGTGAGCACTCTTGATTTGTGTGCGTGTGTGCGCGCGCGCGCGTGTGTGTGTGTGTGTGTCACTTTAACAAGGTATTATAATTATATTCTCCACACTTGTATTCTCCCCAGCTTGACAAAATGGTATATTCCCAGGTTCCGCAGGTCAGCTACACAGGTGCAATGCATTATTGTTAATTGTGGCACGTTTACTAACATGCCAAGTTTAGCTGCACTTGAACAACCGTTCCAGGCTGCCATATCCAGCCCAAGAAACCGTAGAAACCTGTGCAAAAAACTGACAAAACTCGTTTTTTTCAGACATTGTGAAAATAGCCGATCTACATGCTCACAACACCTTGCAGCTCAAGCCGCTGTGAGCATGTAGATCTGCTATTTTCACAATAGAACCGTGTTATACAAAATGTAATGACTCTTTTCCATGAGGACTCCCACCTTTGCCATACCCCCAGAGAGAGAGAGAGAGAGAGAGAGAGAGAGAGTCAAGCTGGGGGCGGTGAGGAGATGATTAGAACGAGGATGATGAGGATAGATATGAGTAGTATGGAGGGCTCTATGCTATAGTATAAGTAGAGATTTAACCTCGTAATGGCAGGATGACATGTGCAGCGACTTAAGGCTTTGCTATGATTATGACCCAGTTCCAGTCCTTCAATATGCCCTGACTCTCTCCTGCTGTGCCCACCTTCTACCCAGAGAGGAGAGAGAGTCAAACACCCAGGGCTTGTTTTAACCCATTAAGAATTATGTTGTATTGAAAAATAGCAGATCTACAAGCTCACGGCGCGGCACCGAGTGCTGTGCTGCAAGCTTGTAGATCTGCTATTTTTGAAAAATAAATCATCAATTCATCAAAAATCATGAAAATGTGTGCAAATCTTTGAATATATATATTTTTAAAGTGAACATTTCTAACTCAAATATTTGCTTCTGGGGGGTCCCTTATACATATGATACATAATATTTTGAGACGGGGGTCGGCGGCCAAACATATAATTCTAAGGGTCCTTGACATGAAAACGTTTGAGAACCACTGACATAGAAACATGTGCCTTAGAAGGATTCAGAAAACATTTATAGAATCGGGTCAAATATATTCAAAGACAGGTGTCTGCAACGTTTTACAGGCCAAGGACCCCTCAGCTGAGAGAGAGAAGAAGCAGGGACCTCCCACCACACACTATGTTGCGGATTAAACTTTTTCATAGATTTCATAGACAGATTCATCAACTTGTTTGACAGCACTATCATCAGCTTCAATTCAGGTTTTAGTTTTTTTGGTTTGTTGACTTCCCTTTTGTATTATATGTTGGATTCATGTTTATGGCTATTTTCAGACATGTAACTGCTTGTTGCTATTTTTGGCTGAAGTTCTCCTCAGAACAGGCATGCAAGCCAAGGTTCAAGTGGTCAATGTAAAAAAAAAAAAAAAAAAAAAAAAGTTCCCATAGGCCTACAACAAAGATTTGCCGGACACGCGGTAGTAGTAACTCTTGAGGACCCTAGGGGTCCCGGACCCCCTGAAGAACTACTGAGTTTCAGTGTTATGTATTTCATAAAGCAGCAGCAGTTAAAAGGGGCAAATGACAGTACTGTCTCAGTTGACAGTAAACGTGTGGAGAATGTTAGAGAGGCAAGGGCTGACATTTCAAAAAGGGCCTTTTGGTGAAAATATCGAAAATAGCAGAGGCGTTGTGAACTTGGAGGTCGGCTATTTTCGGTGCTTGATACCACACTGAACTAAGCATAATCAAGTCAGTACTGGAGATGTGGCGTAACGGCATGGATTTCTACACAGAGAGGGCAATTATTTCAACATAAGATGCTGCATTCAAATTCAGGAGAGTTTGGGCAATTCTCTTAAATGCTGCCCTCAGCTATGGCATGGAAAGAGGACATTTGCATTTCTTTCAACAAAGTAAAAACTGCATTCATGGTCTGGAAAGGGCACTTTTCTACAGATGGATAAAAGGGCAGGGTCTCAAGCCCCCTTTGATGTCTATGTGTGTGCGTGCCCTGCTGTACGGTACCTTGCCTCCGACGTTGATAGTGAGCGTGCAGGTTCTGGGGGGAGGGGAGAGGGGTCGCGTCGGCGAGGACACGCGCCGGTCCTCCTCTTCGTCTTCATCGTAATCAGCGAACGGATCGTAGATGTCTCTGCCAAGGCTCTGTTCACAACAGAAGAGGACAGCGGCTTAGTCGAATGGCATCGAAGATCGAACAGCACAAATGACACCAAAAGGTCAACAATAATAATTATGGTAAAATGGTAAAAATTGGGGGGTGGGGGACTGGGGTGCTAAAATATAAAAAATAGGGTAAGTGATTTCATTTACCTCCAATCATGATCAAGTGGGGACGGGCCTTGATGCGTGTAAGGCCCATCCCCACTCGACCATGATTGGAGGAAGGCCCCACTCTATCCTGATTGGATGAAAGCCTTTCTCCTCCACCAAAACTGAAACTACTTTTCACAGGAGATGAGGCTGAAGTCCAAATATGGACTAAACACTCTATAGTAACTGGTACTATCAGAACATAGATTGCTTTGACTGTTATTATTTGAATTAAATGAAATCACTTACCCTACCTTTAACAAGAAAATAGTTTCTTCCAAAGAAATCAAAATTAATCATCATTCAAAGTTGGATCCACATGTGCTTTGTGTAAGCAGGCTCTGATATCAGTCCTCTATGAAATAAGTTCTATCCCGATCAGAGCAGATTTGACAGATATCATGAAAATAAAAAATATTTTCAGTAACTCAACTAATAAACTCAAGTACAGTTTTGAAGTACGTTTACTTTACTGGAATATTTCCAATTATCTACTCCACTACATCTCAGAGGCAGGGGAGCCCAGGATCGAACCGGGAACCCGCTATACATCCTGAGCCACTGCTGCCCCACATTCTGAGACAATCACACCCACGGACTACACCACTGCATAATAATAATCTAAGAAAATCTATCCACGAGTTTCCTACGCCCCATAGTGCATTGCGCAAACGTTTGCATCGATCTTCCGGCGCCGATTTACAAGCTCTCAACTGGTTGCATCTGCGACGCGACGTGAGCTTATGTCTGCTGTTAAACCCGGAAGTTTGGTCCGGATAGTCTCCAGTAAACTCCCGCGGAAACTTGTGGATACAACTCGGGAAAAGAAAGAAAGAAAGAAAAGGCAGAAAGAAAGAAAGGAAGAAAGAAAGAAAGAAAGAAAGAAAGAAAGAATCAAACCAACAAACAAACCAACAAACAGTGAAAACAGAAGGTTGCGTACCTGCATGGAGGTGTGTGGTTTTCGCCGTGGCTCCATGTTGTCTTTGATGCTGTGTGTGGACAACTGACCCCACTTACAGCCTTCTAAGTTCTCTCTCTCTCTCTCTCTCTCTCTCTCTCTCTCTCTCTCTCTCTCTCTCTCTCTCTCTCTCTCTCCCTCTCCCTCCCACTAGTGAGATTATCTAACGGTGTGTATGAGGAGATCAGATTGAATCTTGCAAAGCCGATTTATGAATATGGAAGCAGTTCACTCAGCCATAGTGTCGGATTAAACACGAGAGGTCATTGCTCCTGTCCGGGGCCAGTTTTGCAGTGCTGTGTGTGTGTGTGTGTGTGTGTGTGTGTGTGTGTGTGTGTGTGTGTGTGTGTGTGTGTGTGTGTGTGTGTGTGTGTGTGTGTGTGCGTGCGTGCGTGCGTGTAAGCATGCGTGCAGGGGGGCACACATAGACATCAAAGGGGGCTTGAGCCCCTGCCCTTTTATCGGTCTGTAAAAACTGCCCTTTCCAGACCATGAATGCAATTTTTACTATGGTAAAAGAAATGCAAATGTCCTCTTTCCATGCCATACCTGAAGGCAGCATTCAAGAGAATTGCCTTGTCCAATCTCTCCTGAACTCAAATGCAGCATCTTGCCCTCTCTGTTTAGAAATCCATGCCGTTACGCCACAACTCCAGTATTCACTTGGTTATGCTTAGTTCAGTGCTGCGACGCGTTATGAGCTTGGAGGTCTGCTATTTTTGGTGCTTCCAATCTGGGCACTAAATGGGCACTAAATACTTACCAATATTGTGTTCATAAAGGTGTCTATCACCTCTGAATTTGTTCCAACCCAACTCCCTTGGGAAACTTTGCGGGAGCCAATCAAAGATGGGATCTCATTGACTTTACTATAGCTCAAGGAATGTTTTTTTTTTTTTTTTTTTTTTTTTTAATATATGTTTCCAATGGATTCAGAATCATGAAAAAACCCAGTTTGACCCCTCACATGCTACTTGAAGCAGATGTGTTTTTGTATTATTTTCACTTTGATTGGCTCCCACAAAGTTTCCCAAGGAAGTTGGGTTGGAAAAAAGTTCAGATGTGATAGTAGGAGAGCCTGCACGATTGTAACGTTTTTCACATTTCAATATTTTACTCAAATATTATTTTACCTACATATGTAATATTTTCAGGCAAAGGACTTACACATGTCTGCTATCATAAACCACTTCAAGTTTTTCATTTGATAAAACAGGTCATGAGTTATTAAACCGAGAGTGGACGCTGTTCCGATGTTACATTTGAAGCCCACACGGGATTAATTGTAACAGCATGATTTACAAATGTAACACAGCTAAAGAACCTTAATAAACAAATAGTTTTTTGTTTAAATCAATTATATTTCATTCAAGCAACTCTTTTACATTGTTTTCATACCAAGGGTGTGATAAGATACTATATCATACTTTAGGAAAATATTAAATATTACAAGATGTACCAGTTTAAGCGTTTGAGTGAATTCCATGGGGAAATACATTGATTACCTAAATAAATAGCAAGTTTGATTAATGCAACATGTTATACATCCCTAATCTGATTTAAAATACACTGTAATCGAATGTCAGCTGACTGAACACAATATTGGCCAATATGTCAAATATTTCAATATGATATTATCATGTTAAATTATGTTACAATTGAACCGTTTTGCCACCCCTGCTTTGACGTTGCCTACAGAACAGAACTAACATGCATAGCAAGTTAAAACGATGTAAACTAATGAAGAACAGATACATATGCAGACAGCCATCTAGATTTTATCTCAGCAACATTAAAGAAAAGATTTGCAGACCAAAGATACTCAAGGTGAAAATCTTTACGCATTTTGAGAAATACCAGTTTTTCTGCAATAACTCGGTCTAGGCTGGATACAAATAGTTCTTACTTCCTGGAGACGTTCATTACGGCCCTGGTCACATACTGATGCGATGACGTCATGATGGCATTGACCAATCAGGAGATAATGTGCTTGTTACAATTATGAAGCGTTACAATTGAGGCGGCTCTCCCCTAGACACCTTTATGAACACACTTGTGAAGAAAGATATTGCTAAATATTTAGTTCCCAGATTGGTCAAAGACTGGCCAACTTTTCCCTATAGGTGGTGGTTTTTGATGCCCTGTCTAGTGCACTGGCCTATGTGTGGTTCCTTAAAAAACTGTACCAACATTAAAAGTGTGGTACTCCTATCTGGCCACCAGATGGCGGCCTCATAAAGGAGACCACAAAGACCGGCTAAAAATAATGATAGAATACCTGTGAATGTTGTGTGTTGTATTCACTGGGGACTGTGCATAGCAGTTCAACCACCCTGAGTCCAATCTAAGTTAGACCGCATACCTGATTAAAAGCAATTGTAAACTAAATTGAATTGGAAACCTAGTACATTAGTCTTTCCTATAGTGAGTCCCCTGGGCTATGAGACGTGCCAGATAGAGGCTTGACAACAAACAATTATAGTCTATGTGTGTATAGGCTATATAAAAACCTGTTGCACCAAGGCAGTTAAAATAGCCTACACATAAAATCTAAAAATGTAAAGAAGGCATAATAAAACGTAACATGAAGAAGAGTCCAAGTCACAGTTAAAACAGGAATAGTGGTTTTATTCATAAAAATGCTGAAAATAAAAATGAATCCATCTCCTATGTAGTGTTTATGGAAGAGTGTGCAGGTGATAAAGCATGTTGGGTGTGCTAAGGGATAAGGGGTCCTGGATGGGGGATGAAGTATGGCTATGAGGGTTGGTAATACATTGGCGTGACCTAAAGTGATAATCTAAAATGACACAGATGCTTTTATTGGGTTAAATATAAAATACAAATATTGTTATTTACGTGTTGTGTTTCTAAAGTGTTGTTGCTCATTTGTTTCTCTTTTTGTGATTATTGTTTAAACCAGTGGTTCTCATCATTTTCATGTCAAGGACCCCCCAAATGAATGTATATTTGTCCACAGACCCCCATCTGAAATTATACATTTGTGGGAAGTGGCTTTATTTAATCAGAGTCACCGGGTCAGTGTAGAAATAAATTGTCTTTGAAAACAAAAGATTTCACTGTAAAGAAGTCAGTAGAATCTAAGCTGTACTGTTGATATATTGCTGGATTAAATGATGCATTCATGAAAAAAAAATCATCTGCTAGGCTGAGACAATGTCACATTTATTGTGTGCAAAGTTTCACGTCGACCGGTTCAATGGTCCCGGAGACTAGCTGTAGGCTGCACGCACGCACGCACGCACGCACGCACGCACGCACGCACGCACACACGCACGCACGCAGGCTATCTAAAATCTAGATAGATAGATAGATAGATAGATAGCTGTTTGTCATGCAGCTCTTAACTCGCTGACAGTCTAACAGGAAGCTGTAATCTAAAATAGAAGGTGACACAGGATGTGGCAGGTTGTTTTTCACAGTCACACACGCTAGCGGTGGTGTTTACCTGCTAACCTGGTTCCTCTGTACTAGCACAAAACTGTTTAATCGGCACTTTACACCAATGATACGTCAATGAACATTTACCCTAGAGAGACATTTACCGTAATATTGAAGTTCTGAGGTTCTGAGATGCTCTGGATAAGATAGTCATTCTAAATTGTAAAACCTACTTAAAAATCATTAGTTTTACATAAATGAATCAACATTTCACACATCACATTTAATTCTGTATTTGAATCCACAAATTAATATGAATTTAAAGGGAAACAAAGGTAACTGGGTTAAACAGTTCATGGTATAGGCTACTGGAGGAGAAGTAGCCGATATTTATCTGTTCGAGCCTACATTTTACTTTGGCTATGTTGGTGTATTTGTTATCTGCAAGTAACAGTTATTTCTTATAAAGAAGAAAGATGTTTCCTATTGTTTCCTTGACAAAAAAGGGGGAAATACAGTCATCTTTGTCCCGAGGGGCACTGACACGGACATCTAGAACTAAGTCAGGGGTGGGCCACCTTATTTATTATATATTGGCCATATATATCTATATTATCTTTACATTATGTTTGCGTGCGAACTTCAGGTGCTAAAATTAGTACTTGAAGTTCGCTTAAAAAGTCACTAACATGCCCACATATTAGGTTAACTGCAGGGCTTACAAGCGTTGATAGGCTGTACTGTATTCACGTCATGAATTAAAATAAATTGAGAAATCATAGGAAAACATAAAGATGCACAGAAGACAGCCAGACACACAAAGCTATATATATATGTTAACTAATCTTTAAGGCCATTGGCCTGCGTATTCATTAGTCTTTAATGTTAAAGATTAGTTAATACTATAGATAACTGCATGCTTCAGCCTGCCTGCTGCTGCTGCTGCCTGCAGTACAGACACACGTCATGGAATCACAACACCGCCGCAGAATGCTTCTGCACAAGCACGCTGCTGTGACGCACATAACAGCAACCATGACAGCCATGGCCATCAATATCTAAGCTATAATTAGTGTAAATTTGTTACTGTGGACTGTTAGTTATGAAGGTTAGGCTACTTATTGTACCATGTCAGTCAATGTTCTTCCAAACAACTCCATTATTATCACAATCTCCAGTTGATAACATGGTCAATTGACAGTAAACTGTTTATCCATTGTAGTTTTTAGTTGTAATTTGGAGATTGAAAGCTCTGGCTAGGCTTGCATTTTGGATATGAACTCTTGGCCTACTGTTGTAAACCCTAAAGCCATGCAAACTTTACTAAATAACAAACAATGTGTCTTGGACAACATTTAGATTATATTCCCAATTTGACATGTTTTACGTCTTTCCGTGTTTGAACTCCATTTCGCTGAATTTAAATGTATGCAACAGCACTGCCAACAAGTTGCTGATGATAAAGCCATTATGGCAGACAGTGTTCTTCCAACTAAAGATCTATATACGTATATGAATCAGTCAGGGGATAAGTTAATTCACACGAGGTGTTACGTTTTTAACGTTTCATCCAGGTGCCAGTGCTACACTATATAGAGTCTGGTACTACACCTTCTGAATGCTATATAGAGTCTGGAACGATAGAGCCTATAGAGTCTGGAACGACACCTCCTGAATGCTATGTGGAGTCTGGAACTACACCTACTGAATGTTATATAGAGTCTGGAACTACACCTCCTGAATGTTAAAGGCCTATAGAGTCTGGAACTACACCTCCTGAATGCTATAGTCTGGAACTACACCTTCTGGATGTTATACAGTAGAGTCTACTTTCTACTACTCCTCCTGAATGCTGTCTGGAACTACACCTCCTGAATGTTATATAGTCTGGAACTACACCTCCTGAATGCTATAGTCTAGAACTACACCTCCTGAATGCTATAAACTGTAGGCCCAATTCCATTCCACTCCCTTACTGACTCAGTGACTTAGGTGCGCATTCACGTGAAGTCAGTGAGGGCTTTAGAGCTGTTCCAATTTAAATGGGTCAGTGATGCAGACTGGGGGTTACGTTTAGGTCAGGTTTAGGCATTGTTTTACTGAGGTTATGTTGTGCTGTTACTATTATTATTTATTTGGCATCGAGAAGGAGAGCAGAGTCTGACATCATTCATTTCTCCTAAATTGACAAACCTGAACCTCGTTAGTTAGTTAGGCTGCTGTAGCCTACGGATTAAACAAGCGTTCTGTGTTAATAAACACATGTATACAAAATATGTTGTAATTTGTATTATCCTTAGGGCTTTGATACAAACTCTAAACATGAAGGCTGTAGTTGTGGTAAAGGACTCTCATCTCAACTACGCAGCAAAAAAGGGGGAAAAAAAGGCAGCAAGGGCGAGCTCCCAGAGAGTCCACGACCGCAGACACGTCCTCCCCCCACACCCCTGTGCCCCCACCGTTGTGCTCATACTCGTTGGGAAAAACATGCACGCAGCATCTCACCAGCGTCACACCGTCTTCCCGTGAGGACGCCAGGACGGGAGGATGGAGCGGTTAGCATCACCAGCGTGGCTCCGTCCTCCCGTGAGGATGACGGGCGGCCTCAGGGGAAGACTGTGCGTCCACAGGTTAGCATTTCACCAGGTTAGCATCAGTAGCGTCGAGCTCCGAAAGCGTCGGCAGGTTAGCATGTCACCAGTGTTAGTTTTACTGAGGTTAGGGTTAGGGTTAAGGTTAGGTTTAGGTGGAAGGTCCTCCCATAAGGGATGTTAAACTGGGAGTCGGGGACTTGGCCAGTACGCCACTGTGTACAAGTCCGCGGAGTGTAGCGTCTCGTCTGCGGAGAGGTCGCATCTGATCCGCGTTCCGTCCGTGGAGCGGACGCGTCTAATTCGTGTTCCGTCCAGGTGTTCCGTCGAGGACACTCTGGAAGCTTGCCCTTCCTCAATAAAGGCCTCAACACATCAACCTGCTAAATACGAAGTAGTTCACATCCCTAGTTTAGGCATAGCTTTACTGAGGTTGTGTTTAGGAATAAGGTTAAGTTAAGATAAGTATATAGGCATAGTTTTACTGAGCAAAGTTTGGCATGGATATGGGCAACAGTGGCGGAGATATGAGTAGGACGTGACAGACAGACAGACAGACAGACAGACAGACTGACTGACTGCCTGCCAGCCAGCCAGCCAGCCAGCCAGCCAGCCAGCCAGCCAGCCAGCCAGCCAGCCAGCCAGCAAGCAAGCCGGCCGGGCGGAGGTTTTGATAGTAACTGCAACCTTACGGTCGCAATTAGCCATTCTCAGAGTCACTGGGTCAGAGTAGAAATAAATTGTCTTTGAAAACAAAATGTTTCACTGTAAAGAAGTCAGTAGAATCTAAGCTGTACTGTTGATACATTGCTGGATTAAATGATGAATTAATCTTATAAAAAAAAAAATATATATATATCATCTGCTAGGCTGAGACAATGTCAATTTTATTGGGTGCACAGTTTCAAGTTGACCGGCTCAATGGTGCCGGAGACTCGCTGTAGGCTACACAGATGCACGCACGCACGCAGGCTATCTAGAATCTAGATAGATAGATAGATAGATGTTTGTCATGCAGCCCTTAACTCTCTGTCAGTCTAACAGGAAGCGATAACAGCTTCTAAAATAGAACGTGCCACAGGAAGTGGCAGGTTGTTTACCTGCTATCGGTTCCTCTGTAGCAATAAACTGTTTAATCTGCACTTTACATCAATGAACATTTACCCTAGAGAGAGATTTATCGTAATATTGAAGTTATGAGATGCTCTGGATAAGATATTCAGCTGAATGTCTAAATTGTAAAACCTACTTAAAAATCATTAGTTTTACATAAATTAATCAACATTCCACACATCACATTTAATTCTTTATTTGAATTCACAAATTAATATGGATTTAAAGGGAAACTAAAGTAACCGGGTTAAACAGTTCATGGTATAGGCTTCTAGAGTGGAGGAGAAGTAGCCGATATTTATCTGCTGTTCGTAAGCATACATTTTATGCTGGCTTTGTTGGTGTATTTGTTATCTGCAGCCATACTGTACCAAGCTGTAAATTCTGAATTTCTTATGAAGATGTTTCCTATTGTTTCCTTGACAAAAAAGGGGGAAATAAATATCAGTATTAGTACCGGTTATCGGCTAAATTGTCATTTTAAACATCAGTATTGTTATCGGCCAAGAATTTCTATATCAGTGCATCACTAAGTTAAACCATTGCTTCACAAAATATAACTAGAAGCAGTGCTCTTCTGAGCACAGGTCTCCACCAGGTCAGGCCTCCTGGTGGCGCTATAATAGGCCAATGTAAAAAGGTGTTCTTCGCCAATCTTAGGCCTTTCATGGCAGTCGGATGCTGCATGCATGATTTGAGGCATTGTGTTCCAAAAATTTGTTTTGCTAAAGTCTACCTGCTGGTGTAGCTATAACAGGCCAATGAGAAAAGGGTAGCATTTGTTCCTTGACGTAATGGGAATATGTGTGGCAAATTTCACAGTAATCGCAAGCTGCGTTGATGATTTGAGGCATTTTGTTCAAAAACTGAGCAATCCTGCAAACTTTGGAAGCCAATATTAGCCAATTAGGATGGAATATGAAATATCACCATATCAGACGGATCGGACAATAGAGATACTGTGTACTGATTTGCATGATTGTTGGAGACAATCTGATGGAGTAATAGAAAAGAAAAAAGGCGCTATAAAAGGCAAATGTGAAAAATGCAGGGCAAAGGTTTATCCTTAGCCTCTAGGGAGTGCACATACAAAGTTTTCCACTTATCGGTGGAGTTAAAGGTAAAAACACAAATTGCCCTGTTATAGCGCCACCATGAGGTTGATTTGAGAAATTTGATGTGGCATTTCTTCCTCAGCCTAGTGGGAACGTGCGCACCCAATTTCACCAAGATTGCACACTGTGTTCATGATTTGAGGCATTTTGCTCAAAACAGAGCAATCCTGCAAACTTTGGAAGCCACTTGTAGCCAATTAGGATGGAATATGGATAATCAGACAGATCCATGTTGATCACATGACTGCAGAGATACTGTCTACCAATTTGTACGATTTGTGGCCAAAATCTTTAATAGTATTGTACAGAAATGTATTTTGCAAACATCGGCCTCATGGTGGCGCTAGAACAGGGCCATTCGAAAAACATGGGGCAGAGGTTCTGAATTGGCATCCAAGGAGTGTGTGTGCTCATTTTGGCAGCGACCCGGCCAACGGTGCCGGAGATTAGCTGGTAAAAAAAACTGGAAGGACGCACGGACGGATGGACGGATGGGCGGACGGACGGACGGACAAACGCACGGACGGACGGACGGACGGACGGACGGGCAGGGGCGAAAACATAACTCACAATAAGTCATGCTCCATATTGCATACAGTATGCAACGACAACAGATGCACAAGTGCATGAAACACTACTGTTTGTTTTGGTAAAGTATCGGTAAGTCATATGCAGAAAGGCCCTATCGCCAACTCCACCTAGAGTGTGGGTACTGATGACACGGAGGGAGGAACACACCGCCCGCCCATATATGTCCTTAATATTGATAACATAATATCCTTAATATTGACAATATAGGAATCTCCATATATGAGCATAAAACATACGTAAGTAATGCCAAGCAGGGCCTTGGTGAGTTAGGGGCTTGGTTTGATGCCTGTGGATCTCCATATGGGCATAAGGGGGGTACCCTAACATTCTCATTTTCGGCCTGGGATTTATGACATCAGAAATCTCCATGTATGGGCATAATGTTTGGGGTGTATTTTACACAGTGTGACTGCAGGGCCAATTTTGGGAAGAGAAAGAGAGGGGGAAAGAAAACGTCTGGAGACTCCAAGTAGCCAGCGTGGGAAAAGTAGTCTCCTAAATGTATTTCTAAAAAGTAGGCTACCAATAGTAGTTCATTCAATCAATATCTAAGCTATAATTATTGTAACATTGGTACTGTTAGTTCTGTACATGAACATTAGGCTACATACTGTACCATATCAGTCGATATCAGTGGTGTAAAGTAACTAAGTATATTTACTTAAGTACTGTACTTGAAGTATTGTAAGTAAGTTTTGAGGTATTTCCAATTTCCGATACTTTCACTTCTACTCCACTACACCTCGGAAACAAATATTGTAATTTTACTCCACTACATTTATTTGGAAACTTTACTTGTTAATTTACAGATATAAATGATTATATTATAAAACATACAATAATCCACTTTAGCCTTATTTTATACCTAGGCTATTTGAAAATAGCCGATCTACAAGCTCGATGTTCTTCCAAACAACTACATTATTATCATCATCTCCAGTTGATAACGTGTTCAATTGATAGTAAACTGTTTATCCATAGTAGTTTTTAGTTGTAATTTGGAGATTGAAAGCTCTGGCTAGGCTTGTATTGGGGATATGAACTCATGGCCTAATGTTGTAAACCCTAAAGCCATGCAAACTTTACTAAATAACAAACAATGTGTCTTGGACAACATTTAGATCATATTCCCAATTTTATATGTTTTACGTCTTTCCGTGTTTGAACTCCATTGTGTTTCTATCCTGTTCATGTTCGCTGAATTTAAACGTATGCAACAGCACTGCCAACAAGTTGCTGATGATAAAGCCAGCTAAGATCTATATCAATCAATCAATCAATCAATCAAACTTTATTTATAAAGCACATTTCACACAATCTTAGCTGACCAAAGTGCTGTACAGATAAAACAATTTAAAAGCATAACAGGAATAAAAATATAAGCATAAAAAGGAATACAAAATAGAAGTGCAAAGCATAGACCTCAAAAGCATCAAAGAGATAAAAAAACAGAAATAGGCTATGGGTTCAGGGGTTATTAAAAGCTACTGAAAAGAGGTGTGTTTTAAGTAGGGACTTAAAGATGGTGATGGATTGAGCAGACCTGATATGAGGGGGGAGATTGTTCCAGAGCTCTGGGGCCGCCACCGCAAACGCACGGTCGCCTCTGGTCACTCTAGTGAGGTCTGTTGGCGTGGTCAGCAGTGACTGGGTGGCGGACCTCAGAGCTCTAGGTGGATTGTAACGCTCTACAAGATCAGCCATATAATTGGGGGCCAGATCATGAATAGATTTAAATGCGAAGAGGAGGATTTTAAAATCAATACGATATTTGACCGGGAGCCAGTGAAGGGTGGCCAGAACTGGGGTGATATGGTTAAATTTTTTAGTTCCGGTAAGAAGGCGGGCAGCAGCATTTTGGACTAATTGCAGGCGCTTGAGAGATGAGTGGTCAATTCCATAATAAAGTGCATTACAGTAGTCTAGTCTAGATGTAATAAAAGCGTGAATGACGGTTTCAAATTGTTTGAGCGGGAGATACGGTTTTATTTTAGCTAAGAGTCGCAGATGGAAGAAACTGGTTTTGACGGTGGAGCTGATCTGTTTGTCAAATTTGAATTTGTTGTCGAAAATAAAGCCAAGATTCTTTGCACTGGTGTGGATGTTAGAGGAGAGAGGGCCTAGGGTATTTACGGGAGAGGTGGGATTGTTTCCAAAAATGATTATTTCAGTTTTGTCATTGTTGAGGTGTAAAAAGTTTGCGTCCATCCAAATTTTGGTGTCCTCTAAACAATTGATCAGGGGCTGGAAAGAGTTATTGCTGTTTGATGTAAGTGGCATGTAAATTTGGACATCGTCGGCGTAACAGTGATATGAAATGTTGTGTTGGGATAAAATGGGTCCGAGTGGCAACATATATAATAAAAACAGCAGAGGGGCCAAAATTGAGCCCTGGGGGACTCCGCATGTGAGGGGGGCTGTGGATGAGGAGAATTCTCCTATCTGGACGGAAAAAGTCCTATCCGTCAGATAGGACCTCAACCAAGTTAAGGCGGTGCCGGAGATGCCGACCTGATTTTCAAGGCGTGTGAGAAGTATTCGGTGGTCTACTGTGTCAAAAGCTGCCGATAGATCGAGCAAAACTAAAATGGCGGGGTTACCTGAGTCAACAGTTAAAATTAGGTCGTTAAAAACTTTTAAAAGGGCTGTTTCCGTGCTATGGCCCGGTTTAAAACCTGATTGAAACTTCTCATGAAGACCGTGGTTGGTTAGAAATGATTGCAGCTGGGTGTACACTACTTTCTCCAGAACTTTAGATAAGAAGGGTAGCTGGGAGATAGGTCTGAAATTTGAGAGAGTGGATGGGTCCAGATTTTTCTTTTTAATCAGAGGTTGTACAACGGCATGTTTGAAGGTGGCTGGGACGTGTCCTGAGAGGAGGCTTGTGTTTATTAGGGTTAAAATAGTTGGGCCCACAGAGCAAAAGACTTCTTTGAGCAGGCGGGGGGGGATGATATCTGTGGGACAATTTGTAGGCCGGAGATGTGAGACTATATCGGAGAGTGCGGGGAGAGATATTGGTTCGAAATGGTCAAAGGTAACAGTGCATGATAGTGGAGGAAGGGGTGGGGCAGTGAAAGTATGCAATGACCTGAGATTTGATATCTTGTCAATAAAAAATGTTTGAAAGTTATTGCAGAGAGAGAGTGATGGGGTGAGAGGGGCAGTATCGCGGGGATTAATAAGGGAGTTAAAAATGTTAAAAAGTACCTGGGGTTTGTGGCTGTTTTTAGAGACAGTGTTGGAGATAAAAACAGTTTTGGCAGCTTTAACAGCTCGCTGGTAAGTGACCATACAGGTGCGTAAAATTTCTAAATTGACATGAAGCTTATCCTTTTTCAATCGTCTCTCCGCACGCCTGCAGGAGCGCCTAAGAGCTCTAGTGGTGTCGTTCAACCATGGCTCGGAAAGTGCTTTGGTGCGTTTTTTCTTAAGTGGAGCGATGGAGTCTAAAATGTGAGTGCAGGTTGAATTGAAATTTAAAAGAAGTGTCTCTGCAGTGGGGTTATGATTTCCCCCATGGGCAGGGGATGTAGAGTCATTAAAAATAGAGGAAAATGTTGGTGCGGTTGATGGATTAATGTCACACGTGCGGCGTGCATGATCAGTGGGTTTGGGTATTGAACAGGGAATTATTGAGGTAAATAAAATTGGGAAATGATCAGATGGACATGGAGGGGTGCAAATATCGGTGATGCTGACGGATAGTCCCTTAGTTAAAACAAGGTCTAAAATATGTCCCTTTTCATGTGTGGGATTTGATACAAATTGGGTGAGGCTAAACGAGTCTAAAAGGTTCATAAAATCCTTTACAAGGGGTTTTGATTCACAGCCAATATGGATGTTGAAGTCCCCAGTAATTATGCAAAAATCATAATTAATCATGGTCCTTGACAGGAAGTCAGCAAATTCATTAATAAAGTCCTTGCTTTTTGGAGGGCGATAGATCACTGCGCAAAACACAGGAGAGGACATCCTTAGTTCAAAAGACTGTAGCTCGAAACTAGCGTAGGTAGCTGCAGGCTGAATCAGACTGCAGTGGATATTATTTTTAAAAATGGAGGCTAACCCGCCTCCAGTGCTGGTGGTTCGAGGGGTGCTGAAAAATGAGCGGTCGGGGGGAAGGAGTTCAGAGAAGGATGTCGAGTCGCCTTCAGAGGCCCAGGTTTCAGTAAAAAATAGGAAATCCAGATTATGAGTGGTGATAAAATCTCGTAATAAAAAGGTTTTTTCCTTCATGGCTCTAGTGTTAAAAAGGGCCATATGTAGGTTAACATTTGGGCTGGGTGATGTTGTGGCACGTCTTAGTGAACGGAGATGATTTAATTCAACACTGCGCGTAGAGACATAGCTAGATTTGTGGAGTCTAGTTCTAATCAGTGTTGGGATATTGGAAGAAGTGGCAGAAATAATAGACCTGGTATTAAGAGTGGGAGGTGAGATTTGAGCATGTGTCTGTAATATGAGATGTGACGAGTGTGAAGCGGAACTAATGTGCTGGAGTCTGTGGGCAGTGGGGGGATGTCAATAGTTGACGGACCAGTCAATCAGCAGCATGGAGTGGAGCCGCACGCCGAGGGCTAGATTTGCGGCTAGCGTTTGGCATCCAGTTTGGTTTGGATGGAGACCATCATAGTTAAAAAAGGAATTTCGGCCCCAAAACAAATTAAAATTGTCAATGAAATTGAGAGCGTAAGTGCGGCACAGCCTATTTAGCCAGACGTTCAGGCTGGCGATACGGCTGAAACGCTCGTCGCTGCCGGTGATTAGTGGGATGGGACCAGATATATAGAATGAAAATCTGCTGCTAGTTAAAAAGTCAAGAAGGCATAAAAAGTTCTTTTTTGTCACCTCGGAGGTGTGGAGGGAGGTATCATTCGTACCGATGTGAATAATGACTTTTGTGATGGACTGTGGACATAAATTAAAAACACCTGGCAGCTTTTCTAAAAGGATCGGGACTGTTGCTCCAGGAAAACAGCGTGTTAATGCATTTGGGAAGTGAATATGTCTGACAATACTATCGCCGACAATCAATACAGTGGGGGGAATGAGAGGAGGGATGGTGGATGGAATATTTTCGACGACTATGGGATGATTCTGAGCGGTCAGCGGGGGAGTTTGGGGGCAGTGGACAGTGGACGAGGCAGATTGAGTTTCAGAGGATATTGCAGTCGGAGCGTCTGCACCAGGACAAGGGGGAGAGGACGGGTGAGCGGATCCCGTGGACATCTGGACCCCCTTCTGGACGGTGTCAGACCGCCATTCCGAAACACCGCCATTCCGAACATTGACTAGGGTTAGGGTTAGGGTAAGGGTTAGGGTTAGGGTTAGGGGTAGGGTTAGGGTTAGAAGTCAATGTTCGGAATGGCGGTGTTTCGGAATGGCGGGGTGTAACCCTTCTGGACGTGGTTGTGATTTGGGGGTGAATGGTGGAGATCCTCAGGTGGTGGGTGGGGAGAGGGACCCCTAGCGTGCCTGTTTACAGCGGATCTCAACAACTTGTGTCGAGCGGAGGCGGGCTTCAGCACCACTGAGTCCGGTGGTCCAGACCCAGGGAGCGGGGAGAGAGCCTGATCGCCCAGCACGGAGAAACTGTTATTGATGGGGATCTGTGGACCATATCGGGATGTATTGCCGTGGGGATGTAAGTTCTTTTGCCCTTTTTTGCTCCGCCCAGCTGTTTGCCAGGGGACAGGAGTGGAGCAAGATTTAGGACAGGCTTTAGGCTTAGCTCCATTTTTGACCCAGCGGTCAGACGGCTCCATCGGCACGGTGGTGTCCAGGTACCGTCGCACATTGGTGTAGGCGACGGGGGTCGAGCACAGTGACACCGGGACAGTGCGCTCCAGATCATCAGCTGTTTGAGGTGACGCCGCTGGGCCTAAGCGTACTTCGGGATCGGATATGTCCATATTCGGGGCTGGAGTGGAGTCATCCGGACACATGGAATCGAGGAATGTCTCATCGTTTTTTATTTGATGAAGCCTGGAAATCCTTTCCTCTAGTTCAGCAACTCTCTGGGAAATAAGTCAGGTTGGTTATGTATTTTTGTCGGATTTTTTTGAAGATTTGTAAAACTATACATTTTTGGAATCTTCAGAGCATGGGGAATCCAAAAATCAATGTTCCCATTTGCACAGACACCTGCAAAGCCGCCATTTTGGACATTAAAAATGGCCGACATAAAATACATGATTTGTGCTATCTTGGCTTCTAGACAACCTAGAAACTTAATTAAACATGCCAATCCTATGTTCTCTGGGTCAAGGAATCGAATGAGTACATTATGGGTGTAAAATGTTCCGGCCCCCCACCCCCTTTCTGGGGGTTATCTATTTTGGGACCTCCCAGAACAGTACGCCAGCCAGTTAATGTCCTGTTTTCATAATATTAGAGTTGTTTTGTAGGTTTTAAAACATCCTGAGTTCATTTATCACACTTTAAAAGCAGCCAGAATAACCCTTCTGACTTTTGGTTGGGGTCTTTACTCACCTGGGACCCCCAGACAGACCCCTGAGCCTATCTCAGTAATCACTCTGCTCCAGAACAATGTTAAATTAGATCATAATTGAAGCACAAAAGTTGTAGCTGGGCTCTGAAAACAAAAAGTAGTAGTAGCAAATACCAGGGGTCTTCCGCGGGGGGTCCCGGACCCCTAGGGGGTCCTCAGAGTTACTACAGGGGCCACCAAATCTTGAAGGGATTTGAAACTTTGAATGTTTTTATGTATCCTGGGTTTATGTATTGTACTTTGATGGTTTATTAGTATTCTCAGTATTATTTATATCATTTTTGTGTTGGACAGTTATGGTTGACAGGTGTTACTGCAGGGAATAATTAAGGTATTGCAACTTCTTATTTTGGGCATGCAGACTAACATGTCCATTTATTGCACTGCATTCACTGACAACAACACACACACACACACACACACACACACACACACACACACACACACACACACACACACACCTGTGTTATCGTCACCCCAAAACCCGCACCCTATCCTCTTAAAGAGCCCATGGTCAATTATGCCCAAAGAGATTCACTACAATACAGTAATCTCAGACATGCAGGATCTATTCATCTTTATCATCGTCATCTTCTATGTCCAACATAATAGTGTTGACAATCTCCACATAGCATAGAGTGAAAGGCAGGTTATTTGAGCAGCTGTACCGTCCTTTGCAACCTGCTTTGCAGCCACATTTGATGAGCTCAAGGACTGCCTTTGGAGCCGGGAGGGAAAGACACATGACTGGAACATACCCTCCACTCTCTGCATTCCATCTATTTTCTTTGATTGGTGGAAGATCAGGGAAATTTGTCAGGTATGATTTATACCGCATTGTGACATTTGTGACAGTTGGCACGGAGGATATGTGGTAGCAGTGCAGCACGAGTTGGTTGTTGGACCTTTAGAACTGTAAACACGGCATGCAACATGCTCCAATGACTGCAATGTTGATTAATAAGCTCAGGAGAAATGGAACCTTTGCTAAGTGGTTAATGGCTTTGTCATCATTGTCAGGCTTCAAGTAGGCGTTGACCCATGACGAATTGTGTAGCCCAAGGAACCCTTGACATTTGTGACATTCAATAACTTGAACTCACTCAAATATATCTATTTACATTTTTTTGTACCTTGGCTTTGACAGTTGACAAATATCAGAGAAGTAACAGCAGGAGATGACAAAGTGACTGCAATGCAGCCAGAAGGCACGCACATCTAAAGCCAATGTTGGCTAGGTGCTAGACTAAAGCAGTGCATACAAATAGAACGATAAAAGTCTGCACACCAATTTATGCTCCGAAACATTACGTTTACTTGTGGTAACGTTTTGAGCCTACCGGCTCTTCTGATGAAGAGCCGGTAGGCAGGAGGACATCAGTGTCGGGTGACCAAACACATATGTCTCACAAAGCACCATAAGCAGCAGAGGCAAGGACTTGATGAGGAATCAGGGTATCAGCCTCTTCCTGCGTGTGCACTTCTCAAAATCATGTCCCTTGATGAAGGTATCATATTATGATGCCTACTTTGTCATACTTGACAAATTCCCCTGAGCTTCCATCAATTGAAGAAAATAGATGGAATTCAGAGAGTGGAGGGTATGTTCCAGTCAGGTGTCTTGCCCTCCCTGCAGCAAAGGCTTTTTTATTTATTGATTTGATTGAAGTATTTATTAGAGGTTTTGCATAGGAAAAAGTACAGTTTCATGACAGTTCACTGATACAAGGTCAACTAAAAGGACACTCAGGTAAGGCGTAAGATATTGAGATCCTTCGCTTTAACTCATATACAGCATAGGCAATACTTGAGCTCATCAAATGTGGCTGCAAAGCAGATTGCAAGGGACGGTGCAGCTGCTTAAACAATACAAACAAAGACTGTCAACACTATTAGGGAGGACATGTATTGTAGTTAATCTCTTTGGGCATAATTGACCATGAGCTCTTTAAGAGGATAGGGTGCAGGTTTTGGGGTGACGATAACACAGAGGTGTGTTGTGTTGTCAGTGTGAGTGCAGTGCAATAAAGGGACACGTTAGTCTGCGCGCCTAAAGTAATACATTGCAGTAACACCTGTCAACCATAACTGTCCAACACAAAAATGTTATAAATAATACTGAGAATACGAAAACCATCAAATGTTACATAAAAATATTCAAAGTTTCAAATCCCATCAAGATTTGGCGGGTCCCCTCCTGTAGTAACTCTGAGGACCCCCCAGGGGTCCCGGACCCCCCGCGGAAGACCCCTGGTATTTGCTACTACTCCTTTTTGTTTTCAGAGCCCAGCTACATCAACTTTTATGCTTCAATTATGATCTAATTTAACATTGTTCTGGAGCAGAGCGATCACTGAGATAGGCTCAGGAGTCTGTGTGGGGGGGTCCCAGGTGAAGAAAGACCCCAACCAAAAGTCAGAAGAGTTATTCTGGCTGCTTTAAAAGTGTAATAAATGAACTCAGGATGTTTTAAAACCTATGAAACAACTCTAATATTATGAAAATTGGACATTAACTGGCTGGTGTACTGTTCTGGGAGGTCCCAAAATAGATAACCCCCAGAAAGGGGGTGGGGGTCCGGAACATTTTACACCCAACTCCGTCTATTCCTTGACCCAGAAAACATAGGATTGGCATGTTTAATTAAGTTTCTAAGTTGTCTAGAAGCCAAAATAGCACAAATTATGTATTTTATGTCAGCCATTTTGAATGTCCAAAATGGCGGCTTTGCAGGTGTCTGTGCAAATGGGAACATATATTTTTGGATTCTCCATGCTCTGAAGATTCCAAAAATGTATAGTTTTACAAATCTTCAAAGAAATCCGACAAACATACATTTCTTAACATAACAAACCTGACTGTGGAGGCAGGTGTCGCAGGTGGATGATGGGGTAAGTAGAACCATGGTGGTGATGGTGGTGGTGGTGCTGGGGAAAGAAAAGGCTATGGCAAGTAAAAGTGTAATAGTAATGTATAGAGGAAGCAGGTTGGATGTGAGGTTGACAGTCAGGCAGTGGCACAGCACAGCAGACGTACCCGCAGGGCTACACAACGGTAGCCCACATGCGAGGAGTAGACTCAAGTCAAATAGCACAGCAGGTCCCAAGTAGTCGGAACGAGACTCACCGGCATAGGCCCAGAGACTGGGCCTGTTGCGTTGAATCCGCTTCTAGCAGTGATTTAGTGGTCTTCTTCAGTGACGCTGGGTAGCTGTCAAAAACTGGATAGCTGTCAAGACTAGCCTCCGACCTGCTAGCTGTCAGACTAGCCCACAGGGCAAAAGCCGGTATCTTTCCGGAGGGTTGGCATGCAGCCAAATCAGAAGCTAAAACTTGAGATCAGTGCAGCCGATTGCTTCGTAGATCTGTAGTTTAGTTAAGATCTAAAGATAAAATAAAGTGATCTGAACTGACTGGCAAAAATGATGCTAAAAATGAGTAAAAACGTTGCTAAAAGTGATCAGTTTGAGGAGCTGCTAACAGAGCACCTCCGGACGCCAGCGCATGCGTAGATCCTTCTGATATATATATATATATATATATATAAATCAGTCAGGGGATAAGTTAATTCACGCGAGGTTTTATGTTTTTAACGTTTCTTCCAGGTGCCAGTGCTACACTATATAGAGTCTGGAACTACACCTCCTGAATGCTATGTGGAGTCTGGAACTACACCTACTGAATGTTATAGGCCTATAGAGTCTGTCTGGAACTACACCTCCTGAATATTATATAGAGTCTGGAACTACAGATCCTGAATGTTATATAGAGTAACTACACCTCCTGAAATTAATGCTATAGTCTGGAACTACACCTCCTGAATGTTATATAGAGTCTGGAACTACACCTCCTGAATGTTATAGTCTAGAACTACACCTCCTGAATGCTATAGTCTAGAACTACACCTCCTGAATGCTATAGTCTGGAACTACACCTCCTGAATGCTATATAGGCCCAATTCCAATCCGCTCCCTTACTGACTCACTGACTTAGACTTCACATTCACGTGAAGTCGGTGAGGGCTTGAGGGCTTGAGGTTTCGTTTAGGTCATGTTTAGGCATTGTTTTACTGAGGTTGTGTTGTGCTGTTACTATTATTTATTTGGCATCGAGAAGGAGAGCGGCGTCTGGCATCATTCATTCCTCCTAAATTGACAAACCTGAACCTTGTTAGTTAGGTTAGGCTGCTGTAGCCTACGGATTAAACAAGCGTTCTGTGTTAATAAACACATGTTTACAAAATATGTTGTAATTTCTATTATCATTAGGGCTTTGATACAAATTCTAAACATGAAGGCTGTAGTTAGGTAAAGGACTCTCATCTCAACTACAACCTGCAAAATACTAGTAGTTCACATCCCTAGTTTAGGCATAGCTTTACTGAGGTTGTGTTTAGGAATAAGGTTAAGTTAAAATGTATATAGGCATAGTTTTACTGAGGTTACGTTTAGAAATAAGGTTAGGTTTAGGCATAGTTTTAGGTTACGTTTAGGAATATGGTGACGTTAGTGGAGGAGGGTTGTGGTGGGGGGAGGGGGGGAGCGTCAACAACCAACCACATCCTGTGTTACATGTTCCATTTAAGAAACACTACAACGGACACCTTGATAACACTTTCCTGTCAGCGCGTTGTGACATGTGTAGACCTAATTTCACTATTAACGTTTTTGTCTCCGCCAGGCCGAAAGGCATATTGGAGATTATGTTTTTCACCCTGTCCGTCCGTCCGTGGCTTAAGCGCAGTGAAACTGTGCACACACACTCCTTGGATGCCAGAGCAGAACCTCTGCCCCACTATATTCCACATGGGCCTGTTATAGCGCCTGCAGGGGCTGATTTTTGCAAAACACATAATATTCTGTCAATACTCCTACAGATTTTGACCAGACATCACAGAAAACGTGTCTTTCAGATTTTCCACATGCCATCCTGATTGGCTAAGATTGGCTTCCAAAGTTTGCAGGAGTGCTGTCTTAAAATGCCTCAAATCATGAACACAGCTTGCGAATTTCCCTGAAATTCCACTTGGCCGAGGAAGAAATGCCACTTGAAAATGTTCAGATTTTTACCTTACTCCACCGATCGCTGTAAAACTTTGTATGCACACTCCGTAGAGGCCAAGGAAAAATCTGTCTTTTATAGCGCCACCAGGAGGCCGACTTCAAATACAAAATAAATACATGATTACTACTTCAGATTGTATCCAAATTTCATGCAGATCAGTACTACACATGATCTCTATGGTCATGTGATCAAGACAGATCTGATATCTAAGATATTCCATCCTGATTGGCTACGATTGACATTTAGAGTTTTCAGAAGTTTAGAACTAAATCATGAACACAGCTTCCGATTGCAGTGAAACTTTGCATTCACATTGAGGAACAAACTATAGCGCCACCAGGATGCTTTCCACAACCCTCCTCTGAGACACGTGTTACCAAACTTTTTTGGCTCAGGGCACCCCTATACATATATTTTTAATTCGAGGCACCCCTACATTATATTCGTGATTTTCACTCCCAGCACCTTATATTTATAGCATATTTTAGCAATTATGTTGCGAGGAAAACATTGAGATAATAGCCATTTTGGTTAGAACTGACTGAAAATAACTTTGTACATCAAGTTTAAAATTATGCTAAATATTTTTTTCAATGTCCAAATAAATTCCAAATATTATCAAATTATCTCGCAGACACCCCTGGACTGCTGTCACGACACCCCAGGGTGCCCCGGCACTCACTTTGAAAACCCCTGGAGTAGATGGTGGTGCCATAATATAATAAGCATTAGTGAGGACCAATTATATGATGAAGATAAGGTTTAAAATGGGCAAAGTTGCAAACTCAACTGTGTGGAGTTTGCATGTTCTCCCCGTGTCTCCTAGGGTTGATACCCTCACAAAAACATGCAGTAATCCTGGTCTCAATAATGCCTCCCCCTGGCCAGCCGGGGCGCCTGATGGAGGGGAAAGGAACTGGTTGGAATAACGTGTTCCTTCCACGCGCTACGTCCAAACCAGGGAAATCTCCACTGTCAGGTGAAAAGAAGCAACTTGGGCTCCTCATGCATAGAAGGAAGCATGAGGTCAGTCCGTTGTCTCCCCAGGCATGGCAGAGGGAGAAAGTATTTATTAACCATTTAAACCCTGTATACTTTGTTCACCAGGGTACTTAGTTCTCTTTTTTACTTCTACACCAAACCTTTTTACCGGAAATAGACTATCTACAAGCTCACACTGCGTTTTCAATTCAATTCAGTTCAATTCAATTCAATTCAATTCAATTCAATTCAATTCAATTCAATTCAATTCAATTCAATTTTATTAAACGGTCAAATCCCAACAGGTTGTTTCAGGACACTTTACATGTAGGGCAGAGACAGTCCCATCTTGAGCAAACAATTTTGTGACAGTGGCAACGGAAAACTCCCCCTTAACTGGAAGAAACGGCAGGCAGACCAAGGCTCTAGGGTTGGCGACAATCTGCCTCGACCGTATAATATATAATAAATAATATAATAGTGTAAGATAGTATATAATATAGTATAGTATAATATAGTATAGGTACAATATAAGAATGTTAAGATAATAAACAATATAGTGGTATAGTATAATATAATAGCAATCCACAGTCGTGCTCCAAGGAGGCCCGGAGACTCCGGATACTAAGAGATTCTTATACATTCTGTCCAAACCTCACCCAAATCAGTACACATTATCTCTGTAGTCAAGTCGTATGTCTCAGATGTTTCATATACTATTCCAAAAGGCTACGACTGCCTTTCAAATGTTGTTGGAGTGGGCGAGGATCTGTTTTGCACAAAATGTCACAAATCATGAATGCAGCATCCGATTTGAATCTTTCAAATCAGCCTCATGGTGGTGCTATAACAGGCCGCAGACAAAGCCCTTGGTTGGCAACTCAGACAGTCTTGAGTTTGGTCAAATTAGAGCCATTAAAACAACATAAAGCTAGACGTTCTATGAAGCATGTATCTTTTCCTGGCCAGGTGGCCTATCCAGGGTTGTGTAGACCTCTGGTGACAGAGAGGGCCAAGTCATGTCTGTCTGCAGGTCAGTGTCCACATACATGGACACCAACCTGTCTGTCTGATTAATAAAGTAGGTTTTATAATTTAGACATTCGGCTGATACTCTTATCCAGAGCCAGTTCAGTATTACAGTACAAGTCTCTCCAGGGTAAATGCTCATTGAAACAGTTTAGTGCTACGGAGGAACCGTGATAGCAGGTAAACACCACGGCTAGAAGAAGAGCAACCTGCAACATCCTGTGTCACATTCTATTTTAGAAGCAGCACAGCGTCACTTGTTGATGACAGCTTCCTGTTCGACTGACAGAGTTAAGAGCTGCTTCACAGAGAAGCCACTCGCTAATGAAGAGAGCGGGACAGTTGAGCTGTTAAAAACTAAAGAACATAGAAGACTTTCCAGCATCGTGCAGTGAGTGAATTCCAGCATCCAGTTAACAGTGAGTGGATTCCCCATCATGGCATCACATACACTGAACAGTTAGTGCATCCCAGCATCACATCCAGTGAACAGCGAACAAATTCCAGCATCACATCCAGTGAACATCGAGTTGATTCCAACATACAGTGAACAGTGAATGAATTTCAGCATCCAGTGAACACTGAGTTGATTTCAGCATCCAATGAACAGTAAGTGGATTCCAGTGGATTCCAGCATCATGTCCAGTGAACAGTGAGTTGGTTCAAGCATCACGTCCAGTGAACAGTGAGTGGATTCCAACATCCAGTGAACAGTGATTGGATCCCAGCATCACATCCAGTGAACAGCGCTGAATATCTGGAGACACAATGGATTCAACAGTGATGCTCTTCATTCTGCTCTGGACCTTGAGTACATTTACTCAAGTTCTGTACGGTAAAATTAAATTCTAAATCTTATTCAAGTAGATGTGGTGTCAGGTAAAGTGGGCCATCAGGTACATTGAGCAAACTTCAGTTCTGATGGCCTTTATTAGATATAATGCCAATTTATTGGTTATCCTACTTATATTTTCTGTTCTAATCTAAAATGTCCACCATCTCATCTAGCCCATAATGAGCCCCTCATTCAATGTCATTTCTGATGAAACAATCAACAATCAATTAAGTTTTAAATAAGAATTCCGGACTAGCGTTTTTAATACCTTAATCCAGGGGTTCCCAAACTTTTTCGTCTCAGGGCACCCCATAAATATTTTTTTAATCCGAGGCACCCCTACATTATAATTTTCACTCCCAGCACCTTATATTTATAGCATGTCGTCATTGTCGGGTGGAAACCTTGTATGTCCAAAACCGTTTTGTATTTATCATCTATAAAATGTACTAAACTAGTGAAACAGCCGATCTACAATTGTGTGCTTGTAGATCGGCTGTTTTCACTAGTTTTGTGCGACAGTCTTGTATGATGAAGCAGGGCTTTGCTTTACCAAAAAAACGTACACATTTGAAACTTGGAGATACAAGGATTCTGCCCGACAGTGACGACATTTTTGTGATTATGTTGCGAGGAAAACATTGATATAACAGCCATTTTGGTTAGAACTGACTGAAAATAACTAAATATTTTTTCAACTGTCCAAATAAATTCCAAATATTATCAAATGATCTCGCGGCACCCCTGGACTGCCGTCACGGCACCCCAGGGTGCCCCGTCACCCACTTTGAAAACCCCTGCCTTAATCGGATAGTATCATATCCCAGGATGTAGTGAAACATGTAGGATTCAGTATGACTGCGCTACTTTCACCGCCACGGTTTTCTTAAAGATGAGTCATGCATGTCAATCACGTTCAACAACAGTTACATAAGACTGGGGCCCAGGCCTATTCCATTCCTTGAGCTCTCTCGTTAAACGTGACATCGAGCGATGACAACCAGCTCAGTGGCCTTGTGGTTAGAGTGTCCGCCCTGAGACTGGGAGGTCGGGGGTTCAATTCCCTGGCCGGGTCATACCAAAGACTATAAAAATGGGACCCAATGCCTCCCTGCTTGGCACTCAGCATCAAGGGTTGGATTGGGGGGGTTGATCACCACCACCAATGGGGATCCTGTCTGTCTGTCTGTCTGTCTGTCTGACTGACCAGCTCAGTGGCCTTGTGGTTAGAGTGTCCGCCCTGAGACTGGGAGGTCGGGGGTTCAATTCCCCGGCCGGGTCATACCAAAGACTATAAAAATGGGACCCAATGCCTCCCTGCTTGGCACTCAGTATCAAGGGCGGCGAGCGGCGCTCGGGGGCGAAGAGCAGGACCAAGGTCCGCTGGCCTTTGCGCCGCTTGCAATGTCGTGGACAATCGAGCGGCTCCGCCTGGAGGACGTTGTTGTGGCAACCGCTTGTTCCGCCCCGTGCCGCACCACGAGTGCTCCGTTTCTCGACCGTATTGTTTCTCTAACAAACCGTGACATATATATATATGCATTGTGGGAATTGGGGTTGATGATCACTGTCTCGTTACACTTCTGAGGCATCGTTACCATAGAGTATACATTTGGTTAAGAACAACCCAATTTGGGTTGTTTCTCAACCCAACACTGGTTAAATATTGGACCGACCCATCGCTGGGTTAATTCAACCCAACATAATTTGTGTCACTCAATCCAACATTGGGTTGTTTATTGGGTTGTTCAGATAACCCAAATTGGGTTATTCATATAGCCCAATTAAGGGTTACAATAACCCAACATTGCTGGGTTATTTAAATGGAATTGCATTTATTCATTATTATCACATTTATTGTTACCCTTATAATGGTTGTTCCCTTTTATAATCTGAAATTTCATTGGCACAACTGATAGTCGTCAATTTAATTAAATAATCACATTATCACTAGGGCTGGGGTGGTATCGACATTTTGTTATCGTGGTTACCGTCTTCCCATTTACCGCCGGTATTGCGGTAATTACGGCACCCCCGTATCTATTAATTAAGGTTCGGCGATAAGCCAACATATTGCAATCGTCTTCCCAAAAGTCGCCTCTCCACAGCCTGACTGCCCGAGTACTTCCCCGTACAGCACAGCGGGTCTGGCTTTGAAAGGAGCAGATCTACAAGCTCACAAGTTACACATCGCATCCGCGATTTTCCGCATTTTCATAATTAATTGTCGGACGTCGATTCGGGTCGGACATATTTTTGATATAGCCTCTGCCTACCTATGACATGCATCATGCACTCTCTCTGATGATGCACGCAGCGTGCAACTCCTGTGTGTGTGTGTGGCACTGTGAGTGTATGTGTGTGCTGCTCGCGCTAATGCTGCAGCCACGGAGACAACTCTGACCACGGAGAAAAGTCCCACGCTGAGGTAAACGCGCTGTAGTGGTTTGGAAGTGGCGTGCCGCTGAATGGAGCTCCTAGCTTGTGTTCCACTACTGTCCCTTGCATTGGATGTTTATTTTTCGGCGCTGTTGTGTGGAGTCGCAGTGCACTGTGCCAGCCTCGTCCGTCCGTCCGTTCAACACACATCACATCACTCAAGTAAATCCTGGCCAGGGGCGCAAATGGGGGGGTGACAAGGTGTTTTGGTCACCTTCCAGGTTCAATTTCGTCCCCTCCATTCACTTCCAGAAGTCCCCCCCGTCCCCCCCAGTCAGGGACCCCCAAGCCAAACTTTTAGGGGTCTGAATTCTGAAAATCACGCACTAAACGCAAGCGATTATTTTTAAGCCCCCCCCATCTAAAATCCCCAAATGGTTTGGTCCAGACCGTCCTGTGCGGCAGTGCCTTTCTAGCCATAGAAGAATAGCTTTCAGTTGACTCAGTGATGACGTCATAATATGGCGACTTGTTATGGCTGTGTGTCCTTATTATAACTCTCTGGGTGTCTGTGACTAGAGTCTAGAGAAGAGCACTGACTGGTGCACTGGTTTCAATTAAATTACTTTCTGGATCTGGACAATGACATTTGACGCTTGTACGTTTATTGGAATTAAATGGATACCAACCTCACGACCTGGCTGTCCCAAGTTGCTACAGAACTAGAAGTTAGAACTATGTACATTTCGGAAGGACCAAGTTGACCACAACAAGCAACAATGGTAAGTTTCTGATGAAGTGTGTGTTTTCGTGTAAGCTTTGGTTGTGTTGGTTATTGCAGTACTAGTGATAACTTCATAAGTAAATAAATAATACATCATAAAACCGTTAATGCCCGTATCTGAATGAAAATGAGGGGGGAAAACCGCCCGAAAACCGATCTTTGCACGCAAAAAAAACGAAATCGGTCGCGCGCACGGAGGTGTGCGCGCTTTGCGCGCGCGGCGGCGCGCGCTTCGCGCGGCGCAGGTCCCCTCCTATGCATTTACTGGATCTGCGCGCCTGATCCTGGCTTATACTTCTTCATTACGGCGTGTTCCGTGACAAAATGTGGCTGATCTGCAAGCTCACAACGCCTCGCATCCGCGATGCGTTGTGAGCTTGTGGATCTGCTATTTTCCATGGCTCAGAAACTTGCAGTCATACGTCCAGTGCAGCGCAGCGCAGCGCAGCGCAGCGCACGTTATTATTTGTATTATTTAATAATCGACATAGCTTACTATTTAAACACTTTCACAAGCCACAGTGTGGCTTAATATTCACATTAAGGGTAACAAGCAGGCACGCTGCATGCACTGCACATTAGAACAAGTTCGCTAGTGAGTGTAAATCAGTGGCTCGCTTCCTCAAAGAAAAAGAAAGGATGGGAAAAAGCGTTGGAAACATAAGGTTCGGGCCTCGGCGCCGGTCGGACGCATTTTAATGATTAATGCTCAGATGTCGATTCGGGTCGGACAAAAAACTGTCGGACACGGGTTCGGAAAGGACAGAAAAAATTGGCCTGATCCCAGCTCTAGTGTGGATTACAGAGAAAGTTTACGCTGCTCCGTACTTCCCTACGAGGCTGCTGCTGCCCTGTGTGCAGACTATTTTTTTGTCTTTTTTGACCGCGGTAAGGACTCTGACATCGCGGTAGGCCTCGGTATACCGTGGTACGGCGGTTACCGTCCCCAACCCTAATTACAGTATCACAAAGCATGGTCAAAGAGGTTCAGCCTATGCTAATCTTCTCTGTAATATTACAATTTTGACAATGTCAACTAAATCATTGACATTGCTAACATGAGACAATACATGGAATACATGGAAGAGGCTAATCCTTCAAGAGTCCTCAAAGGTTCTGCTTCTATTTCATCACTGGGGTGAGGGAGCTCAACCCTAGCTCAACCCTAGCACTTAAGCTTATGGTAGCTCAAATACTGACAAATCAAATTCTGACATAATGTCAGTCAGCTTGCCTCACTGTAAAAAAAAAAGAAGAAAAAAAGTGAAATTGACGGTAAATTACTGGGAGCTGTGGTTGCCAGCAATTTACCGTAAAAATGATGGCGTCAATGTATAACACAGTACGGTATATTATCCGCCAACCGTAAATGTTATTAAGTGTTTCTGCCATGCAATGCAATGGCAAAACACTTATTGTAATCCGCCATACTTAAGTCAGTAAGTCAGTCAGTCAGTAATGTTCTTGCAAATTTCTGCACGTAATAACTGCCGCACAATTTGGGAAGCGCTCACTATCCCGACTATCCGCTGTTCCGACATGGTCGGCAGGTTAGTTACTTAGCGTCGGCAGGTTAGTTACTTAGCGTAAGGCAGGTTAGTTACTTAGCGTAAGGCAGGTTAGTTACTTAGCGTCGGCAGGTTAGTTACTGAGGTAAGGTTTACTGAGGTTAGGTTTAGGGTTGGGGGTAGAGTTAGGGTTACTTTTAGTGTCGGAATACCGGCCCGTCGGAACACTGATGCGGACCCGCACAATTTACGCCACCCACGCAATATATACATCAAAACGTGCGGCTTGGCCGCGAATAGGTTGCTATTACTTTTCTTTCCGATCCGCGTTACCATGGCGACGTAATTCGCAAAAAACGACGCCCAAAAACCCCATTGACTTAGAATGGGGGAAATTTCGGCACGTAATAACTGCCGCAAGATTTACGCCACCCCCGCAATATATACATCAAAATGTGCGGCTTGGCCGGGAATGGTGTGCTATTACTTTTCTTTCCGATCCGCGTTACCATGGCAACGTAATTCGTAAAAAACTACGCTCAAAAACCCCCATTGACTTTGAATGGGGGACTCCGAAAAAAACCCAGAAACTTTGGCGCCACATAACTCTGCCATACTTTTGCCTAGCAACGTCACTTAAACTTTAAAATGCACACACAACTTTGGTCTTTTTCCGGCCAATAGGGATGAGCTGTAATTGATTAAGCCCCGCCCCCTCTGTAACAGGAAGTGCCCTTCGCCAAACAGGAAGTGCCTCTACATCTCATGAACCGTTTGTCGTACAGACGCACGGATGGCGTCATATGACTTGATTAAGAGTCTTTAAGCTTAATTAGTGCTTCCTGCGCCAAACAGGAAGTGCCCTTTGCCAAACAGGAAGTGCCTCTTTATCTCATGAACCGTTTGTCGTACAGACGCACGGATGGCGTCATATGACTTGATTAAGAGTCCTTAAGCTTAATTGGTGCTTCTTGCGCCAAACAGGAAGTGCCCTTCGCCAAACAGGAAGTGCCTCTACATCTCATGAACCGTTTGTCGTACAGACGCACGGATGGCGTCATATTACTTGATTAAGAGTCCTTAACCTTAATTGGGGCCTATTTCGCTAAACAGGAAGTGCCCCTCACCAAACAGGAAGTGACCCTTTATCTCATGAACCGTTTGTCGTACAGACTTGTGGGTGGTGTCAAATGCTAATGCTAAAAATGCTAATGCTAACACATGCTAATGCTAACAAATGCTAATGCTAACACATGCTAATGCTAACAAATGATAATGCTAACACATGCTAATGCTAACACATGCTAATGCTAAAAATGCTAATGCTAAAAATGCTAATGCTAACACATGCTAATGCTAAAAATGCTAATGCTAACAAATGCTAATGCTAACACATGCTAATGTTAACAAATGCTAATTCTAACACATGCTTATGCTAACAAATGCTAATGCTAACACATGCTAATGCTAACAAATGCTAATGCTAATGCTAACACATGCTAATGCTAAAGAATGCTAATGCTAACAAATGCTAATGCTAAAAATGCTAACGCTAATGCTAACAAATACTAATGCTAATGCTAACACATGCTAATGCTAACAAATGTTAATGCTAACAAATGCTAATGCAAAAAATGCTAATGCTAACAAATACTAATGCTAACACATGCTAATGCTAATGTTAACAAATGCTAATGCTAACACATGCTAATGCTAATGCTAACAAATGCTAATGCTAACAAATGCTAATGCTAACAAATGCTAATGATAACAAATGCTAATGCTAACAAATGCTAATAAAAATGTTAATGTTAAAGCTAATGATAAAAATGCTGATGTAAAAACATTCTAATAATGATGTTAATGTTAATGCAAAATGCTAATGCTAACACCAACTGCTATACAAGGTTGCACACACTTAGCGAGCTGCAGGCACACTTAAAATTTCTTAGAAATTTTCTTTTCTAGTAGTTGAGAACTGTAATTGCTGAAGCCCCTCTGTCTTCCTATTGGCTGAGCTTTAAACAGACTTTACTCCAGTTTGCAGAATGGTAACCTCTCAAAACTTGGTGTCTGAACTTAAATGGCCAATAGGGACTTATTAATTAAGCCCCGTCCCATTTCACTTGTTTCAGAGTCCTTGTCCTTAACTGGTTTGACGTAGCCACACCCCCTCTTCTGATTGGTCGAAACTTGATTGTTCTTCTATTTGGCTCTAACTCATCAACCGTCTGTCGTACAAACTTGTGGGTGGAGTCATTTGACTTGTTTCAGAGTTCTTCACCTTAATTGGTTTAACTTAGCCCTGCCCCCTCTTCTGATTGTCCGAAACATTATTTAGCTTTATCTCGTCAACCGTTTGTCGTACAGACTTCTGGCTGGTGTCATTTGACTTGTTTCAGAGTCCTTCAGCTTAATTGGTTTCACTTAGCCCCACGCCCTCTTCTGATTGGTCGAAACTTGATTGTTCTTCTATTTGGCTCTAACTCATCAACCGTCTGTCGTACAAACTTGTTGGTGGAGTCATTTGACTTGTTTCAGAGTTCTTCACCTTAATTGGTTTAACTTAGCCCCGCCCCCTCTTCTGATTGTCCGAAACTTTATTTAGCTTTATCTCGTCAACCGTTTGTCGTACAGACTTCTGGCTGGTGTCATTTGACTTGTTTCAGAGTCCTTCAGCTTAATTGGTTTCACTTAGCCCCACCCCCTCTTCTAATTGTCCGAAATTTTATTTGGCTTCATCTCGCCAACCGTTTGTCTTACAGACTTGTGGGTGGTATTTGACTTGTTTCAGAGTCCTTCAGCTTAATTGGTTTAACTTAGCCCCGCCCTCTCTTCTGATTGGCCGAAGCTTTTTTTGTCCATAACTCTACTTCACAACACGTTACTGCTCTCAAACTTGATGGGTGGTCCCACGGCCTCAACGGCTAACCGCTAATGCTAACCACTACTTCTGCTAATGCTAAAGCTAAAAATGCTAATGCTAACAAATGCTAAAGCTAAAAAAGCTAATGTTAAAAATGGTAATATTATGCTAATGCTAAAAAAGCTAATGTTAAAAATGGTAATATTATGCTAACAAATACTAATGCTAAAAAAGCTAATGTTAAAAATGGTAATATTATGCTAACAAATGTTAATGCTAACATGCTAATGTTACAAATGCTAGATAATGCTAAAATGCTAATGTTAGCTAATGTAAAAAATGCTAATAAAAAATGTTAATGATAATGCTAAAAATCTAATGCTAATGCTAACACCAACCGCTACACAAGGTTTCACACACATAGCGAGCTGCAGGCACACTTAAAATTTAGTAGAAATTTTCTTTTCTAGTTTATATGACTTTTTAAGTGTGACTACCATGCAATGGCAAGACACTTATCCGCCATAAGTAATTAAGTAATGTCACCACAAATTTCAGCATGTAATAACTGCCGCACAATTTACACCACCCCTGCAATATATACATCAAAGGGTGCGGCTCGGCCGGGAATAGGTTGCTATTACTTTTCTTTCCGATCCGCGTTACCATGGTGACGGAATTCGCCAAAAACTACGCCCAAAAACCCCATTCTCATTCAAAGTGAAAACAGAAACTTTGGCGCCACATTACTCTGGCATACTTTTGCCTAGCAACGTGATTTAAACTTTAAAACGCTCACACGACTTTGGACTTTTTTCCGGCCAATAGGGACGAGCTATAATTGATTAAGCCCCGCCCCCTCTGGATTCCTATTGATTGGGCTTTAAACAGCCATAACTCCAGTTCACTGCATGGTACCGTCTTGAAACTTGGTGTCTGGACTTAAACGGCCAATAGGAACGTATTACTTAAGCCCCGCCCCTCTTAAGCCCCACCCCCATCTGATTGGCCAAAACTTTATTTGGCTCTAACTCATCAACCGTTTGTTGTACAAGCTTGTGGGTAGTACCATTTGACTTGTTTCAGAGATCTTCACCTTAATTGGTTTAAATTAGCCCCGCCCCCTCTTCCGATTGTCCGAAACTTTATTTGGCTATAACTCATCAACCGTTTGTCGTACAACCTTGTGGGTGGTGTCATTTGACACGTTTCAGAGTTACACAAGCACACTTAAAGCTTCTTAGAACATTTCTTTTCTAGTTAAGACTAGACTACGGGTCCATTTTGTTTCATCTTACAATAAATGCGAGAAGTCTCTACGTGTATGCGTGTATGTATGAATGTATGTATGTATGTATGTATGTATGACAACAGGTATAATGGGGTTTGCATTAAATGGTAGGGCATTCACAGAGATCTCCATATATGGGCATAAAATGGACGCCCGTATGCGGAGCTGATGTCTGACATCAGAGTTTTCCGGAACCGGCACTGTGTCTGCATATGCCCTTCATGCGGAAGGTGAGTGGTTCAAACCCTGCCGTCAGCAAGGGGGAGAAGACGACAGCCAGCCCCATGGCTTCCCCTATAAGTAACAAGAAATCAGGCAAACAGATGGTCAAAACGGGTCCTATGACAACAGGTATAATGGGGTTTGCATTAAAGGGTGGGGCATTCATTCCCTATTTACATCGTTCCCGAGTAGGCCGGTCCCCGACTAGACACTCGGCCGCCCGACAGACAGATAAAGCGATCTCTATATATGGGCATAAAATGGACGCAGACAGACAGATATAGATATCTCCATATATGGGCATTCATTTAAACACTTCAGCTTAGAGTTAACCGTTTGACATTTATTAGGAATAACATAACCATTTATGCAATGATATTGCCTTGAGTTTGGCAGATGGGCTGATGATACAGATTTATTTGTGTAACCATAACATAACACAGAATCTGCTATCTCAGACCCCCCAGAGCAGAGCATAAGTTACAGATGTACATAAAACATGAACTTCCAATTACATCATCAATTACAACACATAGAATAACCATAGTACAATCAAAATTTCATCATACCACAATCATGGAATAACCATGGTACAATCCACATGTTATCCTATCACAGAGCATCCATTACAACTGAAGCTAAATACCACAGGGAGGAGGCCGGGGAAGTGGTGGATTTTTCTAACACATCACACAACTTGCTTTGACAGCTGAACAAGTAGAATGAGCAGTGAGCAGAGGCTGCTTATAATGACTACACTGAGAAATGAGGGTGTGTATGAAGTAGCTTGTAGCGAATGAGAATGAAGTAAGAATGAACATGGGCGTATGAATTAATTAGCTGTTAGCGAATGAAGAGGGGGGGTTCGGGCTATATCTAGACTCTAACTTCCGTGTCCAAATGAACTACGCTGCATGCGCTAGATTTCATTTAAACACTTCAGCTTAGAGTTAACCATTTGACATTTATTAGAAATAACATAACCATTTATGCAATGATATTGCATTGAGTTTGGCAGATGGGCTCTGCTCTGATGATATACAGATTTATCTGTGTAACCATAACATAACAGAATCTGCTATCTCAGACCCCCAACACTCACTCACATGGTGTGAGCATAATCCATGCAGAGCCACACCTTTAATATGAATGAGATAAGACATATATGTGAATGAAATGTGGTAGAACAACTATATGAGATTTCATTTTCAATGAAATATACGCCATGGGTGCAGTGTCCCATTTCCATTAAACGCAGAGCCGTATGCCCTCCTCATCTAAAAGCCGTTATCCCCACCGATGTGATACTTAGATGAGGATTAATGGCAACCTAACGAATAAGACTAGGAATAGACGACAAGCATGTCTAATTTTCTTCATATGCAAGGTGACCCAGCCCTACTACTCGTGGTAACTCAGCAACAACCTAACGGCAAACCATGATCTCCGGCGAAAACAGATTTTATATGAACAAAATATTCTATCTAGTGATCTAACTATGTGATAATTTCCTTCATATCAGAAATCATATTCTCCGGTGAAAACAGATTTGATATGAACAGATATTCTATCTAGTGATCTAACTATGTGTAATTTCCTTCATGTCATTCATCCGAGTGCTCGAAATGACGCCCCATTCATGTGGACCCTGTTTCAGGCACTGATCCTGATACAGCCAGATGAATTATTAGGGCAAACCATGTTCTCCGGCGAGAACAGACCTGTCATGAAGAAAATATGCTACCTAAAGAACTACTATGAATAAAGACAGACATAACCTCCGAACCCCCAACCAGCACTACGGCAGGAGTATGATGACCAATTAACAATAAGAAAATCATGCCATCTTGAATGATATTAGTCAACGCTCATGCTTTCTGAGATGCAAGAATCTCATTGCCTCAAGCAACTTGGTAATAAAACTGGCCCACTGCAGACCCCTCTGCCTGCGTATGCAGCTGATGAGGCTACAACCAAAACTAAGCATCTGGTGAGTCAAATTTAACCATCCCATCGCCTTAAGGGCTGAGCCCTTCTGATTGGTTCAGTGATAAAGCTGGTACATGAATAAAGCTACTTGCAAATACAAGTTAACTGAACCAATAGTATTGAATCAGCTGACACAGTAGATAATCAGCTTAACCTTTAATGCCTTCTAAATGCTAATTCATGAAAAGCTGCAATCCAATCTACTACAATAATTACATTATTGTGTTGTTTAATTAAAGTTGTTTGTTTAAGTAGGCATATTTTATGTATACAGTAATACATTTAATGTAATAATTATATTAATTGCCCCTATTAGGCTACCTAAACTTTAGGATCCAGGCAGAATTTTGATACCAGCCTCACACATAATGATTATAAATGAATTATCCAATGATCAATAAGAATACCGTCTGTCATTCACTGTTATGTGATATATGAAGGATCCTAGGCAACAAGCCCAAGCTTTCTTTGATCTCCTTTTAGCTGACCATGAACTGTACTGACATAAAATTATGCCTTTCTTATATCGAGGGCTTGGAGTGCAAAGGGCCCAAGTGACATTTTTGACGAAAATGACTTTTTTACATCATTTTAAAGGTCTCTGCGAACTCTATCAGATGGTGAAATTTTTACGTAATAATAATTTCCACTTTTTGAAATAAAGCCTAAAAACCAAAAAGGCGCATGTGAAAACCTTCAGTTGAACTTGGAGCGCAAAAGGCCTAAGTGCACGTGTAGTATACCAAACCAGACACACGTGGCCCTAATAGGCACCAAATTTGGCACAAACACTGTTCAGGAGCCTGCCATGACAATAGTCACACCAGGGGCCTTGTGTGGCCCCCAGGGACCACATTAGGGCCCCTCGTGGGCCCTGGGTGCCACAGGGGAACAGAGATAGTAACTTGCCAGAAACTGCTCTGATCCGCACCAAACAAAGATTAATCAGGGGTCTGCATTCAGAGTAGCCACACCAGAGGCCATGAGTGGCCCCCAGGTGCAAAATCAAGGCCCCCAGGGGCCCCTAGATGCCACAGTTGCACCGTTGGTCCACTCTGCACCAGACGTGGCATAAACACTGTTCAGGGGTTTGCCATGACAAAAGTCACACAAGGGGCCATGTGTGGCCCCCAGGGGCCACGTTAGGGGCCCGCAGGGGCCTTTGGGTGCCACAGGCGCACTGTTGCCCCATTACGCATCAAACTTGTCACAAACACTGTCCAGGGGTCTGCCCTGAGAATAGTCACACCAGGGGCCACATTAAGGGCCCCCAGGGGCCTCTGGATACCACAGATAAACTGATGCCCCATTACGCACCAAACGTGTCACAAACATTGTTCAGCGCCATATTTGGTGCAGATCAAAGCAGCAGTGTGGCACATGGGGCCCGTGATGTGGCCCCTGGTGAGACTAGTGTTATAGCAGACCCCTGAACAGTGTTTGTGCCATATTTGGTGCAGATCAGAGCAACGGTGCACCTTTGGCACCCTGGGGGCCCCTGATATGGCACACTGGGGCCCCTGATGTGGCCTGTGAGGTGGCCCCATGGTGTGGCATTGTCATGGCAGACCCCTGAACAGTGTTCATGCCAAGTTTGGTGCAGATTGTAGCAACGGTGCACCTTTGGCACCTTGGGCCCCCGGGGGCCCCTGATATGGCCCACTGGAGCCCCCGATTTGGCATGTGAGGTGGCTCCTGGTGTGACTATTGTCATGGTTGACCCCTGAACAGTGTTTTTGCCAGGTTTGGTGCAGATTGGAGCAACAGTGCACCTTTGGCACCCTGGGGCCCCTGATGTAGCCCTTGGTGTAACTATTGTCATGGCAGATCCCTGAACAGTGTTTATGCCCAGTTTCGTGCAGATTGGAGCAGCGGTGCACCTTTTGCACACTGGGGCCCCTGATGTAGCCCTTGGTGTAACTATTGTCATGGCAGAACGCTGAACAGTGTTTATGGCCAGTGTCGTGCAGATTGGATGAACGGTGCACTTGTGGCACCCAAGGGCCCCCTGGGCCTCTGATTTTCCCCTGGGGAAATGTGGACCCTGGTGTGGCTACTCTGATCGCAGACCCCTGATTAGTGTTTGTGCCAAGTTTGGTGCAGATCGAAAGAGTTACTGTGTCTGGTCCAGTATTATTATTGTCTGAATGTCACTTGGGCCCTAAACATTAAGCAAAAAGCTATAAAATGTTGGAGCTCAAAGGGCCTAAGTGACAGTTTTGAAATAAAAAAAAAGTAGTTTTGTACTTTTTTATGTACATACCTATTCAAATATCAATTCCTTTTAGCTTAATCTGTATAAAAGTACTGCTTACATATGTTGTTTTTAATAAAATAGTTACAGTCAATCAAAACTTTGTTTTTTGCTCTCCTGTAAAATTCTGAAAATGTCACTTGGGCCCTTTGCGCTCCAAGCCCTCGATATATGCACACTACGAAACACATCGATCAATAAATCACCATTGATCAAACATCAAGACAATGTATAAAACAGTGAAGCTTTCACATGTCCAGCACATGAATGCATGTAAGCTATGAATTGCATCATAAATAATATGATACAATGCCAATTATACAATGCTAGAATGCTTAGAGTTGCATAAGTTTATGCTAACCAAGCAATGAAGCTATCAGATGTCAAGCACAGGAATAGATGAAAGCTAGCTTTAGCTTAGCATGAACAAACAACCTGGATGCTAGCATTAGCTTTCACCACCAAACAATTAAAATGAGGAAATCACGATACCACATGCTGCAATGCACAATACTCCGACTATCCAATTGGATATATCCTCATACAGGCCTGTAATGAAATGTCAACATATGTTCAAAAGTTACTTACCAAGTAGGCTACTAGGCTGTATACATCATGCCTCAAGGTCCAAACACTCAAACTAGGCTTTAGGCCAAACAGGCCTCAAACCTGGAAGCCCTTAAGGCAGCTCTTAACCACATTTTCCCGTCACACATTTTAACTAAATATAATATTCTCAATCTCGACTCAATTCCTATACTAATTGACTCCAAAGCAAGCTAGAAAGACAGTGCTGAAGTGAGATCAACACTGCACCACACCAAGATGAAACTCTCCGGTTGCCAGAGTCTGTGAGTGAAACAAGGGACCAGGTCTATGAAAACAAGCCCAAAGTTTCACCACTTCACCACTCTAATTATGTTTGCCATTTCCTAAAGGAACGACGAAGGCAAGGCCATATAGACAACTACACTTCAGAACAATCCCAACCAGAAGCAACCCACAACTAGAACTTTAACAGGAAACAAAACCCAAGTTGCTTATAATGAGCAGACGTGACAACACTGCCAGCCTGAGAACAGGTGTGGATGTGTGAATGATAGAAGCAGTACAGACTGGTTATGAGAGGCTTCTGGTTACAAAGAAGCCTCCATTATCCTACTTTCCACCACATTGGAAAATGTACTGGTGCCTACGTTTATAAGCCACAAAGTAATCACGTGAGCAAGACCTTCATTACCATACTTATCGTACACAGAAGAGACTGGACTCCTGCAGGCAGAAATGAAAGCTTCCCCATTACAGAAGATGGTGCAGGCTAATTCCTGGTCAGAATCCATTGAATGACTATGCTGCTACTTCACAGAACAACCACATATATCGAGGATATCCAACACATGATATCAGGTTAACTTTACAACTCAAAGCAAGACATAAACCATTGACCTCGAGAACCATTTAGTTTAGGCTATTTTTGCCACACCTGATTTCCAACCAAATGCTACATGCAGCTACATGCAGAGTAAACCAGACTATTTTTCTAACACATCACACAACCTGCTTTGACAACTGAACATGTAGAATGAGCAGTGAGCAGAGGCTGCTTATAAGGACTACACTGAGAAATGAGGGCATGTATGAAGTAGCTTGTAGCGAATGAGAATGAAGTAGGAATGAACGTGGGCGTATGAATTAATTAGCTGTTAGCGAATGAAGAGGGGGGGTTCGGGGTATAGCTAGACTCTAACTTCTGTGTCCAAATGAACTACGCTGCGCTAGATTAAATGGACACAGGCAAAAAGATGGTCAAAACGGGTCCTATGACAACAGGTGTAATGGGGTTTGCATTAAAGGGCGGGGCATTCATTCCCTATTTACATTGTTCCCGCCTTTGCTAGACGCTCGGCCGAGGGCGGCCGAGCTTCTAGTTTAGTTAAATTAGCACTAGGCTACGGTTCCATTTGGTTCCATTTAGTTAATACTGCTAATTCAAACAATGCAAACATAGAATACATAGATAATTTAGTTGAAAGAAAACAAAATGTGTCAGTCAATTAGCAACAATGATTCACAGAAAAATGGTGAAGACGGCACTTAATCAAGTTTAATGTAAGGTAAAGGACTCTTAATCCAGTCATTTGACGCCACCCACAAGTCTGTACGACAAACGGTTCACAAGATAAAGGGTCACTTCCTGTTTGGGGAGGGGCACTTCCTGTTTGGCGAAATAGGCCCCAATTAAGGTTAAGGACTCTTAAACAAGTCATATGACACCACCCACGCATCTGTACGACAAATGGTTCATGCGATGAAGAGGCACTTCCTGTTTGGCGAAGGGCACTTCCTGTTTGGTGAAGGAAACGCCAATTAAGGTTAAGGACTCTTAATCAAGTCATATGACGCCACCCACACGTCTGTACGACAAACGGTTCATGATATATAGAGGCACTTCCTGTTTGGCGAAGAGCACTTCCTGTTACAGAGGGGGCGGGGCTTAGTCAATTACAGCTCATCTCTATTGGCCGGAAAAATATCAAAGTTGTGTGTGCATTTTAAAGGTTAAATGACGTTTGTCAATGGGGGTTTTTGCGCGTAGTTTTTTACGGAAAGAAAAGTAATAGTACACCAATCCCGGCCGAGCCGCACATTTTGATGTATACATTGCGGCGGTGGCGTAAATCGTGCGGCAGTTATTACGTGCAGAAATTTGCGGGAAGAATATTATTACTAGAAAAGAAAATTTCTATCAAATTTTGTGTGCCTGCAGCTCGCTGTGTGCAACCTTGTATAGCAGTTGGTATTAGCATTAGCATTTATGCATTAACATTAACATCATTAGTAGAATTTAACATTAGCATTTTTATCATTAGCTTTAACTTTAGCATTATCATTGATTTTTTTTTTGCTTTAGCATTAGTGAGCATTAGCATTTTAGCATTAGCAATTTTAGTATTGCATTCGTTAGCATTAGCATTTTTAACATTAGCATTTGTTAGCATTAGCATTTGTTAGCATTAGCATTTGGTAGCATTAACATTTGTTAACATTAGCATTTGTTAGCATTAGCATGTGTTGGCAATAGCTTAACACCCATGGAGCCAAACTCGTTCAGGGACGAGTTAAGGCCACTAGGTGTCCCCCTGCCAAAAGGAAGTTATCTCGTTTACAGACGAGGCAACGAAGAGTTAACTCTACGAGCCTGCAGCTGCCCTCTGAATGACCTGAGTCCATTACGTCACCCGGCAGCTGCAGGCAGCTCTTCTGGGGGAGAAATTGCGGAAGCACTTTACATTGCTTTAGATTCTACTTTGAAACATAAGAAGGGCTTTATCTAAGAATGAGATGAAAACAGCACCAGGGAAGCAGAGAGCTGATTGTTTCCACGGCGACACTTTACCGCGATGGTCGGTCCCGGTTTGGATTTTAGTTTCGCGAGCGTTTGTAAACAAATGGATTATCCTCCTCAATCTTCTCTGGACACGCACGTGCACACGCACGAAGCTTGCGAGGCACGTCAAAACAAAGCGTAAGTCAATGGTGGCAGCAGCAACAGCTATAAATGTTATAAACCTTAGCAGCCCATGTGTTAAGCATTTGTTAGCATTAGCATTTGTTAGCATTAGCATGTGTTAGCATTAGCATTAGCATTAGCGGTTAGCCGTTGGGACTGTGGGACCACCCACCGAGTTTGAGACCAGTAACGTGTTGGGAAGTGGAGACATGGCTGTTAAAAGCCCAGCCAATAGGAAGGCAGAGGGGGCGGGGCTTAAGCAATTACAGATCATTCCTGTGCTGTAAACTGGAATTATAGCTGTTTGGCGAAGGAAGCACCAATTAAGGTTAAGGACTCTTAATCAATTCATATGACACCACCCACGCGTCTGTACGACAAACGGTTCATGAGATATAGAGGCACTTCCTGTTTGGCGAAGGGCACTTCCTGTTTGGCAAAAGAAGCACCAATTAAGGTTAATGGGGGACTCTGATAAAACCCCAGAAACTTTGGCCCCACATTACTCTGACATATTTTTGCCTAGCAACGTCACTTAAACTTTGGTCTTTTTCCGGCCAATAGGGATGAGCTGTAATTGATTAAGCCCCGCCCCCTCTGTAACAGGAAGTGCCCTTCGCCAAACAGGAAGTGCCTCTACATCTCAGGAACCGTTTGTCGTACAGATGCGTGGGTGGCGTTCATATGACTTGATTAAGAGTCATTAACCTTAATTGGGGCCTATTTCGCCAAACAGGAAGTGCCCCTCACCAAACAGGAAGTGACCCTTTATCTCATGAACCGTTTGTCGTAGAGACTCATGGGTGTTGTCATATGACTTGATTAAGAGTCCTTAACCTTAATTGGGGCCTATTTCGCCAAACAGTAAGTGCCCCTCACCAAACAGGAAGTGACCTTTTATCTCATGAACCGTTTGTCGTACAGACTCGTGGGTGGCGTCAAATGACTTGATTAACAGTCCTTAACTTTAATTGGGGCCTATTTCGCCAAAGAGGAAGTGCCCCTCACCAAACAGGAAGTGACCCTATATCTGATGAACCGTTTGTCGTACAGATACGTGGGTGGCATCAAATGACTTGATTAAGAGTCCTTAACCTTAATTGGGGCCTATTTCGCCAAACAGGAAGTGCCCCTCACCAAACAGGAAGTGACCCTATATCTCATGAATCGTTTGTCGTACAGCCGCGTGGGTGGTGCATTATGACTCGATTAAGAGTCCTTAACCTTAATTGGGGCCTATTTCGCCAAACAGGAAGTGCCCCTCACCAAACAGGAAGTGACCCTATATCTCATCAACCATTTGTCATACAGATGCGTGGGTGGTGTCATATGACTTGATTAAGAGTCCTTAACCTTAATTGATGCTTCCTTCGCCAAACAGGAAGTGCCCTTCGCCAAACAGGAAGTGCCTCTATATCTCGTGAACCGTTAGTCGTACAGTCGATAATGTTAAAGCTAATGCAAAAAATGCTAATGTTAAAAAATCTAACGATAATCTAACGCTAATGCTAACACCGAAAAAAATCTAACGCTAATGCTAACATCAACCGCTACACAAGGTTGCACACACTTAGCGAGCTGCAGGCACACTTAAAATTTTGTAGAAATTTTCTTTTCTAGTTAAGTATTTTCCTTGCAAATTTCGGCACGTAATAACTGCCGCACGATTTACGCCACCGCCGCAATATATACATCAAAACGTGTGGCTCGGCCGGGAATGGTGTGCTATTACTTATCCTTCCGATCCGTGTTACCATTGCGACGTAATTCGCAAAAAAACTACGCCCAAAAACACCATTGACTTAGAATGGGAGACATTTCGGCACGTAATAACTAGAAAGAAGTAGTCGCCAGCACTCAAGGAATATCCTTTTTACATGATTTTATTTACCTCAATGGACAGTGTACGGACGCGTTTCAGCCCTTAGGCCTTCCTCAGCGTTGCATGCATGTAAACTGGAAGTGACGTATATAAGTACGTTGTGTTACAATCACTGTGATTCGTGTCAGCTGACAAAGCTGTTATCACAAAAAATAAATAAAAAACTTGCAATACAATTACATACATGCTTGGTACCAAAGACAAATATCATGTGTATATAAATTATTTTTAAAAAACCAGTTGAATGTACAATACAAAAATACCAAAATACAATACCACTTATAATGACAGAGTCAACTCGTTATGACAAGGCGCCCCCTAGGGGTCTTGGACTGGCCAGTCCTATGTCTTGTAAAGACCAAAATGACACTGATGAATAGTGCTCTAAGTAGTAAATAGTAATATAAAGAGTAAAGATATAAATTGTAAAAAGTTAGTCGGAGGAAGAGGACAATTGGACACACTGTCTTTTTAAAGCCTCCAAGTAGGAACCTCTTAACTCATTGAGTGCCAGCGCCCTCTAGGGGCCATAGAATGCCAGCGCATCTCTCATAGGCGAGCGCTTTAGCTTCCAGGACCTCACCTTCCAGGACCTCACGTGTGCACGTTCATGCACGTCATGGAAATGTCCCGGATGATAATGCTAACAGAATGGCTATTCCCATTTTGTCATCTAAAAGATCATTTTTGGGCGATTTTGCCGTAATTAAACCTCGCGCCGCTTCCCTAAAGACACAATCCAGAGATATAAGCCTTCAAAGATTGGTCTTTCATTGGATTAGGCGGAGATTGGCGATTTCGTTTTGCAAATGACGGCCGGCCGGGAGGTTGCTAGCTTTTGGCTAGTAGCTAGAAAAATCAGGCCAGGCTTCAGAAGGCCTCTTATCATTTTATTCATGTAATTAAAAAAAGCCGGACTACTGCGGGATCGGCACACTCGTGTACTCATCGGAAGCGGCGCCGAACATCGGGTGAACATTGGGGAGCTCAAAAATGTATTTTAAACCATTTTTAATGGAATATATCGTCGGACAGAGTAGAATGGCTAACTGGCTAGCGGCTAGCGAGCCAGGACCACCCACGACTCTACAAGCAGCTCGGGGTAAGTGAATTAATAAAAATTGTATTGGATTGAAATAAAGCCGAACTAGTTCGGGATCGGCACAGTATGAGTTAATGGACTCCAATGTATTAAGTATTAAGTATTAGACAAATTTAAGAAAAGTAGTAATAAGAAAATTCAAGATGCTGCATTTACAGGAAGCAGCTCAGTAGGAGCTCTTCGTTTAAGCCCTTAGGAGTAGTATATTAAGCATAGATTGTGTTCTAAAAATAGATTTTCTAAATTTAGAATGTTATTAATAGAATACTATTAATAGCATTTCTAAAATTAGAATGCTATAAATATAATGCTATAAATATAATGTTATTATTAGCATGTTATTATTAGCATGTTATAATTAGATTGTTATTAATAAGATCTAAAATTAGTCATCTGAAATTAGTCATCTAAAAATAATAATGGTCAGCTGTTAGAGGGTCAGAGTTAGGGGGGATGACAGCTGGGGTTAGAGAGGGGGTGTTGTGTGTTTGTGTGTTTGTGTGTGTGTGTGTGTGTGTGTGGTCCGTGGAGAGGTGTCAATTTTCACGGTTAAAGGTGTTATCAGGGGCCATCACTACCTTTTCAGAGTATCCTTATAGTTTTCATTATTTGACAGCACAATCATCAGTGTATTTTGGATTCATGTCTAAGATAATTAAAGATAAGATAATTGCATTATACCGGTACTTTATACTTAGTTTGCTATTTTGTCTCCCCTACACCATACCTCTTTGCCAAAAATAACCAATTTACAAGCTCACAACGTCTCGCAGCGCGGGATATTATGTGCATGTAGATCTGCTATTTTTGGGACTATACAGTTCTCAGAATATGGACACTAGGGTTTTTTAAACTCCAAGGACTCCTAGTTGAGAGAGATGTAGCAGGGACCCCCTCAACCTTTTCAGAGATTTCCTTATAGTTTTCATTGTTTGACAGTCAGATGACAGATTGACAGATATTTAACCACTTGAGCCATCATTATCTAAGATAATTGCATTATACCGGTACTTTATGCCTAGTTTGCTATTTTGTCTCCCCTACACCAAACCTCTTTGCCGAAAATAACCAATTTACAAGCTCACACACATTATGCGCTTGTAGATCTGCTAATTCTGTAGGGTTGCGGTAGGTTTTCAGGTGTTTTACTGACTCTTGCATTGCATTTGGGATTTGCCTACTTTTAAAGCAGTGAAGGGAGCTGAGAGGCCCTTCTTGAACTTAATTCAAGTGACAGATACACAGAAAACGGATTCTGTGATTTTGCTTTATAAATATTTGTGTTTATATTTAAATCTTTAGGGGCATACCATGTGATATACCTGCACAGTCTTTGATGCAGGTCTTTTACTGCCCTTTTTCTGAATTATGAGTGAGAAATACAATGAAAAGAATGCAAGCAACGATGTACCTACAGCGCTGGTATACGCAGTGTACATGTAGTAAGCATATGCAAACAGTGTATGCTTTATCGTCATAACATCTTGTGGATGAATCTACTAGTGAACCCTAATCTGGTAGTTATAGGTGGTACTGTATTAGGCAAAACCTCATAAAGGGTAGAACTGGTACTGTACGTAAAAAACTCTGACATGAAATTCATGATCAATCCCTAACATTATACAGTGGTTATTACTAACAACACTCATAAGTTGAGTTATCACACTCTTACATACAATTTTTTTCCCTAATTATATATTTCAATAGATGACACATCATGAAATGGTACCTAAGTTACACAAAATGTCAAATCTCACACAGTAGGTAATGCCTAATGCCAATGCAGTGAGTTAGAGAAGGATTTTCACCCTAACCATACCATGTACGGTATAGGGGAGCATGGTAATTAGACAACTTATTGTTTTCTTTCTTGGGTGTTCTGTAGGCTAAGTACGTTTCTAATGAACATGCTAATACTCACACCATGTGCGTTATATTTACAGTAAAACATGGACACATAAGCTGACTATTTAGTGTTTACATTATTCTACTTCACTGATATAATAGCATGGATGTATGGAAGCACAGCTATACAATGCTACTAAATAAAACCAGTGCTACTGTACCTTTCTATTCTCCTCTCATTACATATTTGTTGTCCCACTACAATTAAAAAAGCTCACCCAGTCACCCTCATACACATCTACAAAACCCAGTACATCAACAAAACATCAACACTCCTGCATATTACAGCATAACAAAAGCTAAAACACATGACAAAATGCAAAACATGAAACCAAAAAGTCACAATATTACTAACAATGTTACTAACAATGTGTTCAATAGACTAGTGTCAATAAACTAATAGTTTCAACCCTTAATCCTAAAACATCCAATAAGACAGCAGCTATATGGCTATGTTATATTCAGTCTGAATAGTAGTTTGACTGATTGAATGAAAACATTTTGCATAGGAAAGAGTTCACTGGTACAAGAAAGGAGGATAAAGGAGATCCTAGTAAGCTTTTCGGCTTGTTCTCACACGAAAACCTTTATGTATCTTACAGTATATAACATTGAATGACAGACGGATAAAATACTAGTTCTCATACCAGGAGTTGAACCGGGGCTGCCGTGGTGAAAACCATGAATCCTAATCGTTAGACCATAGGGAATGCAATTCCTACAAACTGTATAAGTGTACAGTACCAACTACATAACACAGCTATACAACATCAACATGACTGCATAATATCAAGTCAACTACTGTATATTCAGCACAAATATACATCACCAACAGAAAGCATCACCATCCTCACTACACATTGCTAGTAGATCCACACAAAAACATAAAAAACACAACTTGTCCATTCACAGGATGACAAAATACACAATATGTTCTAATAATAAAGTGTAGATTAAAGTAGACTACATTTGCTCAACAACCTTTTTAATATAAATTAACTGTGTAATTAACTGAATGCTTTTTTGCATAGGTGATAGGAAAGTATGTTTTCTAGTGTCAGAAAGTTCATGAATGGGCTACACTGAAGGGCTGGCAGCCAAACCGTTTCGTACCAGGCATGTCCATATTAAGTGTTTTACACAGTATGCAATCATATTGTTCAGAACTGGTACTGAATGTGAAATTGTATTAATATTACAAAATGAAAGGGTAGAAGAGTGTAGGTCTGCTATTTTCACTGATTGGATTACACGAACATGTATAGGCCTAAATGGGGGAGTGTACTTATTTCTAGGAGTCATGCACATGATAGCTGTGAAATATGGGGTTTTAAGCGTATGGGTACACTAATACAGGTCCATTGTGACATCATTTGGTAAAAATGAGGGTCATCTCTTTCACTAGATTGACGAACAACATACAAAGGGCTTATTAAATGTATTTATTATCATGCACTTTCCTCATTCCGCCACCATCGTTTCCTTTATCTAATTTTCAACACAGATATTAGGAGCTTTTTATATAATCACTAGCAAAGGTCTGATGTATTGTTGTAAGATATAGGGATGGCTACATATTATGTTGGTCCCTTGGAGGGTTTTGGCTATTGTGACCATATGTTGGACCCAATTGTACACATCGCAAGAGTACAGAGCCAGGGGTTTAGCTATTGTTTTATGTGCAAATCTAAGCTGAAGGGTCAGATTGTGGTTTGTTGTTGTTAGTTCTTATTAGTAAGCACATATTATAATTGTTTGTACCTGGGTTTTAGATTAGAATAATTGTTAGTGTAATGAGGCCTATGTCAGGCGAAACTGTAAATTCATCATTATACAGCACTTTTTTTTCTGGAAATATGTGTCAGATGTACTCATGGAGCACTAAGTTGACAGGTATAGTAGGGGGTAATAGCTACATCTGTTGGGTGAACCACTAACAAAGATCATGGGTATTTCTTGTAAGGGGGTATTTTATCACAAACTAAATTGAAATGTCATCATATGTCCCATACATCCCCAATATTTTACCCATCATACACATTTGATACGGTAAATTTTCAGTATTGTGTATGTCTAAGATGACTATTTAGTGTGTTTTAAAAACAATTATTCATTTTCACTTGTAGAATAGCCCACGATATTCTGAAATGTGGGGTATTATGGTCTTTGAATCAACACATACGTGTCCCCAAGCTCCTCAAGTCCCCAATAGTTTGCTGATCAGCCAAGCTTTATCACAGGACACATAATGTGTTATAGTTTTGAATACTACAACTGACATAGATATGAGGTATGAAGGATTCACTATTCAATGCTACCTGTCTATTTTCATCTCACTAGTGTTTCTCCCCATACAATTTAAATAAAACATTGCCCTCATACACTTCAACATAACTACACAACCCCGTACAGCATCAACAAAACATAAAACTATGCCACATAACAAAAATATTACAAAAATAACACCACTAAGAATTTCAATCACCACTAAAACACACAAAACATAAAACTATGCAACATAACAGAAAATGTTTACAAAAATAACACCACTAAGAATTACAATCACCACTAAAACGCATAAAACATAAAACTTTGCCACATAACAGAACAATTTTACAAAAATTACATCACTGAGAATTCCAACGAGCACAAAACCAAGCAAAAACAGCAAATATTAAGCACATTAACAAAACATCAAATAGTATAAAATAACATCAATAAGAATTACAACTGACACACAAACAAACAAAAAACAGCAAATATTACAAAAATAACATCACTAAGAGATGTTTTATCACCACTAAAATGCACAAAACATAAAACTTTGTAACATAACAAAAATAATTAAAACATAACACCACTAAGAATTTCAACCACCACAAAAACGCACAAAACATAAACCTTTGCAACATAACAGAAAATATTACAAAATAACCTCACTAAGAATGTTCAACTAGCACCTAAAACTTTGTAACATAACGAAAATATTTATAAAATAACACCACTAAGAATTTCAACCACCACTAAAACGCACAAAACACAAAACGTTGCCACATAACAATAATATTATAAAACATAACACCACTAAGAATTTCAACCACCACTAAAACGCACAAAACACAAAACTTTGCAACATAACAGAGAATATTACAAAATAACCTAACTAAGAATGTTCAACTAGCACCTAAAACTTTGTAACATAACAAAAATATTTATAAAATAACACCACTAAGAAATTTAAACTAAAAACAGACAAAAACATCACGAGTTATCTAGATTACCGTAGGTTCCGCAACTATCATCACAGAGCCAGTAGCTTATGTTACTCATATTGCTAAGGGATATTGTTAATCTCTAGATTTGTAGATAAAACATATCTCTAGGGTTAGTGGTGGACTAATAATAATAATAATAATAATCTCTCTCAATCTCTCTCCAATACAATTTCATAATTTCTCTATTTTTATCCCTCTATAGTCATATCAACTAGCAAGCATATCTAATAGGGTAGTGTTCAGTACATCATTTCATCAAAACATGGTAACCTATTTGGCAATAACTTTATGATTATGGTCCTATACAAATCTAGACATTTTGTAATTAACCCATATTGTAATTCTGAAGGTCACTAATATTGTACAATAGGTGCTAAATCAAAATAGTATATGTCTATTAAAACAAATATTTATATGTTTTTTTTTCAGATCTGCACATGGACTATTGTGGTAACCCTAGTGTTGAGAATGATGACAAGGGGGTCAGATAATATGTAGATGAGTTGAATTGAAGATATTACAGTGATACACAATTTTACTTTTTATTGCTGCCTTACAATTTTCAAAATACGTATATGAATATGGAGAATGAATCTATGAGGAATCCATGATACTGATAATATTTGACTTTTGTAGTTTATGCTGTTAGGTGCACTGTGTTACCCAAGTCAGAAACATAACATAGATCTTACAAAAACAGTACACTCTAATTATGCCTGCCAACACCAATCATTTCAGATACACTAATCCAATACTATAATTATGAGGATGGTTAATCTCTAAATGCCAGGTCTGCTTACTGACCAGTGATTTTCCTATGCAAATGTCCAATAAAGTATCCCTATTCAATCAATCTAAGGCTAAGCTAATATTAGTATTAGTTTCTTGTTCATATAGGGAGTTTTGAATCAACATGCTGGGTAACCAGAAACGATAATAAAGAAAATATCGTAATAAACCAACTTTGAAAAAAATACATTATTGACAAACAATAGTGTATTGACATACAAAGTTGGTTTATTACGACTTTTGTAGCATAAACTACAAAAGTCAAATATTATCAGTATCATGGATTCCTCATAGATTCATTCTCCATATTCATATACGTATTTTGAAAATTGTAAGGCAGCAATAAAAAGTAAAATTGTGTATCACTGTAATATCTTCAATTCAACTCATCTACATATTATCTGACCCCCTTTTCATCATTCTCAACACTAGGGTTACCACAATAGTCCATGTGCAGATCTGAAAAAAAAAAACATATAAATATTTGTTTTAATAGACATATACTATTTTGATTTAGCACCTATTGTACAATATTAGTGACCTTCAGAATTACAATATGGGTTAATTACAAAATGTCTAGATTTGTATAGGACCATAATCATAAAGTTATTGCCAAATAGGTTACCATGTTTTGATGAAATGATGTACTGAACACTACCCTATTAGATATGCTTGCTAGTTGATATGACTATAGAGGGATAAAAATAGAGAAATTATGAAATTGTATTGGAGAGAGATTGAGAGAGATTATTATTATTAGTCCACCACTAACCCTAGAGATATGTTTTATCTACAAATCTAGAGATTAACAATATCCCTTAGCAATATGAGTAACATAAGCTACTGGCTCTGTGATGATAGTTGCGGAACCTACGGTAATCTAGATAACTCGTGATGTTTTTGTCTGTTTTTAGTTTAAATTTCTTAGTGGTGTTATTTTATAAATATTTTTGTTATGTTACAAAGTTTTAGGTGCTAGTTGAACATTCTTAGTTAGGTTATTTTGTAATATTCTCTGTTATGTTGCAAAGTTTTGTGTTTTGTGCGTTTTAGTGGTGGTTGAAATTCTTAGTGGTGTTATGTTTTATAATATTATTGTTATGTGGCAAAGTTTTGTGTTTTGTGCGTTTTAGTGGTGGTTGAAATTCTTAGTGGTGTTATTTTATAAATATTTTCGTTATGTTACAAAGTTTTAGGTGTTAGTTGAACATTCTTAGTGAGGTTATTTTGTAATATTTTCTGTTATGTTGCAAAGGTTTATGTTTTGTGCGTTTTTGTGGTGGTTGAAATTCTTAGTGGTGTTATGTTTTAAATATTTTTGTTATGTTACAAAGTTTTATGTTTTGTGCATTTTAGTGGTGATAAAACATCTCTTAGTGATGTTATTTTTGTAATATTTGCTGTTTTTTGTTTGTTTGTGTGTCAGTTGTAATTCTTAGTGATGTTATTTTATACTATTTGATGTTTTGTTAATGTGCTTAATATTTGCTGTTTTTGCTTGGTTTTGTGCTCGTTGGAATTCTCAGTGATGTAATTTTTGTAAAATTGTTCTGTTATGTGGCAAAGTTTTATGTTTTATGCGTTTTAGTGGTGATTGTAATTCTTAGTGGTGTTATTTTTGTAAACATTTTCTGTTATGTTGCATAGTTTTATGTTTTGTGTGTTTTAGTGGTGATTGAAATTCTTAGTGGTGTTATTTTTGTAATATTTTTGTTATGTGGCATAGTTTTATGTTTTGTTGATGCTGTACGGGGTTGTGTAGTTATGTTGAAGTGTATGAGGGCAATGTTTTATTTAAATTGTATGGGGAGAAACACTAGTGAGATGAAAATAGACAGGTAGCATTGAATAGTGAATCCTTCATACCTCATATCTATGTCAGTTGTAGTATTCAAAACTATAACACATTATGTGTCCTGTGATAAAGCTTGGCTGATCAGCAAACTATTGGGGACTTGAGGAGCTTGGGGACACGTATGTGTTGATTCAAAGACCATAATACCCCACATTTCAGAATATCGTGGGCTATTCTACAAGTGAAAATGAATAATTGTTTTTAAAACACACTAAATAGTCATCTTAGACATACACAATACTGAAAATTTACCGTATCAAATGTGTATGATGGGTAAAATATTGGGGATGTATGGGACATATGATGACATTTCAATTTAGTTTGTCATAAAATACCCCCTTACAAGAAATACCCATGATCTTTGTTAGTGGTTCACCCAACAGATGTAGCTATTACCCCCTACTATACCTGTCAACTTAGTGCTCCATGAGTACATCTGACACATATTTCCAGAAAAAAAAGTGCTGTATAATGATGAATTTACAGTTTCGCCTGACATAGGCCTCATTACACTAACAATTATTCTAATCTAAAACCCAGGTACAAACAATTATAATATGTGCTTACTAATAAGAACTAACAACAACAAACCACAATCTGACCCTTCAGCTTAGATTTGCACATAAAACAATAGCTAAACCCCTGGCTCTGTACTCTTGCGATGTGTACAAGGTGGGTCCAACATATGGTCACAATAGCCAAAACCCTCCAAGGGACCAAAATAATATGTAGCCATCCCTATATCTTACAACAATACATCAGACCTTTGCTAGTGATTATATAAAAAGCTCCTAATATCTGTGTTGAAAATTAGATAAAGGAAACGATGGTGGCGGAATGAGGAAAGTGCATGATAATAAATACATTTAATAAGCCCTTTGTATGTTGTTCGTCAATCTAGTGAAAGAGATGACCCTCCTTTTTACCAAATGATGTCACAATGGACCTGTATTAGTGTACCCATACCCTTAAAACCCCATATTTCACAGCTATCATGTGCATGACTCCTAGAAATAAGTACACTCCCCCATTTAGGCCTATACATGTTTGTGTAATCCAATCAGTGAAAATAGCAGACCTACACTCTTCTACCCTTTCATTTTGTAATATTAATACAATTTCACATTCAGTACCAGTTCTGAACAATATGATTGCATACTGTGTAAAACACTTAATATGGACATGCCTGGTACGAAACGGTTTGGCTGCCAGCCCCTCAGTGTAGCCCATTCATGAACTTTCTGACACTAGAAAACATACTTTCCTATCACCTATGCAAAAAAGCATTCAGTTAATTACACAGTTAATTTATATTAAAAAGGTTGTTGAGCAAATGTAGTCTACTTTAATCTACACTTTATTATTAGAACATATTGTGTATTTTGTCATCCTGTGAATGGACAAGTTGTGTTTTTTATGTTTTTGTGTGGATCTACTAGCAATGTGTAGTGAGGATGGTGATGCTTTCTGTTGGTGATGTATATTTGTGCTGAATATACAGTAGTTGACTTGATATTATGCAGGCATGTTGATGTTGTATAGCTGTGTTATGTAGTTGGTACTGTACACTTATACAGTTTGTAGGAATTGCATCCCCTATGGTCTAACGATTAGGATTCATGGTTTTCACCACGGCAGCCCCGGTTCAACTCCTGGTATGAGAACTAGTATTGTATCCGTCTGTCATTCAATGTTATATACTGTAAGATACATAAAGGTTTTCGTGTGAGAACAAGCCGAAAAGCTTACTAGGATCTCCTTTATCCTCCTTTCTTGTACCAGTGAACTCTTTCCTATGCAAAATGTTTTCATTCAATCAGTCAAACTACTATTCAGACTGAATATAACATAGCCATATAGCTGCTGTCTTATTGGATGTTTTAGGATTAAGGGTTGAAACTATTAGTTTATTGATACTAGTCTATTGAACACATTGTTAGTAACATTGTTAGTAATATTGTGACTTTTTGGTTTCATGTTTTGCATTTTTTTCATGTGTTTTAGCTTTTGGTATGCTGTAATATGCAGGAGTGTTGATGTTTTGTTGATGTACTGGGTTTTGTAGATGTGTATGAGGGTGACTGGGTGAGCTTTTTTAATTGTAGTGGGACAACAAATATGTAATGAGAGGAGAATAGAAAGGTACAGTAGCACTGGTTTTATTTAGTAGCATTGTATAGCTGTGCTTCCATACATCCATGCTATTATATCAGTGAAGTAGAATAATGTAAACACTAAATAGTCAGCTTGTGTGTCCATTTTTTACTGTAAATATAACGCACATGGTGTGAGTATTAGCATGTTCATTAGAAACGTACTTAGCCTACAGAACACCCAAGAAAGAAAACAATAAGTTGTCTAATTACCATGCTCCCCTATACCGTACATGGTATGGTTAGGGAGAAAATCCTTCTCTAACTCATTGCATTGGCATTAGGCATTACCTACTGTGTGAGATTTGACATTTTGTGTAACTTAGGTACCATTTCATGATGTGTCATCTATTGAAATATATAATTAGGGAAAAAAATTGTATGTAAGAGTGTGATAACTCAACTTATGAGTGTTGTTAGTAATAACCACTGTATAATGTTAGGGATTGATCATGAATTTCATGTCAGAGTTTTTTACGTACAGTACCAGTTCTACCCTTTATGAGGTTTTGCCTAATACAGTACCACCTATAACTACCAGATTAGGGTTCACTAGTAGATTCATCCACAAGATGTTATGACGATAAAGCATACACTGTTTGCATATGCTTACTACATGTACACTGCGTATGGGTCAGTGACGTGACGCCCCAAAAAATGTGTTTTTAAAAAAACTTTAAATTGCAGGCATAAAAGTTATTTACTTTTGTTCTACTCACTCTCAACCTTATGGAAATACATTTTGTTTTTAGATATTTTATTGGAATCAGACTTTATTCAGCAGTTTGTTGTACTTGTGCCTAAAATCGTCATATGGTGTGAACATGAAAATAATTGTTCATAAAATGAAAATGGAGTACATCTTTCTTAAGTTACTCACTTTATCAAAGTCCTTTATCATAACTAACCAGTGATCCACTATAGTTTTTTGAAAATTAATTATATCTGTATATTTTTTTCATAATCGACACCCTGTGTGAGGCCCATGTTCATGATCTTACAACATATTTTAAATGTATTCTGTCAAAACTTTCTCTAAAATTACACAAATATTTGTGACTCTTCCTGATAATATTCTCTATGTAATCCATAAACATTTTTTTGGTTTAATCATTAATAAAGGTATGATTTTTCACTATTTGGAATGTCACACCAAATGATTTAGTGTCACACCGTATGATCATATCTTCATTTGTCAAAGCAAACTGTGTTTTAACCTACCTATTAGTGAGTACTGAACTTTACTGATTGATTAAACAATTACCCAGGATAACATGGCCTTAATATTTCTGAACAGGATATTATTGTAGGGCTTTAACATGGGATAAGAAAGAATTGTAGTAGTAGATGGATGATGAGGATGTGCACAGGAATGCTACGCACACCTAAGTCTTCTGCCGGCCCACGGCAGAAGGATCCTAAAGAGACAATAAGGCGCATAGCCACACTTGGAGCCAAGGCAACATTTTATTAACATTAATTAGTGGAAACAGAACTCAGCATTCAGGTAAATTGCTTTTTTCCGAAGTCTCCTGAACTTGAACACAGCATTTTGTGTTGAACAAATGTAATTAGGAATCATGACATTACACCACATCTCCACTAGCTAAAGAGTGCTGGGTTGCGCAACTCCGAAAATAGCTGATCTACAAGCTCTCGCAGCACAACGTGTTGAGAGCTTGTAGATCAGCTATTTTCGCTAGTTTTGTCTCGGGTCCTACCTTAACACTGTCCACTGTCCAGTCCAGTGAGTGAAAGTACAAAAGTATTAGATCAGATTAGATTATACATTTAGACTGTATTGTACATCAGCCAGTCGTATTTGGTGAGGGTAGCAAACCGGCTGCCTTGTTGCGGTTCTGCTATGCCACAGACAACCTCCTGCTCTTCGTAGAAAATGCAGTCTCGCCCCTTTGGCTCCTCTCTCCTTGCTGGGTCATTGTTTAGTTTCTCCCTGTACTTTCTCGTTCTCTCAGCACTTGTCATTTTCCAGCTGACAAAAGAAAATGGAATGTATAGTTTAAGACAAAGAGAAAATATTGTTTAGATTGAAACAATATGTTAAGGTTTCTGTGAAGGGGTTTCTGCTCTGTCTGATGAATTTGAAGTATCACTGAATGAAGCTAAATTACATTTTATGTAAAAATGTTTAAAACAAATGTTTAAATGTACAAAAGAAACATGGAACTTTGTTATTTATTGTTATATCTGTAGTTAAATACAGTATAAATCATATGGTGTGACAATCAAGTCATATGGCGTGACAAGCAGACATGTCACACCATTATGATTAAGTGTCACACCATATTACGTTTTCTGCATTTAGGTTTACCTTGAGGCTACTATGTACACATTAGCATGCTAACAGCATGCTAGCTATAACAAAGCAACCTAGATCTACATGGAAATATGACCAAAACTTCAAATAACTTAAGCTTTTTTTAATGAAAAGGTGTCACACCAACAGACATCCAAAGTGGTGAGTTTGTCAAAGTTTCAACAAGATGGCATTTCATGAAAATGTTAAAATCATAACTCACCTCAGACACCTGTCATGCAGTTGTGCTGGGAGTGCTGAATAGCCTTACAGAAGAAGGACCTCTCTAGCCAATAGGTGTCCAAATAATTGCCTGTTTAATTTGTCCAAACTAGTGTCACACCAAATGATTTTGGTTTGGGGGACAAAATGTTTTTGATCAGAAATGACTGAAAACATTATGCTTTGACTTTGAAAAGATATAGGCTCACAAATAGACATTTTTTTTTAGCCTAAATTCATTTTCAAATGATTTTTAGCAATTCTTTTTCTTAGTTTTATTCAAGTTCCCACTTTGAGAAACAAGGTCAGGACAGTCACACCATATGAGTTTTGCCATGTTTGGTTGAAAATTCTGAAGAAATGAGGAATGAAATGTTTTAATCTTGAGTAAGTTCACATAAAGCTTAATGTCCTGCACAATATTCAGAAGGTTTTTGACAAATATATTTTTTATTTATACATGTTTGACACCGAGGACAGCGAAAACGTTACGTCACGTCACCCACCCGTATACCAGCGCTGTAGGTACATTGTTGCTTGCATTCTTCTCATTGTATTTCTCACTCATAATTCAGAAAAAGGGCAGTAAAAGACCTGCATCAAAGACTGTGCAGGTATATCACATGGTATGCCCCTAAAAATTTAAATATAAACACAAATATTTATAAAGCAAAATCACAGAATCCGTTTTCTGTGTATCTGTCACTTGAATTAAGTTCAAGAAGGGCCTCTGCAAGAGTGCAATGCAAGATGCAATGCAAGAGTCAGTAAAACACCTGAAAACCTACCGCAACCCTACAGAATTATAGTATTTATTATATTATATTATACTGATCTACAAGCGCATAATGTGTGTGAGCTTGTAAATTGGTTATTTTCGGCAAAGAGGTTTGGTGTAGGGGAGACAAAATAGCAAACTAAGTATAAAGTACCGGTATAATGCAATTATCTTTGATAATGATGGCTCAAGTGGTTAAATATCTGTCAATCTGTCATCTGACTGTCAAACAATGAAAACTATAAGGAAATCTCTGAAAAGGTTGAGGGGGTCCCTGCTACATCTCTCTCAACTAGGAGTCCTTGGAGTTTAAAAAATCACACCCGTGTGAACTGAGCGGTGGTTTATCTCTCCCCCCCCCCCCCCCCCCGTGTGTGTGTGTGTGTGTGTGTGTGTGTGTGTGTGTGTGTGTGTGTGTGTGTGTGTGTGCGCGTGTGTGTGTGCCTGGCCTGGCCTGAAAACAGCGCCCCTCCCTTAACATGTGTGGTCATAAAAGGTACTACACCACTTGAGGCTACATACAGACATACAAACAAACAAACATACATACCTACACACACGGCCACGCTATGGAGACGGTGTGACCACCGCTCAAAAACCCTAGTGTCCATATTCTGAGAACTGTATAGTCCCAAAAATAGCAGATCTACATGCACATAATATCCCGCGCTGCGAGACGTTGTGAGCTTGTAAATTGGTTATTTTTGGCAAAGAGGTATGGTGTAGGGGAGACAAAATAGCAAACTAAGTATAAAGTACCGGTATAATGCAATTATCTTATCTTTAATTATCTTAGACATGAATCCAAAATACACTGATGATTGTGCTGTCAAATAATGAAAACTATAAGGATACTCTGAAAAGGTAGTGATGGCCCCTGATAACACCTTTAACCGTGAAAATTGACACCTCTCCATGGACCACACACACACACACACACACACAAACACACAAACACACAACCCCCCCTCTCTAACCCCAGCTGTCATCCCCTCTAACTCTGACCCTCTAACAGCTGACCATTATTATTTTTAGATGACTAATTTCAGATGACTAATTTTAGATCTTATTAATAACAATCTAATTATAACATGCTAATAATAACATGCTAATAATAACATTATATTTATAGCATTATATTTATAGCATTATATTTATAGCATTCTAATTTTAGAAATGCTATTAATAGTATTCTATTAATAACATTCTAAATTTAGAAAATCTATTTTTAGAACACAATCTATGCTTAATATACTACTCTTAGGCTGTTCAGTTTGGAGTGTGTGTATCCAATATGCCTCTCGCTGCAACAAAGCTTTATCTCGATCACCACCTCTTTTTAGTGGCTTAACCACTTCGATCCCCATGAACCGCAGAGTGCAAACATCATGACCCACATTGTTAAAATGTCTGGCTACTGACGACTTTTCGTCTTTGTTTCGAATAGAACTTTTGAGTTCCGAGAACCTGGTTTTGATTTCTCTGATCGTTTTGCCCACATAACACAGTCCACAATATGGACATTTTAGTAGATATACAACATGTTTGGTTTTACAGGAAATGCGGCCCTTGACCAAGTATTTTTTCCCAGAGTGTGGATGTAAAAATGACTCGCCTTTGATCATTGCATTACACTGTATACAGTTTTGACATGGGAAATTCCCTGAAGGTAACGTGGACAAAAAGTGTTTTGGGGGATTGTAGAGATCTGCTCTCACCAGTGTATCTCTCAAGTTCTTGGCCCTCTTATGGGCAAACACCGGCTTCTCTTTAAAGGCCTGGCCTATGCTAGGGTCACTCGCTAGAACATGCCAGTGTTTCTCAATGGCTTGTCTTATGTCTCTAGAGACAGGTGAAAAAGTTGTGGCGCACACGATTCTATTTGACTTACTGGCTCCATGTAGTTTTGGAGTCAACAGTTTTTTCCTATCCAGAGCTCTTGCTCTCTGTAGAGCATTAGACAGAATATCTGGCCTGTAGCCTTTGACCTTGAACCTTGAGCATAAGTCAGCAGCCTGTTCCTCAAAAGTGTTTTCAGAACTACAAATTATTTTTATTCTCACCAACTGGCTATATGGTAACCCTTTTTTAAGGGCTGGGGGGTGATAACTGGTGAAATCCAGAAAACTGTTACGATCTGTTTCTTTCCTGTATACTCTAGTATCCAGTGTTTCTGATTTTGTTATGACTACATCAAGGAAGGAAATTGACTGTTGACTGTGCTCCGAGGTAAATTTAATGGTAGGCATTCTGCTGTTTAGATAAGACTTAAACTCTTGTAACTGTTCTAAGGACCCAGTGAAGATACAAAACACATTGTCTATGAACCTGTACCAACATCTTATCAGAGTAGAAAAAGGATTGTTATTGTGCACAAAGTCTTCCTCAAATTTCCCCATAAACAAGTTTGCGTAGTTCGGCGAGCAGGGACTCCCCATACTGACCCCTTGACATTGTAGATAGTAAGAATTCTCAAATTTAAAATAATTCCTATTCAGAACCAGCTTCATGAGCTCTACCAGAAAGTCTGTAGGGGGAGTAGGGTTGTCCCTTTGGTTCAAATAATATGCTAAAGATAACAAGCTTTCATGGTTAGGTACATTAGTGTACAAAGCGGTTATGTCTAGACTGCAAAGAAAATCATCTGATTGGATATTCTCTATAGCATCTACTTTATTTAAGAAATCAGTTGTGTCTTTTAAAAAAGAGGGGAGATGAGAAACTAAATCCTTGATGTGCACATCTATGTATTGAGATAAGGGTTCTGTCAATGACTGTATTCCTGCTACAATTGGCCTGCCAGGTACAGGTTCGACACAGGATTTATGGATCTTTGGCAAAGTATGGAAAACAGGTCTGATAGGATGTTTCTGTAACATAAATTTGAACTCGTCTTGAGAAATAAATGCCTCATCCAGTGCTCCAGTTAAGAATACCTCTATTTCTTGTGAAAATTTCACAGTGGCACGTAATAACTGCCGCACGATTTACCATTCCGTGTTACCATGGCAACATAATTCGTAAAAAAACTACACGAAAAAACCCCCATTGACTTTGAATGGGGGCTCAGAAAAAAAAACAGAAACTTTGGCGCCACATTACTCTGCCATACATTTGCCTAGCAACGTCATTTAAACTTTAAAATGCACACACAGCTTTGGTCTTTTTCCGGCCAATAGGGATGAGCTGTAATTGATTAAGCCCCGCCCCCTCTGTATTCCTATCGGCCAGTTCACAGCATGGTACCGTCTTGAAACTTGGTGTCTGGACTTAAACGGCCAATAGGGACTTATTACTTAATCCCCTTTTTATGGGGACCAAAATCATATTTTGTACTTAAATTACATATATAAATCTATACTTCTATCGAAAGCCACACTACCCCTCTTACAAAGGAAAACATATATATATATATATATATATATATATATATATATATATATATATATATATATATATTAGGCCTGCAACGATACACAAAATTCACGGTTCGATTTGGATCGATATTTTGTGGTCACGGTTCGATATTCTTTCGATACACAAAAAAAATATATTTATTCAAAATAATTTTGTTTCTTTCTTTCTTTCACCTTTATTTAGTCAGGGGAGCCCATTGAGAGCAAGCTCTCTTTTTCAAGGACACCCTGATTACAACATAAAAAGCAATACAAGCAATGACAAATAATACAAAATAATACAACAAGCAATTGAATCATGGAACAACGTTACAGATGCAAAGTAAAATGTGTTGTTACACAAAGCAGGTACAGTCAGGTACAGTTTCAACTTTCAACAACATCCATATTCTTATTCTAGGGAGATATTCAACATTTTCAACAACAACAATATGCTAGGGAGATAGTCAACATTTTCAACAACACCATATTCTAGGGAGATATTCTACTGAGACAGTCTACAACATCCATATTTTAGGGCAGGAGATCCCCAGCCAAAAATACTTCATTTGGTCAAAATCAGCTTAACCACTTTAACCCTTATAACCAATCTAGCTTGTAGATCTTCTGTTTTCAAAAAGATCTCACCTGAAAAGCTTGTATTTCTCAGCACAATATATTTTCAGATGTTGGTCAACTGACAAATACATATGAATTTGAGGGTTCCTGATATAAACTGGTTTGAGAACCACTGTTCCATGGTGTGTTCTTAGCAGCATATAAAACAAATGCACCTGATGGAATAGCACTTGACTCATTTGCTGCTGTGCATTCTTAGCAACATATAAAACTAACTGTAAAATGTAAAAAAGTAAAGACAATTGTTCTATGATATTTGATAGAGCTACAGTATAATTCATCCATCTTCTGGGGTGTCTAACATATCTCCTTATAAAATAAATGATACCTCACCCATCTTCTGGGGGGTGTTTTTAGCAGCATAGAACACAGATCCTTATAAAATAAATGTCTCTCTGATTGAGCTACAGTATGCAGCATACAAAACAAATGTACCATGGAGTTACACTTGACCTGTTTTCTGTGCATTCTAAGCAACAGACAAACTAAAACAGTACCTTGTAAAAATAAAAATAAAATACAAATACAGTAAATGTGCTATGATATTTGATAGAGCTATGAATCACCCATCTTCTGGGGTGTCTAGCAGCATAGGACACAAAATAGATGTGCATTCTTAGCACAATATAAAACAAAAACAGCACCTTATAAAATGTAAAATAAATAAATGTGCTATGATATCTGATAGAGCTATAAATCACCCATCTTCTGGGGTGTCTAGCAGCAGGACACAAACATATCTCCTTATAAAATAAATGATACCTCTAGCAGCATAGAACACAGAAACTGGTTGGTCCTTATAAAATAAATGTCTCTCTGAGTTATACCTCACTCACCCAACTTCTGGGGTGTGTTTTAGCAGCATACAGTAGTACACAGAAGTCCATAAAAAACAAAAACAAGTCCATAAAAGAATGTATTAATAGAAAATAAAATACACTCCTTGTAACTAAATCTACAGTATGTGAGGGGAGCTACATCTCACACGCATCTTCTGGGTGCCTAATTACTGTAGGTGCATCTAAATCCTCATGTTTTTCTTCAGAAAGATGAGGATATCGACATTTTCAGGTGTCAGGCAAGATCTGCTTGCTGTGACAATGTCACCTGCAGTGGAAAACACCCTCTCACTAGGGACAGAGGTTCCAGGCACAGCCATGTAGCTCCGTGCCAACATGGCAAATCGAGGGTACATTTTGTCATGTTCTTTCCACCATCCCAGTGGATTAGCATCCAGTGCAATGCAGTCTGCAGCCCTGAAGAGGGCGACCTCCTCCTCTGCCACTGTAGCTGCAGACCTGGTCCTTGGCTCCTGGGTCCTGAACAAGTCTCCCAACAATTCTGCCATGGCTGACTTATTTTGGGTGGAGATGATGGGTCCACTGAGTCATTCTCCATGGCTTCTGTTGTTTGGCCCTAAAGAATAAAAACAACATGTTTGTTAACATCAGTTTATGTCAAAGGTCTTCAACAGGGGGCCCAGGACCCCTAGGGGGTCCTCAGAGTTACTATAGGGGGTCCTCCAAATCTTTGTGTGATAGAAACCTTTTTCCTCTTTTTTTATATTAACCACTGAACCCTAGCGTCCATATTCTGAGAACTTTAGCACAAAAAAAAGATAGCAGATATACAAGCTCGCAGTGCGAGGCATTGTGAGCTTGTAGCTATTTTTTGCAAAGAGGGTTGGTGTAGAGGGGAAAAAGAACAGACTAGGTACAGAGTGAAAGGCCAAGTTTATAAAGTATTGATGCGGTTTATGTGGTTAAATATCTGAAAATACAAATTGACATGAATCCAAAATACACTGATGATTGTGCTGTCAAACAATGAAACTACTGTAAATGGAATCTATGAGAAGGATGTGGGGGTCCCTGCTTCATCTCTCTCTCTCAACTAAAAATGTTGAAGCCTGGTTTATATGATTTGTTTATTACAAAATATTACTCTAGTAAAATAAAATAACATGAATTAATATAATAATACCTACTTGTTCAATGATCGCCACGATCTCAGTGGTGAGTGCATCTTGGACTCTCTGGCAAGTGGCAGCATCCAGGTGTGGCAGAGACTTGAATCGTGGATCCAAAGCAGTGCTTTTGTGCAGGTACTCCTGAAGCACAGGGTCTGTGTATCTCTTCTCCAGATCATTCCTGATGGCTGCTTTGACATCCCTCACTGCTGGGCAGTCATCAGCACACGGTTCCATATTGTGCAGGATTGATGTTTTGAATGGCAGGATCATGGATATGGATGGCGATTTCTCAGTGCACATAAGGGTAGTCACAGTTTTCAGGGGTTTCATTACTGTGAGGAGTTGTTCAGCCAGTCTCAGATCATTGTCAGACAATGTGGAAAGGTTTTTGAGATTCTTCTTCACCCCCTTGTCTGTCATGGCAGAATAGACTGCAGCCTGCTGCTCAACGAATCTCTCCATCATATCATGAGAGGAATTCCACCTCGTTGGTACATCTTGGACTAGTTTGTTATCAACAAGCCCCAGCCTCTCCTGTTTTGTCTTCAACGCAGCTGCTGCTGTTGAGCTTCTATGAAAGAAGGTGACAATTTTTCTCATCTTTGCAAGAAGATGAGAAACCGGCTGCACAGCCATTCCTTTCTGAGCAGCTAAATTAACAACGTGAGCAAAGCACCCTATTTGTGGCCCGAGGCCTGCAACTCCAACAGCATTAACAATATTATATATATTATATATTATATAATATTATATATATACATCGTCAGTCGTCACAGGGATATTTGTATTAGGTCGCTGCAACTTCCAAGCGTTCACAACATCTGTCAATCCGTCTGCCAAATCATCTGTCATGTGACTGTCAAGTAGGCATGTCTGAAGAACGCATCCTTTCATCTCCCATTCAGGATTAATGTAATGTGCCGTTGCAGTGAGGTAGCTCTGTGTAGCTCTTGACGTCCAACCGTCTGATGACATAGAAACAGCGGGTGCTTCATCCAATTCTGCCTGTACACACAGAAAAAAAAAGGTTCCAACTGGAACCAAAAATGGTTCTTCAGAGCGATTCCATAGAAGAACCATTTTTGGTTCCACAAAGAACCTTTTTGACCAAGGTTCTTTAAAGAACCATTTATTCTAATGGTTCGATAAAGAACCATTAAAGGTGCTTCAAAGAACCATTAAAAAATGGTTCTTTGAGGAACCATTTCTGGTTCCTCAAAGAACCATGTCAAAAAATGGTTCTCTGAAGAACCTTTTGGAAAATGAACTTTATAATGGTTCTTCAGCTAAAAAATGGTTCTTCAGCTAAAAAAAAAATTTTCAGCTAAAAAAGTGGGTCTTAGGGTATTAAATGTTTCACTACACTATCAGATTTGTAGGAAAAGATGAACACGAGATTAGTTATAACTCTTTGAATTTAATCAAATCATCATTTAATCAAAATTCAACATCAGTACAACAGTTTCAAAACATTTAAATCTCTTAAGTGCTGTGCAAGTAAAAAAAGAAGAATACAAAGCAAGTCCACCTCATACAGGCTCCAGCCGCATACTTGACAGAGTTCAAAACAATGTGTTTACTCTTACAGAGCTTCTCATCAACAGCAATGGGTACCTCCAAGTTCTTAAAATGAGCCTGCAAGTTCACTGGAAGTTCTTGAAGGGACAAGTCACTGACTGTTGGTTGTGCATCATCTTTGATGAGATTTCCAATCCCAACACTGCTGAAGCGCGCCACATAGCTCTTGAAGTCGACGTGGGACTGCCGTCCTGCCTGGGCGACATCCACGTAGCCGGCGTCGTTCACGTCTCCGCTCGTGCCGTGGCCAGTTTCGTTGGCGTCGTAAGCAGCGTCACAACTAGTGCAGCTTCTGTTTGCCGTGTGGTGATGGTGGTGGGGAATGCTGAGGTACAGGGCACCCAAGCTGCTGCAGGAGAAGCCAGCCGGGTGCACATCCTCCTAGGAGCCATGGGAGGACTTGATAAGCGGACGACTGGGACAGGCTGGAGCACAGGGGACACTGTCGTACGCGTTCTGAAGAAGGGGGAGGTTCAGTTAGTCACATTTAAGATAGTTAAGTCTATCCTTTTCATACAAAATGGAAAATGGTTAGCGGTAGGTTTGTGTGGATGATAGACGATAGGAATAACAGCACCTCCTAGTCTTACTGTTCTAAATGTTCACTTTCTCTTTCTGGGGCCAAAAAGATGTATGTGTGCATGCACAATTAGTGCATTTATTATCCTGTTAGTGTTTACACTTAGAATTACAATTGAGGAAACAGATTGCTCCAATCTGATTTCAATGCATCTAGTGCAGTTTCTCAGCCCTTTTGGGGTCTAGTGTGTCCCTTATCCAACATCCAATGTCATGATACAAATACTTTATATGATTCTGAATTTTTTACTTTTATGCCAGTACCTTTTGTATACAGAACGTTGTAGTCGAGGTTGTTTTGTCTGATATCCTCCCAGCTCTCGTGCTCAGCAGGGACGACTGCCTTTCTGGTTCCATACGGGCACTGCTACCGATACAGCTGCAACACACACATGCACACACACAATTATTGTGGGTAAAAGACAGTATGTGCAAAAGGATAGTGCCTGCATGATGCTGGGGATAAACCAGAATAACAGCAGTTCAAAACCAAAAGCTTTAATCTTTTACTGAAGAACTGGTGGTGCTGTGTTCAGAGCTATATATAGTCGATAGCGTTGCCTACTGAATGTGAGGGCCTTTGCTACTAGTTACTAGATACTAGCAGAACCTCTAGTTTGGTTACATTTGCAATACTGAGTAATTTCAGTGCGGACACAGTGACCCCTTCCTCCACTTACCATAGAATACCAGCAGACACATGCTGATGGCGGTGGCCTTTCCCAGCTTACAGTGCTGACCTCAGAACCCTTCCTGGCAGCGGCAGCTACTCTTGAAATGATTTAAAAAAGAAAAAATGCTGCATTCATTCTTTTAAAATGTAAATTACATTTACAGAATTGTATAAACCTTTTAAGTCATCTTATACTGCATAAACCTTAATTACCACTTTTGATGATGATGACCCACTTTTCAACCCATCTTCATTAATGCTCGCAATTTTGTCTCTACTCTGTGTCTTATAGGAGGGCTGTGGGAAGTTCAGAAATCCATCTACCAATGACATCGATTGGAAGATTCTTTTTATTTTATATTTTAAATATTTTTATTATAGTGAAAACAATGGCTTCCATTATAACATTGCAACTTTTCAAGAATAGAAAGCCTAGTTTCTATTTGTTTTGATTCCCCATTGATGATGTCACTGGTAGACGGAGTTCTATGAATTTTGCTATTTTATCATGAACATTAGTAAGGACCAATTAAATGAAGTTTAATGTACAGTAGGGTCAACAAAATGTTTATATTTAACATTAGTCCAATACTTGTCAAACATCGATTTCACCATTAATATAAAACATAGGCCTACATAAATTATAATCTAAAAACACAGAATTTTCCATATTACTGATGTCGTATCCTGTGAAACTCATATTCGCCAAACTTTGCCATTTATTGTAGTGCATGATATTGTACAGTATAATGGTAAGGCTGTTAATTCACTCAAGTCTGCCGGCTTGTCTCTCATTGCAACACAAGGGCTTATTTGCATCTACCCCCCAGTGCTCCTGGGTGGAACAAAGTCACAGGGCACTATCTTTGTGTAGGAATGTCACCTGCTGTGATTAGCTATTGTTAGGGGTTTACTGTCAACAAGGCCTTCTGCCACAAGGCCACAAGTCAGTGTATTGACCAGATGCTAATTTACTCAGCCTGTCTGGACAAATGAAGGGGTCCGCCTTCATTTGCTTTAAAAGACCATAGAATTTGTATGTACTGGGTGCATTTCCCGGGAGGCCGGCAGGCTGACCGGTTGTTCTAGAAGGCTCAGGCCTGATAGGCTTCATATATGCAATAAACCTGACTGGAAACTCTGACCATCTCAACATCTTTGCCTGTCTGTTCCTGATTGCCTGCTACTCTGTTTCTTAACATCTCCTCTCCAAGCAACAAAGTTGAGTAGATAGCTGAACTCATGGCTCTAAGATACGTCATAGAATAGTGGGGGCTCTAATATGGGTACTAATCTACGCCAGGTATTTTTCCTGTGGTGAGTTTTCTATTTTGGCTTACTATGAGGGCAGGATTTTTATTTGTGCGTCGTTTTTGTCAAAGGACTCGGGACCGTGGAAGAGCTGTGTTTTTTCCTATTTTTCCTCTTTGTTGCGTTCGACGGAGGAAGGTTTTTTTGAGGAGCTGTAGCGTCAGTGTCAACGAGCGTCTCGATGGTCGAGGGAGGATGACGGACGGACGGCAACGTGGGAACCCGCGGACCGCGGCTACACTACAACAGCGGTGATGACGACAACGCGACGGAGGACGCCGTGCGGGTGAGAGATGTCCACGACGGCAGCGGCTGCCTCAACTCAACTCATCTGCAAGCCTGGAACCTCGCAGCGCAAGTCTGTGATGACACTACGCTACATGGCCTCACAGATGGACCTCTGTGATGAGGAATTGGAGAAGAAAAAGTGTGGTGAATCCATGTCTGGTTCACCGCAGGGGGGAGAAGTCAGCAGATCGATCCAGTCGGACAGTAAAAACTTTTCGGGAACAATAGCAGCAGCAGTAGGCCTAGGTGAGAGCCAAGGGAGGTCCGGTGATTTTCGTTCACCCGGGATCATGGGCTTTCCTGCCGCCTGTCTGTAGCCTACAGCACATCACCCACCAAAGCTCAATGCAGGGCCGAGGGGGGGGGTGTTGGAACTTTTCAATCGGGACATTCCATTCCACAAAGCGGCAGTAGGTGAGACAAGGACATTTTTGTGAGAAGACTACAGAAGCGACATATACGAAGAGGTCAATTATTTTTTATTCAATATCATGTAATAATAATCAGTTAAATGTATGTATGTATTTTATGTTCTTGGTGATTTTGAGCTAAGCAAATGAACAGGGGGACCATTAATCGGAGTCCCTATACTAGATCTTAAAGGCATATTTGCCACGAAATTTTGTGATTATTTTCTATTTGCGGCCTAAATTCTGCGTTTCTTGGAAGAGGTATTACAGGACTGCACCGGATATAACGTAGAGTGTGGGTACGCGGGTCATAGCTTCTTGTTTATTATATGTATCATGTTTTATTACTTTTTTATTATGTATGAATGATTCTGGGAATGGCCTGAGTTTAAATGGACCAGGCATTACTCAGAGTATGTTCGACTGTTCATTATTATGCTATTTGACCCAGCAGTGATCGTAATTTGTTCTTCCCGAACAAAGGGGTCACTTTTCTCAAATTCCGTTGGTATGGTGTGGTACACTGTTATTTCTCAACTTTGAAGCACAGTGTTTTTAAGTAAAATGGATTTGATCTAATATTTCTTAAATTGTCAGTAGTGAAAACACGTCAAAGAGGTTCTGTTTTAGACAGAATTATTAGAAATACGGCAGGTTTCTGTGATGTTGAAGGTATTTCAGTGCAAACGGGATAAGCCAGTTGGTGGTGTTAATACACAAGTATGCCAAGTACAAATTCACGTTTTTTTTCCTGAAGTATTGATTGTCACGTCTTGTCTCTTTTTATTTTTGTCTGAATATGGTCAAATAAGTGTTAAAGTTCATTATTTGGCATTCATTCGATTTAGGAAAGCCAATAAGCTATTATCAACAAGTGTTTGTATGTACTTGTGTACCATTGTAAACCACCATTTCTAGATTGTGTAACTGGTTATAATTGTGCAATTAATTTGCAATGGAGTGGAATAAAGCCTGAAAAGGACACCCGTATTAGGTTAACTGATTCAGTTTAACTCAAGCAAAGTAATGGTGGTATGGCCAGTCCATATCACAAGGTGTTACATACGGGATAAAGTTAAATGTTTCAGTAGGCTAAAGTAGTGTGGTTGTCCAAATAAAGCTTTTCCATTTGCACTCCATGCCAAGGTCTTTGTGTTGGTTTAGGCCAGGTAAACCGACCACATTTCAAGAACCTGTAACCACCACATGTACATGAAATCTTGAATCTGTATGTACCATGTCGAACTGTATTTTTCTTCTTTTCATGTCGTTCCACTTATGAATATGGTTTCACTTTTGTATTTTGAAGATCACAGGTGTCTGTGGTCTTAGGGAGGAAATGTCGTATCCTGTGAAACTCATATTCGCCAAACTTTGCCATTTATTGTAGTGCATGATATTGTACAGTATAATGGTAAGGCTGTTAATTCACTCAAGTCTGCCGGCTTGTCTCTCATTGCAACACAAGGGCTTATTTGCATCTACCCCCCAGTGCTCCTGGGTGGAACAAAGTCACAGGGCACTATCTTTGTGTAGGAATGTCACCTGCTGTGATTAGCTATTGTTAGGGGTTTACTGTCAACAAGGCCTTCTGCCACAAGGCCACAAGTCAGTGTATTGACCAGATGCTAATTTACTCAGCCTGTCTGGACAAATGAAGGGGTCCGCCTTCATTTGCTTTAAAAGACCATAGAATTTGTATGTACTGGGTGCATTTCCCGGGAGGCCGGCAGGCTGACCGGTTGTTCTAGAAGGCTCAGGCCTGATAGGCTTCATATATGCAATAAACCTGACTGGAAACTCTGACCATCTCAACATCTTTGCCTGTCTGTTCCTGATTGCCTGCTACTCTGTTTCTTAACATCTCCTCTCCAAGCAACAAAGTTGAGTAGATAGCTGAACTCATGGCTCTAAGATACGTCACTGACATTTAATTATTTTGTGCCATTATCTTGTGTGGATGTGTCATTGCACACATGCAATTGTCACTCACACACACACACACACACACACACGCGCGCGCACACACACACACACACACACACACACACACACACACACACACACACACACACACACACACACACACACACACACACACACAATAACTTACTTTGCTTTCTCACAGCCCATTTTGTCTTCATTTGCTGCCAGCAAATCTCTTCACACGTTCTGGATACAGAGAAATACAGAGCTCAACTGAGTCAATTTCCCCCTCTTTTTAAACACAATGACCTGTCATTTAAATAACACAGACCGCACATTACTCAAAATGCCTTCAACAACTTTACTAAACTTGACTTTTAAGCTAGTTTACATGGGTGCGTTCGGAAACCCGCACCGAGTGTGTGCTCGGTGTAGTGAGTGCAGTGGGCGTGACGTTGGAGAGTGCGTTCAGTGTGGCTTATTTACGAACGACCAGTTTTAACAGGGAGCTGTCAGCTGTGTGCTTTTTCACTCTGAACTCTGTAGCCTAAACTTTCTGAAAAGCAGCAGTTGCTAAGTATGCTAACGTAACATTGACATTGAAAGGAGATGTAATTCATAGCATTGGCATACCTGCTGTTAGTTTACACGTTAATGTGTGTGAAACTATCAAGGCCAAACGACCAATTAAGCTGCAAATGCTGCATTTTGCGGTAATTTCCTCCGTTGCAAACTTCTAATAAAGCCTTCAATCAATCAATCAATCAATTGTTCACAGCTGAGAAGCGTTCGAGACATGGCTATGAAAACCAACCAATCAGAACACCGAACCACCGCACCACACCGCCTAACCCCATCTTCTGAGTAGGGTTGGTGAGTGCGTGCACTCAACACACCAGTGCGCCGCGCACTGGATTTCCGAACGACAACGCACCAAGTGCACCGAATAAACGAACGACAACATGGCACACCAGTGCGTTGAGTGCGCATTTCCGAACGCGCATGCCTTCTTTCTTAGCTTTCAGCTAACAGTCAATTGAATTAGCAGCTGCAGCTAACAGCTAACTAGTAACCAACAGTATTGTCTCTTCCCTCTGCCCTGGCTCCAGGCTGTCACAACAAACACATGTAACTACTGCTCGTTATGATGGCAGTGGAACATTCTAACGTCAACTAAAACATGTCCAAAGTCGAAAAAACCTTACCTTTCTTCCAGAATGAAGGAAATGTTGAAGGATGGAGATGCCAAATAGCTAAATAAAACTCCAGTTTCAACGGAGATGTGACGCAGCATAGAAGGAAAAAGTGGGCGGGGCCGACATAATGCTGGCCCGCTTGTTGTGTGTGTGTGTGTGTGTGCGTGTGTGTGCGCGTGTGCGCGAGTGTGCGCGCGAGAGAGAGAGAGAGAGAGAGAGAGAGAGAGAGAGAGAGAGAGAGAGAGAGAGAGAGAGAGAGAATAACTGTAAAGCTATGCCCAATACAAAGGGACAACAGGTTTTAGTTTGGTCATGATTCACCAATAGCCTAAAACATTAGATTCTAGACAGGCCTATTTGAAAAATCATGTTATATGTTATATATTATATACAATTATATTAGCCTACATATTTAGTAAATACCCATTTTTGGGTGTTTTTCAAATATGTTTTGACAGAATAAGATGTTTTATGGTCATGATTCACCAGGACTGGATGTCTTCTGGTTCCAGGTTTATAATAATTTATATGCATATTTTCAGAAATCTTTATGACAGCAAAATGACCGCAACTGCTGTGCCCCACATAATATGGTTTGGGCATGCTCACACTTATGTTGCGCCACCAAGCCAACTGATATGCCCATATATGGAGATCTCTGTATCTGTCAATCCCTTTTATATCCCTGATGTCATATATATCCATATATGGGCATGCTACCTTTGTACCCATAGGCTATATGGAGCAGACTGATTTGTTTGCACCTGATGCCATGACAACACATTTAGGTTAGATACACTTCATATTTGGGTGTAGCTGTATGGTTACGGCTGAGTCAGTGACATCAGAGATAAGCCTGCCGGCTGGCTAAAAGGTCCTCCTTTAAAACAATTTTAATATAGGATATTGTTTTTTATAAATCTTTCCATCTCTGCATCTGCCAAATGCCTACATTGAAAATTGTAATTGTTTTAATATGTAGGTTATAATTTACATTTGCAAAATACATACTGTAACCTCCATATAGGCCTAAGAACCTTTTAAAACCCAAAGAACCATAGGAGGAATCTGAAGAACCATTTGCTAAATAAAATGGTTCTTTAGTAGGCGATGGTTCTTCAAAGAACCATATAGCCTTTTAAAGAACCATTTAAGAACCATTATTTTTCTATACTTCAGCTTTTGTCTTGTGGTACAAAGCAGGAATTACCTCCTCAGTGAAATGGGTTCGTGAAGGAATCGTGTAACGGGGATCAATTACCTTCATCATGTGCACAAATCCTTTGCACTCCACTGTATTCTCTCATGTCCGCAGCGAGAAAAACACCAATCGCCCGGTAATGTCCTGTGCCCTCTTTGAGCCCTCAGGGTATGGTTCTTTAAAAGCTCCATGTAGTGTTTGTTGCATTAATGATCCCCCCTTTTTTTGTCGTGTTGTGGTTTTCTCGATATCCACACTGGGGTGATGTCTGAGTAAATGACTCTTCATGTTTGTAGTATTTCCAGTGTTGTAAGTTATAGTTGTGTAACACTTGCGACATATCGTAGCCGTTTTATCCACAATTCTTGCACCATTCTCGTCATACCTAACCTGAAAACCAAAGTGGTCCCAAACGCCAGATTTGCTGGACTGTGGTGGATCTTCTATTTCGGGTTGTGCTCTCTGTGTAGCCATTGTATCAACAGGTTAGCTTAGCAACATGTAGCGTCAGCGTCTCTCTCTGCCCCTGGCCAGTGCCTGCATGTTTTTCCTGTGTGTGTGTGTGTGTGTGAGGAGGAGGGGAGGAGCGCTGGAGCTGGTCATAGAGCTATAATAGTAGAGCAGGTTGGTATAGGCTTCACAACAGAGTGCAGATCTGTCTTAACACATCGAATGCCCACGTTAATTCAGGGTTTACCCTCACAGGGGCCCATCGTCTCCATGGCAACACGTCATTTACGTACCTTCGCTTCGTGGAAAAAGCATCCGTAATACGTTGAGTAAATGTAATCCAAGTATGTCCAGTTTATTTTCACGATGATCTTTTCTTTCAGTCAGGACAGCTTTTTACCAATCTTGGGCCACAGCGTGTGTATCACGGGCGGTAGAAAGGGTCGCGTTTTGAACATGGTGATTGAAAAAGCTAGACCAGGAGAGGAATCCGCCATGTTATGTTACCTCCGCAGCGTCACTGGGAAAATAGTATCCATGATACGAGTAAATGTAATCCACGGATGTCCTGTTTATTTTTACGATAAAGTTTTCTTTCAGTCAGGACATCTTTTTATCAAACCTGGGCCACAGCGTTTGTGTCACGGTAGGTAGAAAGGACCGCGCATTGAACATGGCGATTGAAAAAGCTAGACTAGGAGAAGAATCCGCCATGTTACGTGTATCTCCGCCGAGACTCCGTTACCGTCCGAGGCAAACGGCATGAGTAGTTTGCTGCATGGTACCGGGTCTCAAAACTGGCTGTGTGTACTTACATGGCCAATAGGAATTATCTGTAATTGCTTAAGCCCCGCCCCCTCTGCCCTCCTATTGGCTGGGCTTTAAACAGCCATGTCTCCACTTCCCAAATTGATACTGGTCTCAAACTCGGTGGGTGGTCCCACAGTCCCTATGGCTAACCTATAATGCTAACAAATGTTAATGATAATAAATGCTAATGCCAATGCTAAAAAATGCTAATGTTAATAAATACTAATGCTAATAATAACAAATGCTAATGCTAACAAATGCTAATGATAATGATAACAAATGCTAATGCTAAATATGCTAATGCTAACACATGCTGATGCTAACAAATGTTAATGTTAACAAATGTTAATGCTAATGCTTATAAATTCTAATGCTAACAAATGCCAATGTTAACAAATGCTAATGCTAATACATGCTAACGTTAACAAACGCTAATGCTAATACATGCTAATGCTAATACATGCTAATGCTAACAAATGCTAATGATAATATATGCTAATGCTAACAAATGCTAATGCTAACAAAAGCTAATCTATTGTTAAAAATTATAATGATGTTAATGCAAAAATGCTAATGCTAACACCAACTGCTATACAAGGTTGCACACACTTAGTGAGCTGCAGGCACACAAAATTCCTACGAAATTTTAAGTGTGCCTGCAGCTCGCTAAGTGTGTGCATTAGCATTTTTAATATTAGATTTGTAGCATTAGCATTTGTAGCATTAGCATTAACATTTTTTAACATTAACATTAGCATTAGCATTTTAGCATCAGCATTAGCGGAAGTAGCGTTTAGCATTAGCGGTTAGCCGTTGGGACTGTGGCACCACCCACCGAGTTTGAGACCAGTATTGTGTTGGGAAGTGGAGTTATGGCTGTTTAAAGCCCACAGCCCAGCCAATAGGAAGGCAGAGGGGGTGGGGCTTAAGCAATTACAGATCATTCCTATTGGCCGCTTAAGTACACATACCAAATCCCGAGAAAGTACAATGCTACTAACTGGAGTTATGGCTGTCAGAGCAAGGAGAGGGAAGCGCGCACATCTTCAAAAAATGTTTCAGGTGCCGAACCAAAAAATACACACCATAGGAAGAAGAGATGTCCGCACACTGTTCTGCAGCTCCAGCGACAAATTTATTTATTAAGAGGAAACAACGTTTCGACCCATGTGGGTCTTCATCAGGTCTGGTGAATAGGGGCTTAAGTAATAAGTCCCTATTGGCCGTTTAAGTCCAAACACCAAGTTTCAAGATGAACTGGAGTTCTGGCTGTTTAAAGCCCAGCCAATAGGAATACAGAGGGGGTGGGGCTTAATCAATTACAGCTCGTCCCTATTGGCCGGAAAAAGTCCAAAGTTGTGTGAGCGTTTTAAAGTTTAAATCACGTCGCTAGGCAAAAGTATGGCAGAGTAATGTGGCACCATTTTATTTTTATTTTTTTTAATTAAAGATCTGCTGACACGCCCAGAAGTTTAACATTATGATACAGTAGGTCACGTCGTCTTTCTCCAGTCTGAAAAGGAGGCGGGGCCGTATCAGTTAGTAGTGAATGTATACTTTGTCCGTTGTGCGGTGCCGCGACAACGTGATGTGTTGTTGTTAGCTTGTAGCGCCGCACCGCACGGCTATTTTCGAGAGCTCGCGCACACACGCACACACACATAGGCTACACACACAGTGTATGAGCCACGGACTTCAGTCCTCCGGTGTGCTCCGGTGAAGACAGCAGGACAGATCTTCCAATTGGCTGGGCTTTAAACAGCCATAACTCTCAGTGGGTGGTCCCACACTCCCAACCGTCCGCTACACAAGGTTGCACACAAACAGCGAGCTGCAGGCACACTTAAAATTTCGTAGAAATTGTCTTTTCTAGTTCTTTTTTTGAGTCCCCCATTCAAAGTCAATGGGGTTTTTGGCGTTGTTTTTTGCAAGCCTCACGTTTTGATGTCTACATTGCGGTGGTGTCGTAAATTGTGCAGCAGTTATTACGTGCCGAAATTTGCGGTGCAGCTAACCTACAGGCTGAACAGTGAACACTGCTGCAGGGCTCCAGACAAACCAACGTCCCATTTTAAACATATTTCTAATTAATTATAATTATTATAATAATTATTGTTGTTGTTGTTACTTAGCAGCTGATAAACTATCCTGGGCAATCATTTCTATTTTTATATTTTGATTTGTGGCTACAGGCTGTTTGCAGGACCCCCACTACATATTGTATCAACATTCTGTTGCAAATGAAATCTTAATAGATGTCATAGATGGCTCCATAGACTTGTTTGACAGCACTGTGTATTTATCAAACATTTAAAAGTCTCATCAGTAGGCTACTTCAGTGGTTCTCTCTCAACATTTTCAGACTGTGCCCAAAATAATCAGATTTTAACTGGGGACCCCTCCACCCTATAAGAGTTCAGGCAACATTTTGTATAACACGGTTCTATACTGTGAAAATAGCAGATACATGTGAGCATGTAGATCTGCTATTTTCACAATGTCTGCCTCTAATACTTGACAATTTGCCCAATGTTTAATGTCATTTTAGAGGTATTAAAAGTCCTTAAATTGTCACTTTAGAAATGTGCAGATACACTCTATACACTTAAACTTTATGTTGGTTTGTTTACTGTTGAGTGAGAAAACAATGTTGCACATTAAGTTAATCATGGCGACCCCCACAAAATAATTTGGGGACCCGACCCACAAGTTGAGAACTACTGGGCTACTGGGATTCTTCCCTCTAGTAGAGTAGTAGTGTTGGTAGTGTTGGTGCAAACCGCCCTATCTCTTCTAAAGCCCTCCTAAGAATATGGGGATATTAGGGTTCAAGAAAAGTGGATATAGTAACCCATGAAATTATTGCGCGTGGGCTCGTTCGTGCATGCGCTCGCGGGAGGCAAGGGCAAGAGCTGGATTGTGGTCATCATTGTGAAATATCGCCCGGCGTTCACTCGCGGGGGCGACGCGATCCCCGGGCGGCCGGCCCCCGCAGATCCAAGCGAGAAAGCATTGCAGCAACCGCCGTCTGTAGGGCTCTCTCTCTCGCTCCGTCGCCTGCATGTGTGTATGTGTAGAGGGGAGAGAGAGTGGAGGAGCAGAGCAGCCTGCATTTGCTGCGCTTAGAATTCCAGCTGCTCTGCTCTGCAGCCTGCATTTGCTGCGCTTAGAATTCTCCGTGCGATTTTTACCGAGTGAGAAAACCCCCGCAACTTTTGGGAGAGGTCTGTGGGATGGCTGTAAAAATGCGTGTGAAATGGCATGTGTGGCGTGTGGCGTGAGAAGAGGTTAAATTGCGTGACTCTCACGCTCAAAGCGTGAGACTTGGCAGCCCTGGTTTTGCATTTGCATTGCATGGCAGGCACACTTAATGAACCCCTTGGGATGATATTTCAGCTTGGCACCTGGCAGAATCTTAAAATATACCCTTTAAGGATTAAGAAAAAACAGGTGGCGAATAGAAATCCACCCTATAATGTGGACCACCCCTTTCCTACTAGATTAATATGCAACTATTCGCCCTGCAAAAAAAAAAGATCTACCCTATGCACGTGGACCATAGAGTTATATATAGAATAGAGGACGGACAGCCCCACCCCCAGCCATTCATTTCAATGCAAGTGCTCAGTGGCGTTTTGAAGCATGCAGAAGTAGCTAATCCAGGTGCATTCTGGGGGAAATTGTGCCAAAAAGTTTGACGTTTGACGTTGAAGGAAGAGCTTAAAACATTTGGCCATCCCTAATCTCCAAACCAAGGACATGTTGCTTTGTTTGTTGTTGTGCCCAACCGAATGCTTCTTTGCTCTCTGCCCCTGCAGCCGTCAACTGGCCTCCAAGAGTGGAGGTGCGACGAAAAAAAGTTTGATCCATAAGAAGATTGTGGGATCATTTATTTAATAATTATATGCTAAAAACGTCATGGGCTTACAATTGCGTGATTATATTGTATATATGTCACTCTGAGGTGTAGTTATTTATATTGGGACTCGGATCGGCGATGTTGTGCCCAATATCAGATTAATTAATTAACATTAATTACCATCATATCGGCGCACTGATACCGATACAATATTGGATCGGTTGCACCTCTAGTAGTGAAGGTCACCCAGAAGGGATTTATTTCTCCAGTAATTATGCTGTTTATTACACAGCTACTTACAGTGGGTGACACTGAGATCCTTCAGCATAGGAGTCTATAGGTACCTCTAGCCACCCACCGTTCTCTCTGGAGATGGGTGTGTCTAAAAATAGGAGGCTGTCCTTTCAGCTTATCTTCTGCAATACAGTTAAGTGACACTAGATGGCATAGCAGAGCAATTAGTTTAACTATTTTGTTGGGGGATTGAAATGAACCACAGAACCACAGAAGAATACTATAGAGTAATTATACTTTAAATGGTGTTTAAAAATACATTTTGGCATTGGACTTTTTCATAAAATGTTAATTAAATGTCTCATTTGTATTTGTAAGGGTCCATTTAAAAATAAACACTGGGTATTTTTTGTTCTACACAAATTCAAATCATTACCAATAATTTCATGAAGAAGAAACTAAGAAATCACATAAATTATAAAACAAGTGTTTAAGAAGTTGTGAAAAATAGCTGATCTACAAGCTCACCGCACAAAAGCAACATGTTGTGAGGTGCTGCCCCGTCAACCCATTAACTGTTTTTATTATATTTTAACTCTTGCTTGGCAATGTAAAAAGATGTTTTCTCATGTCAATAAGCCAATAAATCACCTTTGAATTGAAATTGAATTGTGTGCCATTACTTTTTGCATAGCTTTTCGGTGTAATCCTTTCTCAGCGTGGGAGGAACTTATCAAGATAATATCAAATATAATAATAAAACAAAGCTTTCGATTGTTTTGCTAATAGTCAGGGAATTTTAATAAAACCCTGGTAATAAATTCCTTACCAATTTACTGAAGTGATATCTTTCCTAATTTGTTTTTTTGTCAGTGTTGTTGTTTTTCCTTTCTTTTGTGCAGTTTCTTTTTTGGACAGCCGCTCACCTTGTTAACTTGTATTAGTGCAGGGGTCTTCAACAGGGGGTCTGGGACCCCTAGGGGGTCCTCAGAGTTACTACAAGGGGTCCTCCAAATCTTTGTGTGATAGAAAGCTTTATATTAACCACTTGAATCCTAGAGTCCAAAATAGCAGATCTACAAGCTCACAATGCCTAACACTGCGAGGCGTTGTGAGCTTGCAGATCGTCTATTTTCGGCAAAGACTTTAGGTGTGGAGGGGAAAAGAGCAGACTAAGTACAGAGGTTGAGGTACAAAATGTTGTGGGGGTCCCTGCTTCTTCTCTCTCTCTCTCAACTAAGGGGACAATGATCTGAAAACATTGAAGACCCCTGTATAATGTATTTTTCTTATTAAACTTTTAATCTGTTATTTAATGGACTTTTCCCTTAATGAAAGGATTCCACAGTATCTAAAGATTTTTCTTTTTGGCTTTTATGCCTTTATTGATAGTATATAGTAGACTGACAGGAAATGGGGAGAGAGATGGGGAGTGAAATGTGGCAAACGTTGTGTGGCGGTGCCTAAGTGGTATGCGCCTTGACCAGTAGGCCACCGGGTGCCCTGATTCCACAGTATCTTAAGGTGGTAGACTCCCCTTCCCCCTCTTCACACCTCATACAGACCGGGTCTCTCTTTGCATTGACCTATTTGCTTCAAAACATGGCGTGCTGTCTGTCAACAGTGTCAAACAACAACACTGTTAAATGGCTATTTTACTTAAAAAGGCTCTTGTCTCACCCCAGATATCATGGTTGCATTTAGTCTTTGAGCACATACAGTTTCTTTATAAACTTTAAGGGATAACTTTACTTATAAAGTTATCTTTAGAGCTTGTAGATCAGCTGTTTTCACCAGTTTGTGTCCTGGGAAATCATCTAATCAGAGTCAGTCAGAGTTAAGGGGAGACCTGGAAATTTGAAAGTTTGAGAAACACTGACATAGTTCATAAAAATGCAGTGCAAATAGGACTTAGTAGTACATTTTAGTATAGCCTCCTCATTGACCTCATATCACATTATTAAAGAAAACATTTGATAACTTTTCATTGTGTTCCTAAAATTATTTAGCCCATGTATTACTATATTTTTCACGTGCCACTTGGGGAAATACTAAGCATCAAGACCTGCAGTAGTCACACCAGTAAATGCAAATACTTGGTAAAACAGGTTTCACTTATGTGCGGGGGAGAATTGGATCACTGATTTGGCCTCATACCCAGTGGTGGAAAAAGTAATCACATTTTTTGTGGTGAGTGGGTTTTTCACAGAGAACACATCTAACCATGTGCAGGGATAAAAGTATCAATACTGTAATGTAGAAATGTTAAAGTACATAATTCAAAAAGTATGAAAGTATTGGCATCAAAATACATTGTGAGCTTGTAGATAGGATGTGGTATTATAAAATGTGGAAATAATGTATTAATGTATGTGTTACAATATAATCGTTTATAGCTGCAATAACTAATTCAAATAATTGCAGTGGAGTAAAAGTACAATATTTGGCTCCCAGATGTAGTGTAGTGAAAGTAAAGGTATTGGAAATACTCTAGTAAACTACAAATACAATGGAAACAACAGATTAATACTATGTATTCACAGTTAGATAGCCATCTTCTCTCTTTTAAATGTTTTTCAAACTTGTTTATTTATGTTTAAATTTAGATAGATGCAAACAAGACATGTGTTACTTCATTCCTACCCCACAAGGCAATGTGCATTTGGGAAAACTCTAAAATCCCCTCTCTCTCCCCCTTCATTGTGAGCTTGTAGATTTTCAAATGTCTACCAATCTACCAAGTAACTACTAACTAAAGTTGTGGGTCTGCTAGCACAGTGGTTCTCAACCTGTGGGTCAGGACCCCCTGGGGGTCCCCAGATGATTAACTTAATGTGCAACATTGTTTTCTCACTCAACAGTAAACAAACCAACATACAGAAGAATGTTGGTTAAACATAAGAAGAATGTCTTAGCATTGTAGCTTGTAACACCTGAAAGTCTGCCCATGATTAATATTTTACCAAATGTCACAGTCTTTAATAGAGCAATGTTATCAAAGTGGGGTCCACACCACAGAGGCTGTCTAAATGGAACCTTCTATGTCTGTAACTCTGGGAGTGTGCAAATAGAACCTAGGAAGTAGTGTGGTAAACTTTTTGGGGGAGGGTAGATACTTGCACCCTGGGCCTTCTTGATTCACATGCAAATGGACTTGGCAGGCTTAGGTGCGATTCTGCTATGGTATTACTTGTTGAACAGGTCTAGGAAAACAAGCCCCCAAAAAGCCCTTTGAGTCACCACTTTTACATCAGTTTTTTATCAAGCTTATGTATTAACTACTGCAGCCAGACTCGGGTCTGCTAGCACAGTGGTTCTCAAACCTTTAAGGCCGGGACCCCCCCAACCCGACTAGCACTAAGAGTTGAGACATTACATTTTGTATAACACGGTTCTATTGTGAAAATAGCTGATCTACATCCTCACAACGCATGTAGATCTGCTATTTTCACAATTTCTGACTCTAATATTTGACATTTTGGCCAATGTTTAATTTGTCATTTTAGAAGTATTAAAAAGTCCTTAAAAAGTCACTTTAGAAATGTGCAGATACCCTCTATACACTTAAACTGTATGTTGGTTTGTTTACTGTTGAGTGAGAAAACAATGTTGCACATTAAGTTAATCATCTGGGGACCCCCAGGGGGTCCTGACCCACAGGTTGAGAACCACTGTGCTAGCAGACCCACAACTTTAGTTAGTAATTACTTGGTAGCTTTTTATTATTATCACAAATCATACATATTAACCCACTTCAGCCCTATATTCGGACATTTGAAAATCTACAAGCTCACAATGAAGGGAGAGATAGAGGGGATTTTAGAGTTTTCCCAAATGCACATTGCCTTGTGGGGTAGGAATGAAGTAACACATGTCTTGTTTGCATCTATCTAAATTTAAACATAAATAAACAAGTTTCAAAAACATTTAAAGAGAGAAGATGGCTATCTAACTGTGAATACATATAGTATTAATCTGTTGTTTCCAGTTTAAATGATCATCTAGAAAACTTTAAGTCTCTGTTAACTTTAGAATTCAGAAAGAAATCAACAGAGAGAAATATGCTTGCTCAACTCTCTTGCTCACTAAAAAAAGTGCCTCCCCCTGGCTGAATAGCCACACTACACATTGAAATAAGAGACAATATAGCCAGGGGGCGCGGCTGAGAAAATCTGGGGGAGTGGCTGGAGAGGTACCTATAGCCACTGATAGGGACAGAGAGGTGCCCTTTTGAAGCTCCTGATGTAAAAAATCGTCACCCACTGTAATACATTAATAAATTGACCCTTCCTTCTATCCTTCCTTCCTTCCTTCCTCCCTTCTTTCCTTGCAGTAATGAAAGTATTCCATAAGTGTGGATATCACTACACTAAAGTCATTCTGTTTTGTTTTCAGGACAACCTCAGGTGATCGGGTCTTCTCATGACGTGCTGGTCCAAGTGGGAGATGATGTCATCCTTCCATGTCACATTGATCCATCTGTCGACATGACGAAGAAGACGGTTAAATGGACCAGAGAGCACCTGAGCCTACCATATGTGTACCTTCGCCAAGATGGACATAACTTATTCGAATGGATCAACCCATTGTACAAAGAGAGGACATCACTGTTTGACGAAGAGTTGTCTCGTGGTAACATCTCACTGAAGCTGATCAGGGCGATGCTCTCAGACCAGGGGACCTACAAGTGTTCTGCAATAACCAATTCCGTTCCATTCCAGCACAGGAGCAGTTTGATCCATCTCATTGTTGGTAAGATATAGTGTTCAAAACATGGATGGTGAAACAGAAAGCCATTATCATCCCCGATCCCATATAGAGTTATTTAAAGTGTAAACACCATGCAATTTACCTTGCAAAACTGTTGACACTGTATGTCTCTCAAATCCCCCCTAAGTATTATATTAAATATATATTTGAGCCATATTTCTTTGAAAGGTTTTCAACTGCGGCCATCTTGGGAATAACTTTGGAACTAGAAAAGAACATTTCTACGAAATTTTAAGTGTGCCTGCAGCTCGCTAAGTGTGTGCAACCTTGTGTAACGGTTGGTGTTAGCATTAGCGTTAACATTATTGACTGTACGACAAACTTTTCATGAGATAAAGGGCGCGTTCGGAAATGCGCACTCAACGCACTTGTGTGCCATGTTGTCGTTCGTTTATTCGGTGCACTTGGTGCGTTGTCGTTCGGAAATCCAGTGCGCGGCGCACTGGTGTGTTGAGTGCACGCACTCACCAACCCTACTCAGAGGATGGGGTTAGGCAGTGTGGTGCGGTGGAGCGGTGTTCTGATTGGTTGGTTTTCATGGCCGTGTCTCGAATGCTTCTCAGCTGTGAACAATGGAGGAAATTACCACAAAATGCAGCATTTGCAGCTTAATTGGTCGTTTGGCCTTGATAGTTTCACACGCATTAACGTGTAAACTAACAGCAGGTATGCCAATGTTACATCTCCTTTCAATATCAACGTTACGTTAGCATACTTAGCAACTGCTGCTTTTCAGAAAGTTTGCCTTCAGAGTTCAGAGTGAAAAAGCACACAGCTGCCTGTTAAAACTGGTCGTTCGTAAATAAGCCACACTGAACGCACTCTCCAACGTCACGCCCACTGCACTCACTACACTGAGCACACACCCGGTGCGGGTTTCCGAACGCACCCATAGAGGCACTTCATGTTTGGCGAAGGGCACTTCATGTTTGGCGAAGGAAGCACCAATTAAGGTTAAGGACTCTAAATCAAGTCATATGACACCACCCACGCATCTGTACGACAAACGGTTCATGAGATATAGAGGCAATTCCTGTTTGGAGAAGGGCACTTCCTGTTTGGCAAAGGAAGCACCAATTAAGGTTAAGGACTCTTAATCAAGCCATATGACACCACCCACGCGTCTGTACGACAAACGGTTCATGAGATATAGAGCCACTTCCTGTTTGGCGAAGGAAGCACCATTTAAGGTTAAGGACTTTTAATCAAGCCATATGACACCACCCACGCGTCTGTACGACAAACGGTTGATGAGATCTAGGGTCACTTCCTGTTTGGCGAGGGGCACTTCCTGTTTGGCCAAATAGGCCCCAATTAAGGTTAAGGGCTCTTAATCAAGTCATATGGCACCACCCACGCGTCTGTACGACAAACTGTTCATGAGATATAGGGTCACTTCCTGTTTGGTGAGGGGCACTTCCTGTTTGGCGAAATAGGCCCCAATCAAGGTTAAGGACTCTTAATCAAGTCATTTGACGCCACCCACAAGTCTGTACGACAAACTGTTCATGAGATAAAGGGTTACTTCCTGTTTGGTGAGGGGCACTTCCTGTTTGGCAAAATAGGCCCCAATTAATGTCAAGGACTCTTAATCAAGTCATTTGACGCCACCCACAAGTCTGTACGACAAACGGTTCATGAGATATAGGGTCACTTCCTGTTTGGCAAAAGGCACTTCCTGTTTGGCGAAGGAAGCACCAATTAAGCTTAAGAACTCTTAATCAAGTCATATGACACCACCCACACGTCTGTACGACAAACGGTTCATGAGATGTAGAGGCACTTCCTGTTTGGCGAAGGGCACTTCCTGTTACAGAGGGGGCGGGGCTTAATCAATTACAGCTCATCCCTATTGGCCGGAAAAAGACCAAAGTTGTGTGTGCATTAGTTTAAGTGACGTTGCTAGCACCCTGAACAAGATATGACTTCCGCTTGGTTCCAAGATTTCTAGCGGAAGTGCTGCATTAATGGAAGTTACGTTATGCGGTGCGGGTCTGTTAACATTCCCCAGCGAAAAAACAAAAATGGATTGTAGCTCTTAACTCGCACTTAACACCTTGACGTCCGAAATAGAATGGTGGTTGGTAGATTAGCCGTGACATTTCTATTATTGTATTGTGATCTGAGACATAATATTATGTTTATAAACATGACCCCGCAGCCCCTCCATCTTGAACAGCGCCGCTGTTTTTTCTTTTTTTTTCCCCCCCAGGCCAGTAACTCACCATGATTTTCTCGATTTCCGTTGGGATAGAATGGGGGTTTTGGCCGATCGTCGATGTCCCCGTGCGTTTCGCGTGCGCGATCCTTTCACGTAAATGTCCCCGCAAATAGTCCATGTGTGACTGAAGAACAGAACTGAAAAGTTTCGCTAGCATAGCCCCAAGCATGGCTGCAGGAGGAGCTCGAGTGTGTAGACAGTAAACGGATGGGTGGAAGGTGCCTTGGAGAAGGAGAGGCGCTGACGTCACCTCTGCTTCATGCACGGTCTGCATGAGCTATCAGTGCACGAGTGGTGATTAGGGAAGGTTAGACGATCGCCGATTTTCGGATCAAAAGCTTTTATTCCGGTTTTAAAGACAAAGTCCGGGAATGTACGACGTGGCTGAGAGTCCCTGGGGGGATGTGCGATATAGTACGGTTTTAACATTAAGGGGCTCCCCTTGGCTTAGAAGGTGTTAATAGGTGTAATATCGCCTGAATCAATGTTTTAGTGTATATGTTGTTTATTGCGAGCGCAACCGACGGAGCAGGAGACGTAGACCCAATTTTTTTCCAGCGGGGAATACGTTTGCACCGCACTGTAAAAAGAAGACAACTTCCGCGAATATTCAGCCCCACCTCCTTGAACGGTTTCTGCCTCATATCTTGCCTCATATCTTGACCAGGCTATGTCAGAGTAATACGGGGCCAAGTCCCCCTCTCAAAGTCAATGGGGGTTTTAGAGCGTAGTTTTTTAAGAATTACGTTGCCATGGTAACGCGGATCGGAAAGAAAAGTAATAGCACACCATTCCCGGCCGAGCCGCACATTTTGATGTATATATTGCGGGGGTGGCGTAAATCGTGCGGCAGTTATTACGTACCGATATCTCCCCCATTCTAAGTCAATGGGGTTTTTGGGCATAGTTTTTTGCGAATTACGTCGCAATGGTAACGCGGATCGGAAAGAAAAGTAATAGCACCCCATTCCCGACCGAGACGCACGTTTTGATGTATATATTGCGGCGGTGGCGTGAATTGTGCGGCAGTTATTACGTGCCGAAATTTGTGGCACCGTCATTATTATTATTACTAGAAAAGCAGTTCCTGCAGAAACTGCGTGGGCTCGCTCGAAACTGTTATGAAGTAATAGTAGAAAATGCATTTAAGCGCAAGGTTGTAAAGTACATAAGTCTGTGTCTATAGTATAAAGTAGTTATGTATAAATGGTATGACAAGTTCAAATGGAAATGTACTTAGAGTATCAAAAGCAAAAGTACTTTTTAAGAATTGAAAATGACTCATTATAAACTAGAAATCTATTTGAGTAAAAGTACTCAAAATAACAAGAGTACAAGTATTGTTAAAGTATCGAAAGTAAAAGTACGAAAGTACTCAAATTACAAAAGAGTAAAAGTACTCATAATACAAAAGAATAAAAATACGTATACAAAGTAAAAGTACTCATTTTGAATGAAGTGTACTAATTATTAAGTAAAAGTATATTTGAGTAAAGTACTCAAAATACCAAAGGGCACAAAGTATCAATAAAGTATCAAAAGTAAAAGTACTAGTTAAGAATTGAAAAGTGCTCATTATGAAGTAAAACCCATTTGAGTAAAAGTACTCAAAATACCAAAGAGTAAAAGTATTGTTAAAGTATTGAAAGTAAAAGTATTTTAAAAGTTTCGCATTAGCATTTTTAGAATTAGCATTAGCATTAGCATTTTTAGCATTAGCATTTTTTGAATTAGCATTAGCATTAGCATTTTTGGCATTAGCATTATTAGAATTTGCTATTTTAGCATTACCATTTTTAGCATTAGCATTATACTTTTTAGAATTAGCATTTTTAGCATTAGCATTTTTAGCAATAGCATTAACATTTTTAGCATTAGCATTGGCATTTTTAGCGTTAACATTTTTAGCATTAGCATTTTTAGCATTAGCATTAGCATTTTTAGCATTAGCATTAGCATTTTTAGCATTAGCATTAGCATTTTTAGAATTAGCATTTTTAACATTAGCATTAGCATTTTTAGCATTAGCATTTTTAGCATTAGCATTAGCATTCAAATGACTCCACCCACACGTCTGTACGACAAACGGTTGACAAGATAACCCCAAATAAAGTTTCGTCCAATCAGAAGAGGGGGCAGGGCTAAGTTAAACCAATTAAGCTGAGGGACTCTGAAACAAGTCAAATGACTCCACCAATAAGTCTGTACGACAAACGGTTGACAAGATAAACCCAAATAAAGTTTCGGCCAATCAGAAGAGGGGGCGTGGCTAAGTTAAGCCAATTAAGCTGAAGGACTCTGAAACAAGTCAAATGACTCCACCCACAAGTATGTACGACAAACGGTTCAGTTAGATCTACAAATCATGGGGATGGGACTGGTTTTAGAATTAGATCTACAAATCATGTGGATGTGACAGGTGATGAATTTAGAGTTACAAATTATGGTATGGAACTGCCGATGGAATTAGATCTACAATTCATGGGTATGGGACTGGTTTTAGCATTAGATCTACAAATCATGTGGATGTGACTGGTTTTAGAATTAGATCTACAAATCATGTGGATGAGACAGGTGATGGATTAAGAGCTACAAATTATGGTATGGAACTGCCGATGGAATTAGATCTAAAAATCATGTGGATGTGACTGGTTTTAGAATTAGATCTAAAAATCATGGTACTGGTTTTAGAATTAGATCTACAAATCATGTGGATGTGACAGATGATGGATTTAGAGCTACAAATTATGGTATGGAACTGCCGATGGAATTAGATCTACAAATCATGGGTATGGGACTGGTTTTAGAATTAGATCTACAAATCATGTGGGTGTGACTGGTTTTAGAATTAGATCTACAAATCATGTGGATGAGACAGGTGATGGATTTAGAGCTACAAATTATGGTATGGAACTGCCGATGGAATTAGATCTACAAATCATGGGGATGTGACTGGCTTTAGAATAAGATCTACAAATCATGTGGATGTGACAGGTGATGGATTTAGAGCTACAAAATTATGGTATGGAACTGCCGATGGAATTAGATCTACAAATCATGTGGATGTGACTGTGACTGTGTGTGTGTGTGTGTGTGTGTGTGTGTGTGTGTGTGTGTGTGTGTGTGTGTGTGTGTGTGTGTATGGCGGCTTTTCCGTGCCAGCTAAGCGAAGCGACGCATGTGTGCCAAATGGCTTTTTGTTTACATATGCGTGCGTGCATGCATGCGTTAGTTGTGCTCCAGTGGCACTACAGGGCACACGATTGCGCTGGACGCATCGCGTCTTTGGTACGCGTCACGCGTCCTGTAATGATGCCATGCGCGTCTTTGGTACGCGTCACTCGATGCCATGCAGCCAACGAGGTACACGTCTCGTATCATGTAAAAAAATAAATAATAAAAAAAAAAAATCTGTAAATGTACTGTGATTCTTATATCATTTTTTTCATTGTATTTGTTTTAAGCAGTAACTCATTCCAGTTCAAATACAGACCAAACCATTCAATTCTATGCCATTGCCATCCACTATTGTTGCCTGTTCCGTTGCATTTAACAATGCAGATCTAATAGTTTAAATATATTTTACTCTGTTGTGAGTAAAAATGAATCTGATTATTATAGAAGAGGGCTTTGCACATAAAGAGTGCTGCTGCATTATATCCTATATTAATTATATGAAGAAGTAATCCATTATTTGGGGTGACGACAACCAGAATGCAGAATAGACTATCATTAGTTGGCTGAGAATAATGCCATAATGGTTTAAATGATCTAATGTAACTTTGAGAAGCGCAGAGCTGGTCAGAGTCCAATCAGACCAGCTGCGGGAGCGCTAATTGGGTTGACTCGTTGACCTAGGCCTACTTAATTGCGCTATTCGGTGTATAATTGAAAAATGGAAATGCAATGACAGTAGGCCTATTAATTCATTTATCAAAATATCAAAATTCATTCAATTTGTCCACACATCCAGTGTGGAAGGAAGACAGACAGACAGACAGACAGACAGACAGACAGACAGACAGACAGACAGACAGACAGACAGACAGACAGTGATTTATCCAGATGCTTTGCCATTAGGCTACTCACACGGAGTAATGTAATGAATATGCTGACAGACAGACAGAATAAAAAGAGTCCACGAATAGGCCCGCACACTGCTCATAATGCAAAAAAAAAAAAAAAAAAAAAAATCCTCCTCGGCTGCGCGATCCCGCCAGCAGCGTCAGTTCTGCAAATGCTAAGGTATGGTAACATGGCTGTTGTTTTGCAACAAGCATGATGAATTCATTTTAAGAAGTACATTTTATTATTTTCTCCTGTAATTAAGGTACGGTAGCTACCATACCCATGTGCGCCTCTGTAGTCTACTCCACTCGCTGCCTCACTCGCATCCATTGGTGCGTTATGCGTTTTTTCCGACTTTATATCGCCCATCCCCATGTCCAGATTTTTTTTTTCGGTGATATGCACGGCAGCACGTCATTACTTTCTTTCTGACAGTGGATTTCTCTCTCTCTGTCTGTCTGTCTGTCTGTCTGTCTGTCTGTCTGGCTGTCTGTCTGTCTGTCTGTCTGTCTGTCTGTCTGTCTGTCTGCCTGTCTGTATATATAAAGATATTGGCGAAGCATACGTTGTGCCATTGACCGTTAAAATGTTTAATTGGCCGGTAATTATAAAGTCCACCGGACACTGTGACCGGCTGGGAAAATGTCTCCCTTATATCATTTGGCTCCCTTTAGGCTATTTTATCAGATTTAATCCTATTATTCTTATTATTATTTGGTTAAAGTAGTAGGCTACAACCATTAAAACAACATCATCATTTTTGTATCATGATCTGTCAGCATGGTTTAAATCCCGAAGGGTGAGCGTGCTGCGGGCTGCTTCTTCTGTGCTGTGCGCTGTTAAAATCAGCCTATTCCTTCGTCGTACGATGGTGACGCGCGTTGAAAATATCAGAGCTACAAGCTCACAACTCGTCGCAATTCGCCACGCTATGAGCTTGTATATCTGCTATAGATACGCAACACGAAGCACTCATCAAGCTTCATAGCTGCGCTGGAGACCCTGGAGTCGGGGTTTACTGTTACAGAACCGTACGGATTCCGTGGCTATAATCGTGGATAATCTATGGATTCCGTGACACCATACGTAGATTAATTCGTAGGCTATTGTGTGGCGGCGGTGGCGCACAGGCAGTTCACTTGCACCCACTTTATTCACTTATTTTTTGGTGAATAAATACAGTAAACAAACATTCCTATTCCTATCCTATCCTAGACAGTAGGCCTATTAATTTCATCAAAATATCAAAATTCATTCAATTTGTCCACACATCCAGTGTGGAAGGAAGACAGACAGACAGACAGACAGACGGACAGACGGACAGACTGATTGATTTCATTTTCCCATTGCACATGCATATAGAGAACGTCAAGTCAGTCAGTTCAGCACCACAGCCCCTCATCACACAGATAGACAGCTGTTAAAAGTGGTTGCACTTATATGAAACAGAAATAGGCCTCTAATATTTGACAATTTGGCCAATGTTTAATTTGTCACGGTTACTGTTGAGTGAGAAAATGGTGTCGTGTTAATCATCTGGGGACAAAATAATTTGGGTACCAACCCACAGGTTGAGAAACACTTGTATAGCTCTCAGTTACCAATGAATCAATTAGCGCGGTCATTATTTGCTTTCAAGGAAAAACAAACAATAGATGTGTGAATTAGCCAGTCATTAGCTCCTGCAGCTGTGACGAATATGGTGGACTGATCACCAATCAAGTGATCAAAGCAAAGGCAATTCATGGTGGTAATCGAGGGTTGTGAGTCTCACAGCTGAAACAGGGAACTGCATGACATAACAGTGAGAGAATTAGAAGGTTGCAAATAGGAAAAAGTAGACTATGCCTAGTTTCATGACACAGAGAGAGAGAGAGCGTCGGTGCAGTCATTCAGTCAGTCAGTCAGTCAGTCAGTCAGACAGACAGACAGACAGACAGACAGACAGACAGACAGACAGACAGACAGACAGACAGACAGACAGACAGTTGCACCGGGCACCGCCACCTAAATCTTCTCCCCCACAATCTCTTTATTCCGTAACGGAATTCATCAATGACGAGGGCTTTCCAACTGTTCCCTGCAAATAAGCCATGTGTATAGGCTATTATATTGTATGTATCCTATACGCTATGCCTAATATAATATAGCCATGGGCCGATTTGTGGGTCTTACTTATTATTGTTATTTAATTATTATTGTTATTTAAAACTGATGTCATCATTGAAATAAATATGCCTTTTACAGAACACTCAATGCCTGGGCTTTAATTTATCGCAAGAAAGTTCTAATTTGGTTTGAAAAGTATAGGCTATGAATGAAGAATGAATGAGCTTTATTACCGGTATCATTGTTGCATAAAACAAGTTCAAGAACAACGAAAGTGGAGCAAACCTTTATTGTTAAGACAAAACAATAAGTTAAAGTTATAAAAAAAAGTATAGATATAGCCTACGAAGTAAAAAAAAAAAAAAAAAAGTCCCGTCTCACAGCTAATAGTGCATGAGCGCAGCTATATAAAAAGCTGTTTTTTAAGCCTGTGGATCTTTTAAAAAGGCAGCAGTATGATGCTGCGGGTCTTTGGCAGTGGTGGAAAAGGTAGCCTATACTCAACTGTTTTACTTTTTAATGTAAAAGTATCAATTATGCAATGCAATGTAGAACGGCGAGCTCCATTTGTGTTGAACACCACGGAGCGACCGTCTGTCTAGTCGCCCAACCGTCCAACGAGGGGTCGCGGCGATCCAAAGGCCAGCCATTCTGGAGCTCTATGGTCGTTTATAGTTTCAGCCAAAGTAGCCGATCTACAAGCAGCGCGCGCCGGGCAACAGAGTGCGAGCGAGGAGGTGGACCAGAACTATAGACAGTTCCTGCACTGCTAATTATTTCAAATAATAAACAAACAATTAGGTGTGGAAGGGCTTCAGTCAATGAATCAAAGAGAGTCCGAACATCGGTTTACTCCCCTGGGAGATCAATGATAGGCCAAGGCTGTTGATGGGCCAATTAAGTTGTGTGCTGCTGTTTAAATAAACGTCCACTCTTTCTCTCTCTCTCTCTCTCTCTCTCTCTCTCTCTCTCTCTCTCTCTCTCTCTCTCTCTCTCTCTCTCTCTCTGTGTGTCTCTGCGCTCCGCGCATGCATGAAGCGTCTCCATTTGGACATGATTTGGAACAGAGCGAGAGAGAGATGGAGAGAGAAAGCGAGGGAGCAAAAAAATCCTGCCTACAGGATTACGTTTTGTTCTTCTGGTTTAAGTTCATCATGGCTCGGTCAATTATGAAGCGATTAAAACAAATAAAACGTCACCTCTTCCTTGGAAAGCCCCACTTCCATGGACTGTATTGTGTCCCTGTTACATCTAAAGATGTATAACGTTGGCTGATCTACTAGTGCGCCATGCAGTGCGCTCCCAAAATGGACATTTCCCGACATTGATTTGCTATATAAAACCATATTTGATAGATATAACTATCATCTACAATTACTTATTGTAGAGAACGTTATAGGCTATATAGGGTATTTAGCCTAGTGCGCAATGCCACCCTGGCAATGCCGATACGAAATTAATATGGCATTCATATTACAGCCTACCAAAAGCTGTATGGTTTAAAGTAGGCCTAATTAATATACGTATAGGATATACTGCAGCACTCGTGTGTAAAGCCCTGTGTTGGTTCTACTGTTCGCTTCACAATCACTTTTGTAGAATGCAACACAAACTCGAAGCACTGCGCTGTCAGCGCCGACTGCCGCCGAGTCGCCGACTGCGCCCAATGATGAATGCGTTTCTTGTGGGGAGATTTACAGAAGCGGAATATACCAAGTTAATCAGGGGGAACTTGATAAATATAGGGGAGTAAACACGTATGAAAAATATCAAAAGAAAACATTTTTTTAATACAAAATTCAACAATTAAAGTTGCATGGACCCCCCTCCAGCCAAAATAAAAAAGTCATGGTCCCCCCTGACAATCAAATTATTATTTGAGAACCCCCCCTCGCTATGGACTATACCCACCTTAAGTATTAGACGAACACTCCCTAAATGGTTCGAGTTTTAGTTTGCGCCTAACGACTGTACCGACGCAGGCCGTGCGGCACAAATGCGGAGCCCTGAGCCTGTTTATTACAAAAGCACACACAACAAGACACATTAATAATCTTACATTATCAGCCATTCAGCCAGCCTGACTCTGACTGACGCTGTAACTTAGTGAGTGAGTAGGCTAAGTGAGAGAGAGTGTGATTCCTTCCAGTAGGTCTAAGTTCCACACAAAACAAAATCGCCCCATTATAACTATAACTTAAACATAATGCACAAAGCATTTCCCATTCCCAAATATAGGCTATAACAGCGGGACTGCGGGGCGGGGCGGGCACACTTTTACTGCAGTCTGCATGGGGGAACCAGAGGCGTCAATTGGGTATGGCAAGCTATGGCAGCTGCCATACCTTGGCTACAGGGGGAAATAATAAAATGTTCTTTTCATCGTGCCTATTGCAGGTATGTAAGTGTAAGGTATGGCAACCACCAGTCATGTTGCCATACCTTAGCTTTTTCTGAACTGACGCCCCAGGCAGCCAGTGACGTAGATATAGCGTAGGGATACCACTTCAAAGAATTGACAAGTTAACAATAACAATAAGCACACAGGCAGCAGCTATTATAATAGGCTACTCACACAAGTTGACACAACAAGCAGAGAATCATGCTAAGATTTGCCTCCTGGCGTTCCTTGCAGCAAATTCTGCAATAACGTCTTTATAATCCAGTGTAGATACAGCATCCTGTTCTATTGCGATGATGGCAAGTCCACAAAGTCTCTCCTGGGACATGGTTGTGCGTAAATAGTTTTTTATCAGTTTTAACTTGGAGAAACTGCGCTCCCCAGATGCAACTGTGACGGGGATTGTCAGTAAAATCCGAAGGGCAATTTCACTGTTAGGGAATGTCCCTTTCCTCTTTTTGAGATAACGCAGTGTTTCCAGCGCAGTCTTGGCTTCCTTGGGCACTGTTACGCACAATACGCGCAGCTGCATTGATGTCACTAGACTGGGTTCCATCTGTTAATGTTGCTGTCAGAGACAAGCTCAAAGCCTCACACTTTCTCTTCAGTTCAATGTCATCTATTTCACAAAGTTTGGACAGGTTAAAAATAAATCCAAACGTGCCCTCGAATTGTTTTATTTGTTTGATGTTTCGTGTGATTTTATCACTCATGTGAACCCAATCGTTGATGCCCTTATCAGTGAGCTGGGTTGTTATACTACTCTTATTCACGCTGAATATTTTGCAGCAAAAGCAAAATGCTTTGTCTAATTTCTTTGAATACGTGAGCCAATTTCTTTCAATTTGTTGCCCATTTGCAAGTTTTCTGATGAACCAACTGTCGCTGAAGTGTCTATTGTTTTCTTTGTTTTTGGGATAACAAAATCCTGGTTCGAGTTTTTGGGGACCCCTTCTAATTATAGAATCTCTGACTTCAGTGTCCATAGTCACTGGCCAATCACCAACATCATCATATTTGGGCATGGGGACGGGGTCTGCGTCTGAGTCTGACTCCATAACCTCCTCAAGTTCAACCCCTTGCCCGGCCTCGCGCTCCTCCTCCTCATCAAAGACAGGCTGCTCTTCACTGGTCATGATGACCGACTCCGGCGAGACCCGGCGGCGGCCTCGCCGGGCTCGCCCTCCTCCTCCTCATCTTCACTGCTTGTTGTCACCTAGATAGATAGATAGATACCTAGATACCTTATATCCCAAGGGTGAAATGCAGTTGTGCAGTTGTAGCACAGCCGTATACAGTTATTTACAAAGTTACAGAGACGTAAAAAAAAGATAGATAAGAGCAGGGCCGTGGGAACTCATTTACAGCAGCAGGTGCTGGTCCCCAGGGAAAAATTTCGTTTTTTAATCGATTTTATAATGGGTTTAATTCGGGTTTTTAAAAAAATAGGCCAAATTGCAGAATCGTCATGCAATGTAGCATCAAATAGCCTAACATAACATAGGACTGGACAAATACCCCCAGATAAGCAGATGTAGGCTATGCCAAGGCGATGATCTGAAACATATATGGTAGGCTATATCATTTGTAAATATACATATAGCACTAAATCCTCCGCCCTGCCAAAATATATACATATACATTAATAAATAAACAACTACAACAACAGGCAACGTTTTTTTAATGTTTGATTTGTTCTTTTCTTTTTTAAATAAAAAATGAAAACTTCCCCACCAGACCACTAGGGGGTGCTGGAGCACCTGCAGCACCTATAGTTCCCACGGCTATCGATAAGAGGAAAAATACCTGCTGGGGGGTCGGTTCACTGGGCTGACCCGTTCTCTCGACATTGTAATTCGTTTAGCACCAAGCTGCCATGCACTGCTGCTGCATCCACTTCAACTTGCAACTCAACACAGGTGCCAATGATGCGCTATAATTGCGCTTGATGATCTGTTGCGCATAAAAGTAATTAAAATTAGGCCTACTACTAGCCTATTCTGCTTTATGCAAATCTGACTGTCTAATGTGAAATCATGTAAGGACATTTGTATTTTTGGTCTGTAAATGGAAGGTGATTATGTTAATATCTACCCTCCCCCCCCCCCCCCCCCCAAAAAAAAAAAAAAAAAAAAGTGCTCAGAGCTGAAGTTAACAACTAAACAAAACAAACAAATAACGAAATAAAGGTCTAAACACAACATAACTGAACAGAACTAAACAAATAATAAATAAAGCAATTTAACTGACAACTTAACCAGAAGGCAGCCATTCCGAAGGGCTCAACTTAGGAACACCAAACAAAACAAAAACAGTTAAATAAATAAATAAATAAATATAAATAAATTAACAAAATATGTATAGTCTCAATCAGTCAAGGATTAAAACATTTGGTTAAAATGCAAATATAAAAATGGGCAAAACAAATAAAATAACCAGCATCTGTTATTTTAGTCCATAAACACAACACACTTCTACTTAATATATTAGTCCCAACCAGCAGGGCGCAAGGCCGTGACTCATGCATGCGCTGATCTGACAGTTACATTTCATCATCACATCATCGCCCAAATAATAATAAATAATATATTCGGAATGGCGGGGTGTTTCCAGAAAATGAAACGAAATCTATTTGGTTTCACTTTATGCTCTCAAGATTTAAAATATCCATTTGGTTAACAACTCTCCATAATTTAGCTGTGGACCACTTGGAACTTCCCCCAAGGACCAACGGTGGTCCTTGGCCAACGGTGGTCCTTGGGGGGGGGACCACCAGGACCACCAACTCACCAAAGGACCACCGGTGGTCCTTGAGGGTCTGTATTTTATCCCAATTCAAATAGGCCTATATAAAGCAAATTTGCTACGTCAGCCAAGGAGCACAGAGAGCATGCAGCCCACAGTGGAGACAGACCAACGCATGCTCGCATGAACGTCTGGATGTTTTATTTGATATACACGTCACGTCTACACACACACACGCAGGTTTAGCGCTGAGAATCAAATGGGTGGCACACATCTCACACGTGCGTTCCAGAGCAGAGCAACAAGTCAATCACGCGTACAGTTCATGGCGGCGCTGCATTTGACCGTGTCGTCTCACGCATGATGGCCACATGGCCATTAGATGTATGCGTGCGTTAACACATGCGTTCGCCACAAACGCCTAACACTACGCGACCTCGCGTTCCCCTGTGAGGCACAAAAGAGAAGGCACACGGGGACGCGTGCCAGCGACGTTTGCGCGTTCTGATTCAAAAGCCATTTGAAAATTACAGGAGACGTTCATGCGTTCAGTACAACACAGATAAAATCGAATGCGTGCGCGCGAGTGTAGCAACGTCCATGTGGCACGTTTTGCGCTCGATAGTGTGTGTGTGTGCGCGCGCGCGCGTGTGCGTGCGCGCGCACACATGTATGTGAGTATGCATGTCTGCGTGTGTGTGTGTGTGTGTGTGCGTGTGCGTGCGTGCGTGTGTGTGCATGTGAGTATGCATGTGTTTGAGTGTGCATGTGTGCATACATGCGTGCGTGCGTCCATGTGTCCCTGGATCACACTTTGAGAACCAGATAAATAGCCGATCTACAAGCTCACAAAGTTACACAGTGCAACTTGATGTGAGCTTGTAAATCATGTGAGACCACTGACTCAGCACTGTAATTAAAGTTAATAAGGAGCACCTTTGCTTCTGAGCTGTAGAACTGTTTGTTCAAGATATGGGCCATATCCATTGGCTTGAATAGGGAGCGCAAGTGACGAACTGATCGCTATACCGGAAACACGAAAAGTTGAAAACACATAGTCTTTGCTCGGTGAGTGGCTTTAGATATTGCTCTACGAACGTTGCGATTTTGATGTTAAAACGATCAATAATGAGCGCATGAGAGCAAGCTAGAAATGTTTGGGGGAAAATAAAAAAAATCTGAGAACCAAAAGAAAATAACATGGAGGAGAATGGGAGGTCTGAGGTCTCACCCCGGCGCTCAGAGGGCCAAAGATGAAATTCTGTAAGTCTCTGTTTATTTAGTCGCACTGTACGAAACACGACGAGCGTGGCTACAAACTGGCCAAAAAACATGCATAAAAGTTGAATATTTTGGTCGTGAGGACGATTCGTTCAGAGAACTTCATGACTTTAAGAACAAGTCTCCCACACTCTAGCCACACTCTAGGAATGGTTTTCCCGCCAAAAATACCCCCAAAATACCCCAACCCACTCTACCTTTGGACTGCGATTGTGGAAGAACGGTATGACGTTTTCGAATACCGTTTGAACCAGGGAGAAGTCCAAAAGCGTGTGAGCGTTTTTCAACTTTAAATCATGTTCCTACGTAAATGTATGCCAGAGTAATGAGGCTATAAAGTTTAGGGAAAAAGTGAAAATTTGAAAGTCAGATCCCATTCATTCTCTATGGGATGGAAGATTTATGAATAAAGTTAAATATTTCAAACAGTATAAACTTTTATTCAAAATTATTAAAACAACAATGAAACTTCAAACCTCGCTGAACATTTCAAAGTTGGAACGAGGTTTTCATGTGAAAGTATGAAAGAGCTATAAGAGCACAAAGAATTTGCACCAGAACTGCATAGACTCCCATTACATGGAGGAAAATTTCCAAAAATATTTCCAAAAATATGAAATATTTTGAAAAGAAAAATACGAGCAATAATCACTGTAGAAAGCTGAACATGTTGAAGTTTGAACAAAGTTTCTAGCACAAAGCGTGAGGGAGTTGAAAGCTGTCAAAAAAAGGGTACGGAACCTTGGAAGTTAGAAATAACTAGAAAAGCAGTTCCTGCAGAAACTGCGTGGGCTCGCTCGAAACTGTTATGAAGTAATAGTAGAAAATGCATTTAAGCGCAAGGATGTAAAGTACACAAGTCTGTGTCTATAGTATAAAGTAGTTATGTATAAATAGTATGACAATTTCAAATGGAAATGTAGTTAGAGTATCAAAAGCAAAAGTACTCTTTAAGAATTGAAAATGACTCATTATGAACTAGAAATCTATTTAGTAAAAGTAAAAGTACTCAAAATAATTAGAGTACAAGTATTGTTAAAGTATCGAAAGTAAAAGTACGAAAGTACTCAAATTACAAAAGAGTAAAAGTACTCATAATACAAAAGAGTAAAAATACGTAAACAAAGTAAAAGTACTCATTTTGAATGAAGTGTACTAATTAAGTAAAAGTATATTTGAGTAAAGTACTCAAAATACCAAAGGGCACAAAGTATCAATAAAGTATCAAAAGTAAAAGTACTAGTTAAGAATTGAAAAGTGCTCATTATGAAGTAAAAGCTATTTGAGTAAAAGTACTCAAAATACCAAAGAGTAAAAGTATTGTTAAAGTATTGAAAGTAAAAGTATTTTAAAAGTTTAGCATTAGCATTTTTTGAATTAACATAAGCATTATCATTTTTAGCATTAGCATTTTTAGAATTAGCATTAGCATTAGCATTTTTAGCATTAGCATTATTAGAATTAGCTATTTTAGCATTAGCATTTTTAGCATTAGCATTTTTAGCATTATCATTAGCATTTTTAGCATTACCATTTTAGCATTAGCATTTTTAGCATTAGTGTTAGCATTTTTAGCATTAGCATTTTTAGCATTAGCATTAGCATTTTTAGCATTAGCATTAGCATTCAAATGACTCCACCCACACGTCTGTACGACAAACGGTTGACGAGATAACCCCAGATAAAGTTTCGGCCAATCAGAAGAGGGGGCAGGGCTAAGTTAAGTCAATTAAGCTGAAGGACTCTGAAACAAGTCAAATGACTCCACCAATAAGTCTGTACGACAAACGGTTGACAAGATAAACCCAAATAAAGTTTCGGCCAATCAGAAGAGGGGGCAGGGCTAAGTTAAGCCAATTAAGCTGAAGGACTCTGAAACAAGTCAAATGACTCCACCCACAAGTATGTACGACAAACGGTTCAGTTAGTTCTACAAATCATGGGGATGGGACTTGTTTTAGAATTAGATCTACAAATCATGTGGATGTGACAGGTGATGAATTTAGAGCTACAAATTAAGGTATGGAACTGCCAATGGAATTAGATCTACAATTCATGGGTATGGGACTGGTGATAGATTTAGAGCTACAAATTATGGTATGGAACTGCCGATGGAATTATTTCTACAAATCATGGGGATGGGACTGGTTTTAGAATTACATCTAAAAATCATGTGGATGTGACTGGTTTTAGAATTAGATCTACAAATCATGTGGATGTGACAGGTGATAGATTTAGAGCTACAAATTATGGTATGGAACTGCCGATGGAATTAGATCTACAAATCACGGGTATGGGACTGGTTTTAGAATTAGATCTACAAATCATGTGGATGGGACTGGTTTTAGAATTAGATCTACAAATCATGTGGATGTGACAGGTGATGAATTTAGAGCTACAAATTAAGGTATGGAACTGCCAATGGAATTAGATCTACAATTCATGGGTATGGGACTGGTTTTAGAATTAGATCTACAAATGATGTGGATGTGAATGGTTTTAGAATTAGATCTACAAATCATGTGGATGTGACTGGTTTTAGAATTAGATCTGCAAATCATGTGGATGAGACCGGTGATGGATTTAGAGCTACAAATTATGGTATGGAACTGCCGCTGGAATTAGATCTACAAATCATGGGGATGAGACAGGTGATGGATTTAGAGCTACAAATTATGGTATGGAACTGCCGATGGAATTAGATCTACAAATCATGGGGATGTGACTGGCTTTAGAATAAGATCTACAAATCATGTGGATGTGACAGGTGATGGATTTAGAGCTACAAAATTATGGTATGGAACTGCCGATGGAATTAGATCTACAAATCATGTGGATGTGACTGTGACTGTGTGTGTGTGTGTGTGTGTGTGTGTGTGTGTGTGTGTGTGTGTGTGTGTGTGTGTGTGTGTGTGTGTGCGCGCGCACGCGCGTGTGCGTGCGCGCGCACACATGCATGTGAGTATGCATGTCTGCGTGTGTGTGTGTGTGTGTGTGTGTGTGTGTGTGTGTGTGTGTGTGTGTGTGTGTGTGCGTGCGTGCGTGTGTGTGCGTGTGAGTATGCATGTGTTTGAGTGTGCATGTGTGCATACATGCGTGCGTGCGTCCATGTGTCCCTGGATCACACTTTGAGAACCAGATAAATAGCCGATCTACAAGCTCACAAAGTTACACAGTGCAACTTGATGTGAGCTTGTAAATCATGTGATACCACTGACTCAGCACTGTAATTAAAGTTAATAAGGAGCACCTTTGCTTCTGAGCTGTAGAACTGTTTGTTCAAGATATGGGCCATATCCATTGGCTTGAATAGGGAGCGCAAGTGACGAACTGATCGCTATACCGGAAACACGAAAAGTTGAAAACACATAGTCTTTGCTCGGTGAGTGGCTTTAGATATTGCTCTACGAACGTTGCGATTTTGATGTTAAAACGATCAATAATGAGCGCATGAGAGCAAGCTAGAAATGTTTGGGGGAAAATAAAAAAAATCTGAGAACCAAAAGAAAATAACATGGAGGAGAATGGGAGGTCTGAGGTCTCACCCCGGCGCTCAGAGGGCCAAAGATGAAATTCTGTAAGTCTCTGTTTATTTAGTCGCACTGTAAAAACACGACGAGCGTGGCTACAAACTGGCCAAAAAACATGCATAAAAGTTGAATATTTTGGTCGTGAGGACGATTCGTTCAGAGAACTTCATGACTTTAAGAACAAGTCTCCCACACTCTAGCCACACTCTAGGAATGGTTTTCCCGCCAAAAATACCCCCAAAATACCCCAACCCACTCTACCTTTGGACTGCGATTGTGGAAGAACGGTATGACGTTTTCGAATACCGTTTGAACCAGGGAGAAGTCCAAAAGCGTGTGAGCGTTTTTCAACTTTAAATCATGTTCCTACGTAAATGTATGCCAGAGTAATGAGGCTATAAAGTTTAGGGAAAAAGTGAAAATTTGAAAGTCAGATCCCATTCATTCTCTATGGGATGGAAGATTTATGAATAAAGTTAAATATTTCAAACAGTATAAACTTTTATTCAAAATTATTAAAACAACAATGAAACTTCAAACCTCGCTGAACATTTCAAAGTTGGAACGAGGTTTTCATGTGAAAGTATGAAAGAGCTATAAGAGCACAAAGAATTTGCACCAGAACTGCATAGACTCCCATTACATGGAGGAAAATTTCCAAAAATATTTCCAAAAATATGAAATATTTTGAAAAGAAAAATACGAGCAATAATCACTGTAGAAAGCTGAACATGTTGAAGTTTGAACAAAGTTTCTAGCACAAAGCGTGAGGGAGTTGAAAGCTGTCAAAAAAAGGGTACGGAACCTTGGAAGTTAGAAATAACTAGAAAAGCAGTTCCTGCAGAAACTGCGTGGGCTCGCTCGAAACTGTTATGAAGTAATAGTAGAAAATGCATTTAAGCGCAAGGATGTAAAGTACACAAGTCTGTGTCTATAGTATAAAGTAGTTATGTATAAATAGTATGACAATTTCAAATGGAAATGTAGTTAGAGTATCAAAAGCAAAAGTACTCTTTAAGAATTGAAAATGACTCATTATGAACTAGAAATCTATTTGAGTAAAAGTACTCAAAATAATTAGATTACAAGTATTGTTAAAGTATCGAAAGTAAAAGTACGAAAGTACTCAAATTACAAAAGAGTAAAAGTACTCATAATACAAAAGAGTAAAAATACGTATACAAAGTAAAAGTACTCATTTTGAATGAAGTGTACTAATTAAGTAAAAGTATATTTGAGTAAAGTACTCAAAATACCAAAGGGCACAAAGTATCAATAAAGTATCAAAAGTAAAAGTACTAGTTAAGAATTGAAAAGTGCTCATTATGAAGTAAAAGCTATTTGAGTAAAAGTACTCAAAATACCAAAGAGTAAAAGTATTGTTAAAGTATTGAAAGTAAAAGTATTTTAAAAGTTTAGCATTAGCATTTTTTGAATTAACATAAGCATTATCATTTTTAGCATTAGCATTTTTAGAATTAGCATTAGCATTAGCATTTTTAGCATTAGCATTATTAGAATTAGCTATTTTAGCATTAGCATTTTTAGCATTAGCATTTTTAGCATTATCATTAGCATTTTTAGCATTACCATTTTAGCATTAGCATTTTTAGCATTAGCGTTAGCATTTTTAGCATTAGCATTTTTAGCATTAGCATTAGCATTTTTAGCATTAGCATTTTTAGCATTAGCATTAGCATTCAAATGACTCCACCCACACGTCTGTACGACAAACGGTTGACGAGATAACCCCAGATAAAGTTTCGGCCAATCAGAAGAGGGGGCAGGGCTAAGTTAAGCCAATTAAGCTGAAGGACTCTGAAACAAGTCAAATGACTCCACCAATAAGTCTGTACGACAAACGGTTGACAAGATAAACCCAAATAAAGTTTCGGCCAATCAGAAGAGGGGGCAGGGCTAAGTTAAGCCAATTAAGCTGAAGGACTCTGAAACAAGTCAAATGACTCCACCCACAAGTATGTACGACAAACGGTTCAGTTAGTTCTACAAATCATGGGGATGGGACTGGTTTTAGAATTAGATCTACAAATCATGTGGATGTGACAGGTGATGAATTTAGAGCTACAAATTAAGGTATGGAACTGCCAATGGAATTAGATCTACAATTCATGGGTATGGGACTGGTGATAGATTTAGAGCTACAAATTATGGTATGGAACTGCCGATGGAATTAGATCTACAAATCACAGGTATGGGACTGGTTTTAGAATTAGATCTACAAATCATGTGGATGGGACTGGTTTTAGAATTAGATCTACAAATCATGTGGATGTGACAGGTGATGAATTTAGAGCTACAAATTAAGGTATGGAACTGCCAATGGAATTAGATCTACAATTCATGGGTATGGGACTGGTTTTAGAAATTAGATCTACAAATCATGTGGATGTGAATGGTTTTAGAATTAGATCTACAAATCATGTGGATGTGACTGGTTTTAGAATTAGATCTGCAAATCATGTGGATGAGACCGGTGATGGATTTAGAGCTACAAATTATGGTATGGAACTGCCGCTGGAATTAGATCTACAAATCATGGGGATGCGACTGGTTTTAGAATTAGATCTACAAATCATGTGGATGTGACAGGTGATGGATTTAGAGCTACAAATTATGGTATGGAACTGCCGATGGAATTAGATCTACAAATCACGGGTATGGGACTGGTTTTAGAATTAGATCTACAAATCATGTGGATGTGACAGGTGATGAATTTAGAGCTACAAATTAAGGTATGGAACTGCCAATGGAATTAGATCTACAATTCAGGGGTATGGGACTGGTTTTAGAATTAGATCTACAAATCATGTGGATGTGAATGGTTTTAGAATTAGATCTACAAATCATGTGGATGTGACAGGTGATAGATTTAGAGCTACAAATTATGGTATGGAACTGCCGATGGAATTATTTCTACAAATCATGGGGATGGGACTGGTTTTAGAATTAGATCTACAAATCATGTGGATGTGACTGGTTTTAGAATTAGATCTACAAATCATGTGGATGTGACAGGTGATAGATTTAGAGCTACAAATTATGGTATGGAACTGCCGATGGAATTAGATCTACAAATCATGGGGATGGGACTGGTTTTAGAATTAGATCTACAAATCATGTGGATGTGACTGGTTTTAGAATTAGATCTGCAAATCATGTGGATGAGACCGGTGATGGATTTAGAGCTACAAATTATGGTATGGAACTGCCGATGGAATTAGATCTACAAATCATGGGGATGGGACTGGTTTTAGAATTAGATCTACAAATCATGTGGATGTGACAGGTGATGGATTTAGAGCTACAAATTATGGTATTGAACTGCCGATGGAATTAGATCTACAAATCATGGGTATGGGACTGGTTTTAGAATTAGATCTACAAATCATGTGGATGTGACTTGTTTTAGAATTAGATCTACAAATCATGTGGATGAGACAGGTGATGGATTTAGAGCTACAAATTATGGTATGGAACTGCCGATTGAATTAGATCTACAAATCATGGGGATGGGACTGGTTTTAGAATTAGATCTACAAATCATGTGAATGGTTTTAGAATTAGATCTACAAATCATGTGGATGTGACAGGTGATGGATTTAGAGCTACAAATTATGGTATGGAACTGCCGATGGAATTAGATCTAAAAATCATGGGGATGGGACTGGTTTTAGAAGTAGATCTACAAATCATGTGGATGTGACAGGTGATGGATTTAGAGCTACAAATTATGGTATGGAACTGCCGATGGAATTAGATCTAAAAATCATTGGGATGGGACTGGTTTTAGAATTAGATCTACCAATCATGTGGATGTGACTGTGTGTGTGTGTGTGTGTGTGTGTGTGTGTGTGTGTGTGTGTGTGTGTGTGTGTGTGTGTGTGTGTGTGTGTGTGTGTGCGTGCGCGCGCGCGTGCGCGTGCGTGTGAGTATGCATGTGTATGTGTGCATACATGCGTGCGTGCGTCCATGTGTTCCCTGGACCACACTTTGAGAACCAGATAAATAGCCGATCTACAAGCTCACAAAGTTACACAGTGCAACTTATTGTGAGCTTGTAAATCATGTGAGACCACTGACTCAGCACTGTAATTAAAGTTAATAAGGAGCACCTTTGCTTCTGAGCTGTAGAACTGTTTGTTCAAGATATGGGCCATATCCATTGGTTTGAATAGGGAGCCCAAGTGTACGAACTGATCGCTCTCCCGGAAACACGAAAAGTTGAAAACACATAGTCTTTGCTCGGTGAGTGGCTTTAGATATTGGTCTACGAACGTTGCGATTTTGATGTTAAAACGATCAATAATGTGCGCATGAGAGCAAGCTAGAAATGTTTGGGGGAAAATAAAAAAAATCTGAGAACCAGAAAAAAATGAATGGAGGTTAATGGGGCGTCTGAGGCGCGACCCGGCACTCAGAGGGCCATAGATGAAATTCTCTAAGTCTCTGTTTTATTTTAGTCGCACTGTACGAAACACGACGAGCGTGGCTACAAACGTGCCAAAAAACATGCATAAATGTTGAATATTCTGGCCGTGAGGACAATACATTCACAGAAAATCGGGGAACAAGAAAAAATCTCCTCCACTCTAGCCACACTCTAGGAATGGTTTTCCCGCCAAAAATACCCCCAAAACACCCCAAACCACTCTACCTTTGGACTGCGATTGTGGAAGAATGGTATGACGTTTTCGAATACCGTTTGAACCATGAAAAAGTCCAAAAGCGTGTGAGCGTTTTTCAAGTTTGAATCGCGTTCCTACGTAAAAGTATGCCAGAGTAATGAGGCTGAAAAGTCAAGTGAAAAAGTGAAAATCTGAAAGTCAGATCCCATTCATTCTCTATGGGATGAAAGATTTACGAATAAAGTTAAATATTTCAAACAGTATAAACTTTAAAAAAAATTCTAAAACAACAATGAAACTTCAAACCTCGCTGAACATTTCAAAGTTGGAACGAGGTTTTTATGTGAAAGTATGAACGAGATATAAGAGCACAAAGAATGTGCGCCAGAAAAGTGGGCACTTTTCTACATAGACTCCCATTATAAGGAGGAAAAATAAAAGTTTAAAAGTTAAATATTTCCAAAAATATGAAATATTTTGAAAAGAAAAATACAAGCACAAGTCACTGTAGAAAGCTGAACATGTTGAAGTTGGAACGAAGTTTGTAGCACAAAGTGTGAGGGAGTTGAAATCCGTCGAAGAAAGTGGTCGGACCCTTGGAAGTTTTAAAGAACTAGAAAAGCAGTTCCTGCAGAAACTGCGTGGGCTCGCTCGAAACTGTTACGAAGTAATAGTAGAAAATGCATTTAAGCGTAAGGGTGTAAAGTACACAAGTCTGTGTCTATAGTATAAAGTAGTTATGTATAAATAGTATGACAAGTTCAAATGGAAATTTACTTAGAGTATCAAATGCAAAAGTACTCTTTAAGAATTGAAAATGACTCATTATGAACTAGACATCTATTTGAGTAAAATTACTCAAAATAACAAGAGTACAAGTATTGTTAAAGTATCGAAAGTAAAATTACGAAAGTACTCAAATTACAAAAGAGTAAAAGTACTCATAATACAAAAGAGTAAAAATAAGTATACATAGTAAAAGTACTCATTTTGAATGAAGTGTACTAATTATTAAGTAAAAGTATATTTGAGTAAAGTACTCAAAATACCAAAGGGCACAAAGTATCAATAAAGTATCAAAAGTAAAAGTACTAGTTAAGAATTGAAAAGTGCTCATTATGAAGTAAAACCTATTTGAGTAAAATTACTCAAAATACCAAAGAGTAAAAGTATTGTTAAAGTATTGAAAGTAAAAGTATTTTTAAAGTTTAGCATTAGCATTTTTAGAATTAGCATTAGCATTAGCATTTTTAGCATTAGCATTTTTTGAATTAGCATTAAAATTTTTAGCATTAGCATTATTTGAATTAGCTATTTTAGCATTAGCATTTTTTGCATTTTTAGCATTAGCATTAGCATTTTAGCAGTAGCATTACACTTTTTAGCATTAGCGTTAGCATTTTTAGCATTAGCATTTTTAGCATTAGCATTTTTAGCATTAGCATTAACATTTTTAGCATTAGCATTTTTAGCATTAGCATTAGCATTTTTAGCGTTAACATTTTTAGCATTAGCATTTACAGTTTTAGCATTAGCATTTTTAGCATTAGCATTAGCATTTTTAGCATTAGCATGAGCATTGTTTTACTATTAGCATTAACATTTTTAGCATTAGCATTTTTAGCATTAGAATTAGCATTAGCATTTTTAGCATTAGCATTAACATTTTTAGCATTAGCATTAGCATTAGCATTAGCATTTTTAGCAATAACATTTTTAGCATTAGCATTAGCATTCAAATGACTCCACCCACACGTCTGTACGACAAACGGTTGACAAGATAACCCGAAATAGAGTTTCGGCCAATCAGAAGAGGGGGCAGGGCTAAGTTAAACCAATTAAGCTGAGGGACTCTGAAACAAGTCAAATGACTCCACCAATAAGTCTGTACGACAAACGGTTGACGAGATAAACCCAAATAAAGTTTCGACCAATCAGAAGAGGGGGCGGGGCTAAGTTAAGCCAATTAAACTGAAGGACTCTGAAACAAGTCAAATGACTCCACCCACAAGTATGTACGACAAACGGTTCAGTTAGATATACAAATCATGGGGATTGGGACTGGTTTTAGAATTAGATCTACAAATCATGTGGATGTGACAGGTGATGAATTTAGAGCTACAAATTATGGTATGGAACTGCCGATGGAATTAGATCTACAATTCATGTGTATGGGACTGGTTTTAGAATTAGATCTACAAATCATGTGGATGTGACTGGTTTTAGAATTAGATCTACAAATCATGTGGATGTGACAGGTGATAGATTTAGAGCTACAAATTATGGTATGGAACTGCCGATGGAATTATTTCTACAAATCATGGGGATGGGACTGGTTTTAGAATTAGATCTACAAATCATGTGGATGTGACTGGTTTTAGAATTAGATCTACAAATTATGTGGATGTGACAGGTGATGGATTTAGAGCTACAAATTATGGTATGGAACTGCCGATGGAGTTAGATCTACAAATCATGGGGATGGGACTGGTTTTAGAATTAGATCTACAAATCATGTGGATGTGACTGGTTTAGAATTAGATCTGCAAATCATGTGGATGAGACAGGTGATGGATTTAGAGCTACAAATTATTGTATGGAACTGCCGATGGAATTAGATCTACAAATCATGGGTATGGGACTGGTTTTAGAATTAGACCTACAAATCATGTGGATGTGACAGGTGATGGATTTAAAGCTACAAATTATGGTATGGAACTGCCGATGGAATTAGATCTACAAATCATGGGGATGGGACTAGTTTTAGAATTAGATCTACAAATCATGTGGATGTGACTGGTTTTAGAATTAGATCTACAAATCATGTGGATGTGACAGGTGATGGATATAGAGCTACAAATTATGGTATGGAACTGCCGATGGAATTAGATCTACAAATCACGGGGATGGGACTGGTTTTAGAATTAGATCTACAAATCATGTGGATGTGACTGGTGATGGATTTAGAGCTACAAATTATGGTATTGAACTGCCGATGGAATTAGATCTACAAATCATGGGTATGGGACTGGTTTTAGAATTAGATCTACAAATCATGTGGATGTGACTTGTTTTAGAATTAGATCTACAAATCATGTGGATGAGACAGGTGATGGATTTAGAGCTACAAATTATGGTATGGAACTGCCGATTGAATTAGATCTACAAATCATGGGGATGGGACTGGTTTTAGAATTAGATCTACAAATCATGTGAATGGTTTTAGAATTAGATCTACAAATCATGTGGATGTGACAGGTGATGGATTTAGAGCTACAAATTATGGTATGGAACTGCCGATGGAATTAGATCTAAAAATCATGGGGATGGGACTGGTTTTAGAATTAGATCTACAAATCATGTGGATGTGACAGGTGATGGATTTAGAGCTACAAATTATGGTATGGAACTGCCGATGGAATTAGATCTAAAAATCATTGGGATGGGACTGGTTTTAGAATTAGATCTACCAATCATGTGGATGTGACTGTGTGTGTGTGTGTGTGTGTGTGTGTGTGTGTGTGTGTGTGTGTGTGTGTGTGTGTGTGCGTGCGCGCGTGCGCGTGCGTGTGAGTATGCATGTGTATGTGTGCATACATGCGTGCGTGCGTCCATGTGTTCCCTGGACCACACTTTGAGAACCAGATAAATAGCCGATCTACAAGCTCACAAAGTTACACAGTGCAACTTATTGTGAGCTTGTAAATCATGTGAGACCACTGACTCAGCACTGTAATTAAAGTTAATAAGGAGCACCTTTGCTTCTGAGCTGTAGAACTGTTTGTTCAAGATATGGGCCATATCCATTGGTTTGAATAGGGAGCCCAAGTGTACGAACTGATCGCTCTCCCGGAAACACGAAAAGTTGAAAACACATAGTCTTTGCTCGGTGAGTGGCTTTAGATATTGGTCTACGAACGTTGCGATTTTGATGTTAAAACGATCAATAATGTGCGCATGAGAGCAAGCTAGAAATGTTTGGGGGAAAATAAAAAAAATCTAAGAACCAGAAAAAAATGAATGGAGGTTAATGGGGCGTCTGAGGCGCGACCCGGCACTCAGAGGGCCATAGATGAAATTCTCTAAGTCTCTGTTTTATTTTAGTCGCACTGTACGAAACACGACGAGCGTGGCTACAAACGTGCCAAAAAACATGCATAAATGTTGAATATTCTGGCCGTGAGGACAATACATTCACAGAAAATCGGGGAACAAGAAAAAATCTCCTCCACTCTAGCCACACTCTAGGAATGGTTTTCCCGCCAAAAATACCCCCAAAACACCCCAAACCACTCTACCTTTGGACTGCGATTGTGGAAGAATGGTATGACGTTTTCGAATACCGTTTGAACCATGAAAAAGTCCAAAAGCGTGTGAGTGTTTTTCAAGTTTGAATCGCGTTCCTACGTAAAAGTATGCCAGAGTAATGAGGCTGAAAAGTCAAGTGAAAAAGTGAAAATCTGAAAGTCAGATCCCATTCATTCTCTATGGGATGAAAGATTTACGAATAAAGTTAAATATTTCAAACAGTATAAACTTTAAAAAAAATTCTAAAACAACAATGAAACTTCAAACCTCGCTGAACATTTCAAAGTTGGAACGAGGTTTTTATGTGAAAGTATGAACGAGATATAAGAGCACAAAGAATGTGCGCCAGAAAAGTGGGCACTTTTCTACATAGACTCCCATTATAAGGAGGAAAAATAAAAGTTTAAAAGTTAAATATTTCCAAAAATATGAAATATTTTGAAAAGAAAAATACAAGCACAAGTCACTGTAGAAAGCTGAACATGTTGAAGTTGGAACGAAGTTTGTAGCACAAAGTGTGAGGGAGTTGAAATCCGTCGAAGAAAGTGGTCGGACCCTTGGAAGTTTTAAAGAACTAGAAAAGCAGTTCCTGCAGAAACTGCGTGGGCTCGCTCGAAACTGTTACGAAGTAATAGTAGAAAATGCATTTAAGCGTAAGGGTGTAAAGTACACAAGTCTGTGTCTATAGTATAAAGTAGTTATGTATAAATAGTATGACAAGTTCAAATGGAAATTTACTTAGAGTATCAAATGCAAAAGTACTCTTTAAGAATTGAAAATGACTCATTATGAACTAGACATCTATTTGAGTAAAATTACTCAAAATAACAAGAGTACAAGTATTGTTAAAGTATCGAAAGTAAAATTACGAAAGTACTCAAATTACAAAAGAGTAAAAGTACTCATAATACAAAAAAGTAAAAATAAGTATACATAGTAAAAGTACTCATTTTGAATGAAGTGTACTAATTATTAAGTAAAAGTATATTTGAGTAAAGTACTCAAAATACCAAAGGGCACAAAGTATCAATAAAGTATCAAAAGTAAAAGTACTAGTTAAGAATTGAAAAGTGCTCATTATGAAGTAAAACCTATTTGAGTAAAAGTACTCAAAATACCAAAGAGTAAAAGTATTGTTAAAGTATTGAAAGTAAAAGTATTTTTAAAGTTTAGCATTAGCATTTTTAGAATTAGCATTAGCATTAGCATTTTTAGCATTAGCATTTTTTGAATTAGCATTAACATTTTTAGCATTAGCATTATTTGAATTAGCTATTTTAGCATTAGCATTTTTTGCATTTTTAGCATTAGCATTAGCATTTTAGCAGTAGCATTACACTTTTTAGCATTAGCGTTAGCATTTTTAGCATTAGCATTTTTAGCATTAGCATTTTTAGCATTAGCATTAACATTTTTAGCATTAGCATTTTTAGCATTAGCATTAGCATTTTTAGCGTTAACATTTTTAGCATTAGCATTTACAGTTTTAGCATTAGCATTTTTAGCATTAGCATTAGCATTTTTAGCATTAGCATGAGCATTGTTTTACTATTAGCATTAACATTTTTAGCATTAGCATTTTTAGCATTAGAATTAGCATTAGCATTTTTAGCAATAACATTTTTAGCATTAGCATTAGCATTCAAATGACTCCACCCACACGTCTGTACGACAAACGGTTGACGAGATAACCCCAAATAGAGTTTCGGCCAATCAGAAGAGGGGGCAGGGCTAAGTTAAACCAATTAAGCTGAGGGACTCTGAAACAAGTCAAATGACTCCACCAATAAGTCTGTACGACAAACGGTTGACATGATAAACCCAAATAAAGTTTCGACCAATCAGAAGAGGGGGCGGGGCTAAGTTAAGCCAATTAAGCTGAAGGACTCTGAAACAAGTCAAATGACTCCACCCACAAGTATGTACGACAAACGGTTCAGTTAGATATACAAATCATGGGGATTGGGACTGGTTTTAGAATTAGATCTACAAATCATGTGGATGTGACAGGTGATGAATTTAGAGCTACAAATTATGGTATGGAACTGCCGATGGAATTAGATCTACAATTCATGTGTATGGGACTGGTTTTAGAATTAGATCTACAAATCATGTGGATGTGACTGGTTTTAGAATTAGATCTACAAATCATGTGGATGTGACAGGTGATAGATTTAGAGCTACAAATTATGGTATGGAACTGCCGATGGAATTATTTCTACAAATCATGGGGATGGGACTGGTTTTAGAATTAGATCTACAAATCATGTGGATGTGACTGGTTTTAGAATTAGATCTACAAATTATGTGGATGTGACAGGTGATGGATTTAGAGCTACAAATTATGGTATGGAACTGCCGATGGAGTTAGATCTACAAATCATGGGGATGGGACTGGTTTTAGAATTAGATCTACAAATCATGTGGATGTGACTGGTTTAGAATTAGATCTGCAAATCATGTGGATGAGACAGGTGATGGATTTAGAGCTACAAATTATTGTATGGAACTGCCGATGGAATTAGATCTACAAATCATGGGTATGGGACTGGTTTTAGAATTAGACCTACAAATCATGTGGATGTGACAGGTGATGGATTTAGAGCTACAAATTATGGTATGGAACTGCTGATGGAATTAGATCTACAAATCATGGGGATGGGACTAGTTTTAGAATTAGATCTACAAATCATGTGGATGTGACTGGTTTTAGAATTAGATCTACAAATCATGTGGATGTGACAGGTGATGGATATAGAGCTACAAATTATGGTATGGAACTGCCGATGGAATTAGATCTACAAATCACGGGGATGGGACTGGTTTTAGAATTAGATCTACAAATCATGTGGATGTGACTGGTTTTAGAATTAGATCTGCAAATCATGTGGATGAGACAGGTGATGGATTCAGAGCTACAAATTATGGTATGGAACTGCCGATGGAATTAGATCTACAAATCATGGGGATGGGACTGGTTTTAGAATTAGATCTACAAATCATGTGGATGTGACAGGTGATGGATTTAGAGCTACAAATTATGGTATGGAACTGCCGATGGAATTAGATCTACAAATCATGGGTATGGGACTGGTTTTAGAATTAGATCTACAAATCATGTGGATGTGACTGGTTTTAGAATTAGATCTACACATCATGTGGATGAGACAGGTGATGGATTTAGAGCTACAAATTATGTTATGGAACTGCCGATTGAATTAGATCTACAAATCATGGGGATGGGACTGGTTTTAGAATTAGATCTACAAATCATGTGGATGTGACTGGTTTTAGTATTAGATCTGCAAATCATGTGGATGTGACAGGTGATGGATTTAGAGCTACAAATTATGGTATGGAACTGCCGATGGAATTAGATCTACAAATCATGGGGATGGGACTTGTTTTAGAATTAGATCTACAAATCGTGTGGATGTGACAGGTGATGGATTTAGAGCTACAAATTATGGTATGGAACTGCCGATGGAATTAGATCTAAAAATCATGGGGATGGGACTGGTTTTAGAATTAGATCTACAAATCATGTGGATGTGACTGGTTTTAGAATTAGATCTACAAATCATGTGGATGTGACAGGTGATGGATTTAGAGCTACAAATTATGGTATGGAACTGCCGATGGAATTAGATCTACAAATCATGGGGATGAGACTGGTTTTAGAATTAGATCTACAAATCATGTGGATGTGACTGGTTTTAGAATTAGATCTACAAATCATGTGGATGAGACAGGTGATGGATTTAGAGCTACAAATTATGGTATGGAACTGCCGATGGAATTAGATCTACAAATCCATTATAAGGAGGAAAAAAAAAGTGTAAAAGTTAAATATTTAAAAAAATATGAAATATTTTGAAAAGAAAAATTTAAGCAATAATCACTGTAGAAAGCTGAACATGTTGAAGTTGGAACGAAGTTTCTAGCACAAAGTGTGTTGAAGTAGTTAGATGCCGAAGAAAGTGGTCGGACCCTTGGAAGTATAAAGTTATAAATATAAACTGGGGTATAACAAGGTGGACTCGCCTTCAGCGAGCACACAACTAGAAAAGCAGTTCCTGCAGAAACTGCGTGGGCTCGCTCGAAACTGTTATGAAGTAATAGTAGAAAATGCATTTAAGCGCAAGGGTGTAAAGTACACAAGTCTGTGTCTATAGTATAAAGTAGTTATGTATAAATAGTACGACAAGTTCAAATGGAAATGTACTTAGAGTATCAAAAGCAAAAGTACTCTTTAAGAATTGAAAATGACTCATTATGAACTAGAAATCTATTTGAGTAAAAGTACTCAAAATAACAAGAGTACAAGTATTGTTAAAGTATCGAAAGTAAAAGTACGAAAGTACTCAAATTGCAAAAGAGTAAAAGTACTCATAATACAAAAGAGTAAAAATAAGTATACAAAGTAAAAGTACTCATTTTGAATGAAGTGTACTAATTATTAAGTAAAAGTATATTTGAGGAAAGTACTCAAAATACCAAAGGGCACAAAGTATCAATAAAGTATCAAAAGTAAAAGTACTAGTTAAGAATTGAAAAGTGCTCATTATGATGTAAAACCTATTTGAGTAAAAGTCCTCAAAATACCAAAGAGTAAAAGTATTGTTAAAGTATTGAAAGTAAAAGTATTTTAAACGTTTAGCATTAGCATTTTTAGAATTAGCATTAGCATTAGCATTTTAGCATTTTTGGAATTAGCATTAGCATTCTTAGAATTAGCTATTTTATTATTAGCATTTTTAGCATTAGCAATAGCATTTTTAGCAATAGCATTTTTAGCAGTAGCATTACACTTTTTAGCATTAGCATTTTTAGCATTAGCGTTAGCATTTTTAGCATTAGCATTTTTAGCATTAACATTTTTAGCATTAGCATTAACATTTTTTGCATTAGCATTTTTAGCATTAGCAATAGCATTTTTAGCTTTAGCATTTTTTGCATTAGCATTAGCATTTTTAGCATTAGCATAACATTTTTAGCATTAGCATTACCATTTTTAGCATTAGCATTTTTAGCATTAGAATTAGCATTAGCATTTTTAGCATTAGCATTAGCATTTTTAGCATTAACATTAGCATTAGCATTTTTAGCATTAGCATTTGTAGCATTAGCATTCAAATGACTCCACCCACACGTCTGTACGACAAACGGTTGACGAGATAACCCCAAATAAAGTTTTGGCCAATCAGAAGAGGGGGCAGGGCTAAGTTAAACCAATTAAGTTGAGGGACTCTGAAACAAGTCAAATGACTCCACCAATAAGTCGTTACGACAAACGGTTGACGAGATAAACCCAAATAAAGTTTCGGCCAATCAGAAGAGGGGGCGGGGCTAAGTTAAGCCAATTAAGCTGAAGGACTCTGAAACAAGTCAAATGACTCCACCCACAAGTATGTACGACAAACGGTTCAGTTAGATCTACAAATCATGGGGATGGGACTGGTTTTAGAATTAGATCTACAAATCATGTGGATGTGACAGGTGATGAATTTAGAGCTACAAATTATGGTATGGAACTGCCGATGGAATTAGATCTACAATTCATGGGTATGGGACTGGTTTTGAGATGATGAGATGAGATATACTTTATTGTCCCACGAGGGGAAAATTGTCTTGGGCAAAAGTGCACAAATGCATCAACGCTTTTCAAAACACACACAGACACTGCACAATAGACACACAAACAAACCCCAGTAGCAGCATGTACAAGTCAAGAGAAAATCACAAGATAGAGCTGAGTGACATAGCAGGCCGAAGATAAATAAAAACAAGGCATTACTAATCATGGAATGGTTTTACACCAAGGATTAAAAACAACAAAAGAGTCACAAAAGTGAGGTTCTGAGAGCCACAGTGCTGTTCAGCAGGGCAATAGAAGTGGGGACAAAAGAGAATTTAAATCTGTTGTATTTACAACGGCACGCCTTAAAGCGTCTCCCAGAGGGGAGCAGCACGTACTCTGATGCTAATATATGTGTGGGATCAGACCGCACTCTATTTGCCAGACTAACCACTGTTTTCTCAAAGATTGATTGTAACGATGGAAAATCTTTTCTACCAATGACCTTCATGGCAGTTGTTTCCATTTTAACTATTCTCGATTTAAGTTGGACAGAAAGAGTCCCAAACCAAGCTGCCATGCCATATCTTATAAGGCTGCCTAGCACAGCATCATAGAACATTGTCATGACTCCCGTGCTCACACCGAAAAGCCTGAGCCTTCGGAGAAAGTGCAATCTTTGTGCCAATTTGGCACACAGATAGTCAACATGGGCATGCCATTTGAGCTGGTTATCCATTTGGATCCCCAGATATTTATATGAGACTACCTGCTCAATTTGGATTCCCCCCATGACCACTGGTTCATGGGAGGAGACACCTTTCAGATAAAAGATCATCTCTTTGGTTTTAGAATTAGATCTATAAATCATGTGGATGTGACTGGTTTTAGAATTAGATCTACAAATCATGTGGATGTGACAGGTGATAGATTTAGAGCTACAAATTATGGTATGGAACTGCCGATGGAATTATTTCTACAAATCATGGGGATGGGACTGGTTTTAGAATTAGATCTACAAATCATGTCGACGTGACTGGTTTTAGAATTAGATCTACAAATCATGTGGATGTGACAGGTGATGGATTTAGAGCTACAAATTATGGTATGTAACTGCCGATGGAGTTAGATCTACAAATCATGGGGATGGGACTGGTTTTAGAATTAGATCTACAGATCATGTGGATGTGACTGGTTTAGATTTAGATCTGCAAATCATGTGGATGAGAAAGGTGATGGATTTAGAGCTACAAATTATGGTATGGAACTGCCGGTGGATTTAGATCTACAAATCATGGGTATGGGACTGGTTTTAGAATTAGATCTACAAATCATGTGGATGTGACAGGTGATGGATTTAGAGCTACAAATTATGGTATGGAACTGCCGATGGAATTAGATCTACAAATCATGGGGATGGGACTGGTTTTAGAATTAGATCTACAAATCATGTGGATGTGACTGGTTTTAGAATTAGATCTGCAAATCATGTGGATGAGACCGGTGATGGATTTAGAGCTACAAATTATGGTATGGAACTGCCGATGGAATTAGATCTACAAATCATGTGGATGGGACTGGTTTTAGAATTAGATCTACAAATCATGTGGATGTGACAGGTGATGGATTTAGAGATACAAATTATGGTATGGAACTACCGATGGAATTAGATCTAAAAATCATTGGGATGGGACTGGTTTTAGAATTAGATCTAACAATCATGTGGATGTGACTGTGTGTGTGTGTGTGTGTGTGTGTGTGTGTGTGTGTGTGTGTGTGTGTGTGTGTGTGTGTGTGTGTGTGTGTGTGTGCGTGCGTGTGAGTATGCATGTGTATGTGTGCATACATGCGTCCGTGCGTCCATGTGTTCCCTGGACCATACTTTGAGAACCAGATGAATAGCCGATCTACAAGCTCACAAAGTTACACAGTGCAACTTATTGTGAGCTTGTAAATCATGTGAGACCACTGACTCAGCACTGTAATTAAAGTTAATAAGGAGCACCTTTGCTTCTGAGCTGTAGAACTGTTTGTTCAAGATATGGGCCATATCCATTGGTTTGAATAGGGAGCGCAAGTGTACGAACTGATCGCTCTCCCGGAAACACGAAAAGTTGAAAACACATAGTCTTTGCTCGGGGAGTGGCTTTAGATATTGCTCTACGAACGTTGCGATTTTGATGTTAAAACGATCAATAATGTGCGCATGAGAGCAAGCTAGAAATGTTTGGGGGAAAAAAAAAAAAATCTGAGAACCAGAAAAAAATGAATGGAGGTGAATGGGGCGTCTGAGGCGCGACCCAGCACTCAGAGGGCCATAGATGAAATTCTCTAAGTTTCTGTTTTATTTTAGTCGCACTGTACGAAACACGACGAGCGTGGCTACAAACGTGCCAAAAAACATGCATAAATGTTGAATATTTTGGCCGTGAGGACAATACATTCACAGAAAATCTGGGAACAAGAAAAAATCTCCTCCACTCTAGCCACACTCTAGGAATGGTTTTCCCGCCAAAAATACCCCCAAAATACCCCAAACCACTCTACGTTTGGACTGCGATTGTGGAAGAACGGTATGACGTTTTCGAATACCGTTTGAACCATGAAGAAGTCCAAAAGCGTGTGAGCGTTTTTTTTTTTTTTTCAACTTTAAATCATATTCCTACGTAAATGTATGCCAGAGTAATGAGGCCATAAAGTTTAGTGAAAAAGTGAAAATTTGAAAGTCAGATCCCATTCTTTCTCTATGGGATGAAAGATTTATGAATAAAGTTAAATATTTCACACAGTATAAACTTTTAAAAATTTTCTAAAACAACAATGAAACTTCAAACCTCGCTGAACATTTCAAAGTTGGAACGAGGTTTTTATGTGAAAGTATGAAAGAGCTATAAGAGCACAAAGAATTTGCACCACTTTTCTGCATAGACTCCCATTATAAGGAAGGAAAAAAAAGGTTTAAAAGTTAAATATTTCAAAAAATATGAAATATTTGGAAAAGAAAAATACAAGCAACCATCACTGTAGAAAGCTGAACATGTTGAAGTTGGAACGAAGTTTCTAGCACAAAGCGTGAGGGAGTTGAAATCCGTCGAAGAAAGTGGTCAAACCCTTGGAAGTTAGAAAGTTGGAATAAATATAAACTGGGGTATAACAAGGTGGACTCGCCTTCAGCGAGCCCATAATAAACATAAACTGGGGTACAACAAGGTGGACTCGCCTTCAGCGAGCCCACAATAAATATAAACTGGGGTACAACAAGGTTGACTCGCCTTCAGCGAGCCCACAAATATAAACTGGGGTATAACAAGGTGGACTCGCCTACAGCGAGCCCACAATTAAGTATGGCGGATTACAATAAGTGTTTTGCCATTGCATTGCATGGCAGGCACACTTAATTATAATACTGTAGGTCGACGGGACACATGCATGGATTTACCAGACGTTGTCAATCATCTCATCAATAACGCACAGCTGTGCACTGCACGCAGTGGACAGGAAAAGTCAGCTACTGTAAGTGATCGCATTCTATCATATTCTACCTAGTGCGGGCTATCTGTAGTCACGTTTGCAGTCTGTATGTCTGCACTAGTCTGTTGGTAAAGCACAAACATGCCCAGTGCGCGTCTCAGCGCGGCTCTGTCTGGCATTTCGTGTCGGTGTCTCCCCTCCTCTCTGCCTTGTGAGTGACAGAGAGGAAGATTCAGCTCAGCTCTAGATGCATAAAATAACGCAAAAGAACGGAGGAACACACCGTGTGTTAACCGTAACTGAGTTACAGAATTTAAAAAAGAACGCATTAGAGTACTCGTTACTGAAAAAAAGAACGGCGTTACAGTAACTAATTACTTTGTAACGCGTTAGTCCCAACACTGTTTGTCAGCACGTGTATTTGCAAGCAGCTGCAGTCTCACAGAGGCTACTGGGCTCAGCGCCTCTGAGCTCCGGCCTCCGGGAAAACGAATGGGGTCCAATGTAGACACATTCTTTTTGGTACCTCGCGGGGGGAAAACAGCGCAACTAGCGGCCAAACATAGGAAGTTTTAGTTCCGTATTGGATTCGTTTTAAATCGGCAGAACTATGCCCCAGGTCTCGGAATGGACGTACCGCAGGGTCCACAACCATGGGGGTCCCTGCCCGCCCCTGTCTGCATTGTAGTGCGATTACCATTTTACATCAGTAACGTCAAAGAGAGCACTGCCTTCAATCTTGACATTTTGTACTTTTATAGGCAGGCCTGGAATTTCGTCATTTTAGGAGAAAGGCTACTTGGCCTTTGGTGTTGTCCATTTTCGGAGGGTACAAAGGCCAAATGCCAGGGCAGGAACAGGAAGGCCATCAAATAAAACAAAAATTTTGTCCATTGAAAGAATTTGTTGAATGGGTTAGGGATGATAACCTAATGCAGTGAAATAGATAAATGATGGTATTTACAATCTGATCCAAGCTCAGCTCTGTCTACAGATTGACAAGAAAGAGACAGAGGAGAAAGTGGTACAGTCAGCTGGGGCATTAAAGGACAACTTTGTTTTTTTTTACAACAAGGGTTCATATTTGAGATAGTAATTAAAGACTAGAAAAGAAAATTTCTACGAAACTTTAAGTGTGCCTGCAACTCGCTAAGGGTGTGCAACCTTGTATAGCAGTTGGTGTTAACATTATCATTTTTGCATTAACATTATTTGTTAGCATTAGCATTATCATGTTAGCATTAGCATTTTTTAGCATTAGCATTTGTTAGCATGTGTTAGTATAGCATTAGCATGTGTTAGCATTTGTTAGCATTAGCATTTGTTAGCATTAGCATGTGTTAGCATTAGCATTTGTTAGCAAGTGGTAACATTAGCATTAGCATGTGTTAGCATTAGCATGTGTTAGCATTAGCATTTGTTAGCATTAGCATGTGTTAGCATTAGCATTAGCATGTGTTAGCATTAGCATATGTTAGCATTAGCATATGTTAGCATTAACATATGTTAGCATTAGCATTTGTTAGCGTTAGTATGAATTAGCATCAGCATTTGTTAGCATTAGCATTTGTTAGCATTAACATTAGCTTCTGTTAGCATTAGCATTTGTTACCATTACATTTGTTAGCATTAGCATTTGTTAGCATTAGCATGTGTTAGGATTAGCATTAGCATTTGTTACCATTAGCATTAGCATTTGTTAGCATTAGCATGTGTTAGCATTAGCATTTGTTAGCATTAGCATGTGTTAGCATTAACATTAGCTTCTGTTAGCATTAGCATTTTTTAGCTTTAGCATTAGCAGTTTTAGCATTAGCATTTTTAGCATTAGCATGTGTTAACATTAGCGGTTAGCCGTTGGGACTGTGGGACCACCCACCAAGTTTGAGACAAGTACCATTATATGATCTACTCTACCCGAAAAATACACAAACCCAAGGCTAGTGGCCACAGAACTGTCGTTGCTAGAAGCCTGAAGAACTACTCCAGTGAGGCTTTTAATCTCAAACTAGCGGGTGTAGACTTTTCCCCAGAGCTGCAGTGTACAGATGTCGAAGAAGCATGGTGTGGTTTTAAAACCAAATTGACCAATGCTCTAGACGACGTGGCCCCCTTGAATACCACCAGGGTTAAAGCCCGCCAAGAGCCATGGTATAACTCAGATATTGCAGAATCAGCTAAACTCAGAGACAAAAAATACGATGAAAAACGAAAGTGCTGCAAAAAGCTCAGTAAAAAATTCAACCCTGGCCTCAAAATCCACGTTGAGCATCTTACTGCTCAATGCAAGAAACTTAGAAACCAGACAACCGCCCTAGTTAGATCCATCAAAAAAAACTACATCGACGACAAAATCGATGAATACAAAAACAAACCACGAGACCTATGGAAGTTGCTTAACAACCAATTAGGCTTAAAATCAAAAACCATATGCCACAACATAAACATCAAAACGGACGCCGCTCTCATTTCTGACAAAGGTGAAGTGGCTATCCATCTTAACAAAACCTTTACCACCACAGCCCGTTCACTGGTCGAAAGACTGGTCGCCCCATCTGGGCGGTATGGTGAAGAATTTGTTAAAAAATTCTACAAAAAACTGGGCGTCAAAAAAGACAGCTTTAAACTTTCCACAGTGACAACTGATGAAGTGTTTAAAAAATTGAGCGTCCTACCTCAGCACAAGGCCACTGGCCTTGATAAAATCCCAGCTAGATTTCTCAGAGATTCAGCCTCCACCATTGCTCCAATCATTACCCACATAATTAACCTTTCCATCGAACAGGGTCATGTACCCCAGGACTTCAAACTAGCAAAAGTAACCCCCCTGCACAAAAACGGTAGCAAACTAGACCCTGGAAACTACCGCCCCGTTTCCATTCTTAGCTCCATATCCAAAGTCATGGAGAAAATAGTCTACGAACAGATTGCAAGATATCTCGATGAGAATAATCTGATTTACGAGTTCCAATCTGGATTCAGAAAATCCCATTCCACTGACACATGCCTTCTCTATTTGACTGACCAAATCAAACGCGAAGCGGATCAGGGCAAATATAGTGGCATGGTCATGATGGACCTCCAGAAGGCATTTGACACCGTGGATCATGCTATTCTGATTGAGAAACTAAAAGCCATCGGTCTTGACAGCGCAGCAGTGAGCTGGATGCAATCTTACCTGGTGGGGAGGGAACAGGTGGTGGAGATTAACGGAACCCTGTCCCCCCCCCTCCCAGTAAGCTGTGGTGTTCCTCAAGGTAGCATACTGGGACCTCTGTTGTTCCTAATATACGTGAACGACATGGCATCTGCTTGCGACTGCAACCTGTTCCTGTTCGCGGATGACTCGGCTCTCCTAGTCTCGGGCAAGGACCACTTGCAGGTTGAAAAGACACTTAACTCTGAACTGAATAAGATCTGCACATGGCTTAACGACAACAAATTATCAATTCACCTGGGAAAAACCGAGTCCATCCTCTTTGGATCAAATCATAACCTCAAAAAGGTAGATGACTTCACAATCAAAGTGGGTGACAAGGTCATAACACGAAAAAACGAAATCTCTTACTTAGGATGTATCCTTGAAGCTAATCTTTCCAGCGAAAAGATGACTTCAAAAGTAATAATAAAAATCAACCAACGAACTCGTTTCCTACAGAGGATCGCCCCAATGGTCAACTTCAACACACTGAAGACCATAGCTGGTGCAATAATCCAGCCCCTCTTTGACTACGGAGTCCACGTATGGTATCGTGACGCCCCACAAGCCCTTAAAACTAAACTCCAAACAGCCCAAAATAAACTAATTAGGGTCCTGCTTAACCTTCCCTATCAGACTCACCTCACCGCTGCTCACCAGTTAAGAGTGGGGTGGCTCAGAATAGATGACAGAGTACAGCAACTTGCAATGGGCCTGGTGTACAAGATACACTACACCACTATGATACCCAAGTACCTGTCAAAATACTTTATAAACGTTAAGGATGTCCATAATTACAACACCAGAGGCAGTGCCACAGATCACGTTCAACCCAGAGTCAACTCAAAGAAAGGGTCGAACTCGTTCTTCTGCTACACCACAAAAATGTGGAATGCCTTACCGAAGGCCATAAAGGAGTGTGGATCACTAGCATCCTTTAAAATTGCCCTGAAAAACCACTTACAGGCAGCAGCCGTTCGCAACTGGTAAAAAACCTAGCCCAACCCTACCCTCCCTGCCCCTTCCTTGTATATACTTGTATACTTGTATATTCCTTGTATATACTTACTGTTTGTTTAGATTTACTGTATATTCCTTGTATATACTTACTGTTTGTTTAGATTTACTGTTTTCTTTTCTTTTTTTTCCCCTTTTTCTTTACATATCTACTGCATAGTACTGTGTTCTATTTGTCTGTCATTCAATGTTATATGAGATACTTAAATGGTTTCCTGTTGAAATAAGCTTAGTCTTTTCATGGATCTCCTTTTAGTAGACCTTGTACCAGTGAACTGTACCGTCATGAATCTGTACATTTTCCTATGCAAACTTCTAATAAAGCCTTCAATCAATCAATCAAACCGTGTTGGGAAGTGGAGACATGGCTGTTTAAAGCCCAGCCAATAGGAAGGCATAGGGGGCGGGGCTTAAGCAATTACAGATAATTCCTATTTGCCATGTAAGTACACACAGTGAGTTTCGAGACGGTACCATGCTGCAAACTGGAGATATAGCTGTTTAAAGCTGAGCCAATAGGAAGATAGGGGTGGGGCTTGAGAGGGGGCGGGGCTTAAGTAATAAGTTCCTATTGGCCGTTTAAGTCCAGACACCAAGTTTCAAGACGGTACCATGCTGTGAACTGGAGTAGTGGCTGTTTAAAGCCCAGCCAATAGGAATACAGAGGGGGCGGGGCTTGATCAATTACAGCTCATCTCTATTGGCCGGTAAAGGACTAAAGTTGTGTGTGCATTTTAAAGTTTAAATCACGTTGCTAGGCAAAAGTATGGCAGAGTTATGTGGCGCCGAAGTTTCTGTTTTTTTTCCCCCATTTCAAAGTCAATGGGGGTTTTTGCACGTCGTTTTTTACGAATTACGTTGCCATGGTAACGCGGATCGGAAAGAAAACTAATAGCACACCATTCCCAGCCGAGCCGCACATTTTGATATATATATTGCGGCAGTGGCGTAAATCGTGCGGCAGTTATTACGTGCCGAAATTTCCGCCATTCTAAGTCAATGGGGTTTTTGGGTGTCGTTTTTTGCGAATTACGTCTCCATGGTAACGCGGATCGGAAAGAAAAGTAATAGCACACCATTCCCGGCCGAGCCGCACGTTTTGATGTATATATTGCGGCGGTGGCGTAAATTGTGCGGCAGTTATTACGCGCCGAAATTTGTGGCGACATGACTGACTTAAGTATGGCGGATTACAATAAGTGTTTTGCCATTGCATTGAATGGCAGGCAAACTTAATTAATTAAGTATGGCGGATTACAATAAGTGTTTTGCCATTGCATGGCAGGCACACTTAATGAGTAGGGAGAAAATTTGTTCTGGAATGAAGATCCTCATGTGAATCCGTAATGGCTACATGATTGTTGTATAGTCTCAATAAGGAGATCTCTTTGTCTCTCTCTGTCTCTCTCTCTCTCTCTCTCTCTCTCTCTCTCTCTCTCTCTCTCTCTCTCTCTCCAGGGTCAGTGAGGTTGGTGAATGGTCATGGTTTGTGTTCAGGCAGAGTGGAGGTGAAGTCTGATCAGTCGTGGGTCTCAGTGTGTGAAGGTGACTTTGACCAGCAGGATGCAGAGGTGGTCTGTAGGCAGCTTGGCTGTGGGGCTCCCTCAGTCCTCCACGGGGCGCTCTATGGAGAGGCGAATGCTGCAATGTGGACTGAAGAGTTCCAGTGTGAAGGCAACGAGTCTGTTCTCCTGGACTGTAGAACCTCAAACTCAACTAAAAACACCTGCTCACCTGAAAAGGCTGTTGGACTCACCTGCTCAGGTAATAACTAGAAAAGAAAATTTCTAAGAAATTTTAAGTGTGCCTGCAGCTCGCTAAGTGTGTGCAACCTTTTGTAGCGGTTGGTGTTAGCATTAGCGTTAGATTAGCGTTATATTTTTTAACATTAACATTTTTTTGCATTAGCTTTAACTCATCTGCTGCCATTTAACAATACCTTCGTACTCCCACCTGCCATAAGTCTCCATAGACTTCCATGTAATTCATAGTGCACGGATCATGCACACCCATGCCTAGATCATGCACCACGTGTGTCCACATTGCTCACAGCTTTCAAACAAAAAAATCAGAATGGAAATCCGTTCAGGCATTCATGAGATAACAGCCATTATGTTTTCCTAAAATGTAAACAAAGATGGCTGCCATGCTTGAAAGATGGGGTTGCTATGGGGGTTAAACATGTGATTTCGCGATTGCTATCATGCCTACAACATTTTTTGGGGTCAAAATGTATTTATTATTATTTTTTTTTTAATTTCCGGGATTTACGGGCTTGGCAGGGAGGTACAATGGGATTTTTCCGGGATTTTCGGGCTTGGCAGCAAATGAGTTAACATTATCGACTGTACCACAAACGGTTGATGAGATATAGGGTCACTTCCTGTTTGGTGAGGGGCACTTCCTGCTTGGCCAAATAGGCCCCAATTAAGGATAAATACTCTTAATAAAGTCATTTGACGTCTCCCACAAGTCTGTACGACAAACGGTTCATGAGATATAGGGTCACTTCCTGTTTGGTGAGGGGCACTTCCTGTTTGGCAAAATAGGCCCCAATTAAGGTTAAGGACTCTTAACACGTTGCAAGCCGCGGCAGAACCCTCTGAACAGAGGTAGCGCCGAAGAAATAAGCCATTTATTTACAAACATGTTTTAAAAAAACAAAGCCCACATGATAACAACACATAATGGAGTGCTCGATACAGCGTACATATTCATCCTGCAGAGGTCGGCGATCTTACTTTGGCGAGGCGGAGGGGAGATCAATTCCATTCGTTTACGTGCGGCGAAGCAGGGAAAGGAGCGATAGAGAAGCGGCGCCCGAACGTGATTGAAACCGCGATCCACGAACAGAGACAAAGAGTAGCCATCTTGTGTGTCTTTCTTGTTGAGTTTCAACACTGGGGAGAGTTCATGGCCACTCCTGGCCAGCCATCCATCCAGAATGTGAGTCAACGGCGTGGCCTGCTGGATATTACGAGTATCACACCCAGCACCAGAAAATTACTGTGAGAGCATATTAACCGTTTCAGATAGCTCCAAAAAGACACAGAGAAGAATTTCCGATGTTTTTTTTAAAAATTATTATCATTTATATCAAAAGTCCGGGAATAGACGTGTGGCTGATGGGACCCAGTAGGAAGTCCGAGGGAGTACGACCAGGCTTAGAAGGTGTTAATCAAATCATTTGACGCCACCTAGAAGTCTGTACAAAAAAACGGTTCAAAAGATAAAGGGTCACTTCCTGTTTGGTGAGGGGCACTTCCTGTTTGGCGAAATAGGCCCCAATTAAGGTTAAGAACTCCTAATCAAGTCATTTGACGCCTCCCACAAGTCTGTACAACAAACGGTTCATGAGATATAGGGTCACTTCCTGTTTGGTGAGGGGCACTTCCTGTTTGGCGAAATAGGCCCCAATTAAGGTTAAGGACTCTTAATCAAGTCATTTGACGCCACCTAGAAGTCTGTACAACAAACGGTTCACAAGATAAAGGGTCACTTTCTGTTTGGTGAGGGGCACTTCCTGTTTGGCGAAATAGGCCCCAATTAAGGTTAAGGACTCTTAATCAAGTCATATGACACCGCCCATGCGTCTGTACGACAAACAGTTCTTTAGATGAGGCACTTCCTGTTTGGCGAAGGGCACTTCCTGTTACAGAGGGGGCGGGGCTTAATCAATTACAGCTCATCCCTATTGGCTGGAAAAAGACCAAAGTTGTGTGTGCATGTTAAAGTTTAAATCACGTTGCTAGGCAAAAGTATGGCAGAGTTATGTGGCGCCAAAGTTTCTGGATTTTTTTCGGAGTCCCCCATTCAAAGTCAATGGGGTTTTTTGGCGTCGTTTTTTGCGAATTACGTCGCAATGGTACCGCGGATCGGAAAGAAAAGTAATAGCACCCCATTCCCGGCCGAGCCGCACGTTTTGATGTATATATTGTGGCGGTGGTGTAAATCGTGCGGCACTTATTACGTGCCGAAATTTGTGGCGAAACTAATGAATTAATGACTTAACTAGAAAAGAAAATTTCTAAGAAATTTTAAGTGTGCCTGCAGCTCGCTAAGTGTGTGCAACCTTGTATACCAGTTGATGTTAACATTAGCATTTTGCATTAACATTAAAATCATTATTATATTTTTTTACATCAGCATTTTTATCATTAGCTTTAACATTAACATTTTTTTATTATTAGCATTATCATTGATTTTTTTCCTTTAAACATTAGGCATTTGTTAGCATTAGCATTTTGTTACATTAGCATTTGTTAGCATTAGCATTTTTTAGCATTAGCATGTGTTAGCATAGCATTAGCATGTGTTAGCATTAGCATATTTGTTAGCATTAGCATTTGTTAGCATTAGCATCTGTTAGCATTAGCATGTATTAGCATTATCATTTGTTAGCATTAGCATTAGCTTTTATTAACATTAGCATGTGTTAACATTAGCATTAGCATTTGTTAGCATTATTATTTGTTAGCATTAGCATTTGTTAGCATTAGCATTTGTTAGCATTAACATTTTTTAGCATTAGCATGTGTTAGCATTAGCATTTGTTAGCATTAGCATGTGTTAGCATTTGCATTAGCATTTGTTAGCATTAGCATTTGTTAGCATTAGCATTTGTTAGCTTTAGCATTTGTTAGCATTAGCATTTTTTTGCATTAGCATTAGCATTAGCATTAGCGGTTAGCCGTTGGGACTGTGGGACCACCCACCGAGTTTGTGACCAGTAACGTGTTGGGAAGTGGAGATATGGCTGTTTAAAGCCCAGCCAATAGGAAGGCAGAGGGGGCGGGGCTTAAGCATTTACAGATAGTTCCTATTTGCCATGTAAGTACACACAGCGAGTTTCGAGACGGTACCATGCTGCAAACTGGAGAAATAGCTGTTTAAAGCTAAACCAATAGGAAGATAGGGGCGGGGCTTAAGAGGGGCGGGGCTTAAGTAATAAGTCCCTATTGGCCGTTTAAGTCCAGACACCAAGTTTCAAGAGGGTACCATGCTGTGAACTGGAGTAGTGGCTGTTTAAAACCCAGCCAATAGGAATACAGAGGGGGCGGGGCTTAATCAATTACAGCTCATCCCTATTGGCCGGAAAAAGACCAAAGTTGTGTGTGCATTTTAAAGTTTATTTCACGTTGCTAGGCAAAAGTATGGCAGAGTTATGTGGCGCCAAAGTTTCTAGGTTTTTTTCGGAGTCCCCCATTCAAAGTCAATGGGGGTTTTTGCGCATAGTTTTTTACGAATTACGTTGCCATGGTAACGCGGATCGGAAAGAAAAGTAATAGCACACCATTCCCGGCCGAGCCGCACATTTTGATGTATATATTGCGGGGGTGGTGTAAATCGTGCGGCAGTTATTACGTGCCGAAATTTCCCCCATTCTAAGTCAATGGGGTTTTTTGGCGTAGTTTTTTGCAAATTACGTCGCAATGGCACAGCGGATCGGAAAGAAAAGTAATAGCACCCCATTCCCGGCCGAGCCGCACGTTTTGATGTATATATTGCGGCGGTGGTGTAAATCGTGCGGCACTTATTACGTGCCGAAATTTGTGGCGAAACTAATGACTTAATTAACTAGAAAAGAAAATTTCGAAGAAATTTTAAGTGAGCCTGCAGCTCGCTAAGTCTGTGCAACCTTGTGTAGCGGTTGGTGTTAGTGTTTCGTTTTGAGAGGGTCGTTCCCCCTGAAAAACACGTTTTGGCATGAAACGGTTAAGTTTTGCGCGTTTGTGGTGCCCCCTATGGGTCGAAGTGGAAATGCTTTTGGATATATGTTCAGTATAGCGCCCCCCACTTGTGGTTAAAATTTGGTGTTGACTGGATGTTTCGTTTGTGATTTATGGCTACTTCTTACAAAACGGGCTCCTCCCGCTAACTTTGGAACCCTGTTACGGAAGAACGGTATGGACTATCAAAATATCGTTTAAATATGTTTATCGCATGAGTCCATAGCTCGTGTGTATTGATTTTTGTGACATTTGGAGAAAATATGTAGGAAAAGGAGCAAAAAGTGTGTTTTGAAGAAAATTCAAAATGGCGGAAAATCTATCCTGACGCAAATGGGCGTGGCCTATATGAGGAGATGCGTCATGACCCAAGGAATAGTAAAGTGGAGTAAAGTGGACTGTTATAGCGCCACCATGAGGCCAACTGACGAAATAATTTTTTATTTAATCCTTGATATCATTATAAATCTCCTCTCCAAGTTTTGAAACTGTAGCCCCTATGGTTTGCGAGAAAAAAAAATATTGAATGTGAGTTTTTGCGATTCCCATTATAAGTCAATGGGTAAAATTAATTCACTAATAAATTAATATCAATTAAACGATACAACTTTTCTCTTAGAAAAGTAATAGCACCCCATTCCCGGCCGAGCCGCACGTTTTGATGTATATATTGCGGCGGTGGCGTAAATCGTGCGGCACTTATTACGTGCCGAACTTTGTAGCGAAACTAACTAATTAATTAATTAATGACTTAAGTATGGCGGATTACAATAAGTGTTTTGCCATTGCATGGCAGGCACACTTAACTAGAAAAGCAGTTCCTGCAGAAACTGCGTGGGCTCGCTCGAAACTGTTATGAAGTAATAGTAGAAAATGCATTTAAGCGCAAGGGTGTAAAGTACACAAGTCTGTGTCTATAGTATAAAGTAGTTATGTATAAATAGTATGACAAGTTCAAATGGAAATGTACTTAGAGTATCAAAAGCAAAAGTACTCTTTAAGAATTGAAAATGACTCATTATGAACTAGAAATCTATTTGAGTAAAAGTACTCAAAATAACAAGAGTACAAGTATTGTTAAAGTATCGAAAGTAAAAGTACGAAAGTACTCAAATTACAAAAGAGTAAAAGTACTCATAATACAAAAGAGTAAAAATAAGTATACAAAGTAAAAGTACTCATTTTGAATGAAGTGTACTAATTATTAAGTAAAAGTATATTTGAGTAAAGTACTCAAAATACCAAAGGGCAAAAAGTATCAATAAAGTATCAAAAGTAAAATTACTAGTTAAGAATTGAAAAGTGCTCATTATGAAGTAAAACCTATTTGAGTAAAAGTCCTCAAAATACCAAAGAGTAAAAGTATTGTTAAAGTATTGAAAGTAAAAGTATTTTAAAAGTTTAGCATTAGCATTTTTAGAATTAGCATTAGCATTAGCATTTTTAGCATTAGCATTTTTTTTAATTAGCATTAGCATTTTTAACATTAGCATTATTAGAATTAGCTATTTTAGCATTAGCATTTTTAGCAGTAGCATTACACTTTTTAGCATTAGCATTTTTAGCATTAACATTTTTAGCATTAGCATTAAAATTTTTAGCATTAGCATTTTTATTTTTAGCATTAGCATTTTTAGCGTTATCATTTTTAGCATTAGCATTAACATTTTTAGCATTAGCATTTTTAGCATTAGCATTTTTAGCATTAGCATTAGCATTTTTAGCATTAGCATTTTTAGCATTAGAAATAGCATTAGCATTTTTTAGCATTAGCATTTTTAGCATTAGCTTTAGCATTTTTAGCATTAGCATTTTTAGCATTAGAATTAACATTAGCATTTTTAGCATTAGCATTAGCGTTTTTAACATTAGCATTTTTAGCATTAGCATTAGCATTCAAATAACTCCACCCACACTTCTGTACGACAAACAGTTGATGAGATAACCCCAGATAAAGTTTCGGCCAATTAGAAGAGGGGGCAGGGCTAAGTTAAACCAATTAAGCTGAGGGACTCTGAAACAAGTCAAATGACTCCACCAATAAGTCTGTATGACAAACGGTTGACGAGATAAACCCAAATAAAGTTATGGCCAATCAGAAGAGGGGGCGGGGCTAAGTTAAGCCAATTAAGCTGAAGGACTCTGAAACAAGTCAAATGACTCCACCCACAAGTATGTACGACAAACGGTTCAGTTAGATCTACAAATCATGGGGATGGGACTGGTTTTAGAATTAGATCTACAAATCATGTGGATGTGACAGGTGATAAATTTAGAGCTACAAATTATGGTATGGAACTGCCGATGGAATTAGATCTACAATTCATGGGTATGGGACTGGTTTTAGAATTAGATCTACAAATCATGTGGATGTGACTGGTTTTAGAATTAGATCTACAAATCATGGGGATGGGACTGGTTTTAGAATTAGATCTGCAAATCATATGGATGAGGCAGGTGATGGATTTAGAGCTACAAATTAAGGTATGGAACTGCCGATGGAATTAGATCTACAAATCATGGGTATGGGACTGGTGTTAGAATTATATCTACAAATCATGTGGATGTGACAGGTGATGGGTTTAGAGCTACAAATTATGGTATGGAACTGCCGATGGAATTAGATCTACAAATCATGGGGATGGGACTGGTTTTAGAATTAGATCTACAAATCATGTGGATGTGACTAGTTTTAGAATTATATCTACAAATCATGTGGATTTGACAGGTGATGGATTTAGAGCTACAAATTATGGTATGGAACTGCCGATGGAATTAGATCTACAAATCATGGGGATGGGACTGGTTTTAGAATTAGATCTACAAATCATGTGGATGTGACTGATTTTAGAATTAGATCTGCAAATCATGTGGATGAGACAGGTGATGGATTTAGAGCTACCAATTATGGTATGGAACTGCCGATGGAATTAGATCTACAAATCATGGGGATGGGACTGGTTTTAGAATTAGATCTACAAATCATGTGGATGTGACAGGTGATGGATTTAGAGCTACAAATTATGGTATGGAACTGCCGATGGAATTAGATCTACAAATCATGTGGATGAGACAGGTGATGGATTTAGAGCTACAAATTATGGTATGGAACGGCCGATTGAATTAGATCTACAAATCGTGGGGATGGGACTGGTTTTAGAATTAGATCTACAAATCATGTGGATGTGACAGGTGATGGATTTAGAGCTACAAATTATGGTATGGAACTGCTGATGGAATTAGATCTACAAATCATGGGGATGGGACTGGTTTTAGAATTAGATCTACAAATCATGTGGATGTGACAGGTGATGGATTTAGAGCTACAAATTATGGTATGGAACTGCCGATGGAATTAGATCTAAAAATCATGGGGATGAGACTGGTTTTAGAATTAGATCTACAAATCATGTGGATGTGACTGGTTTTAGAATTAGATCTACAAATCATGTGGATGTGACAGGTGATGGATTTAGAGCTACAAATTATGGTATGGAACTGCCGATGGAATTATATCTAAAAATCATTGGGATGGGACTGGTTTTAGAATTAGATCTACCAATCATGTGGATGTGACAGGTGATGGATTTAGAGCTAGAAATTATGGTATGGAACTGCCGATGGAATTAGATCTACAAATCATGGGTATGGGACTGGTTTTAGAATTAGATCTACAAATCATGTGGATGTGACTGGTTTTAGAATTAGATCTACAAATCATGTGGATGAGACAGGTGATGGATTTAGAGCTACAAATTATGGTATGGAAGTGCCGATTGAATTAGATCTACAAATCATGGGGATGGGACTGGTTTTAGAATTAGATCTACAAATCATGTTCCCATTTCATTCCATTCATTCTCTATGGGATGAAAGATTTATGAATAAAGTTAAATATATCAAACAGTATAAACTTTTAAAAAAATTCTAAAACAACAATGAAATTTCAAACCTCGCTGAACATTTCAAAGTTGGAACGAGGTTTTTATGTGAAAGTATGAAAGAGATATAAGAGCACAAAGAATGTGCGCCAGAAAAGTGGGCACTTTTCTACATAGACTCCCATTATAAGGAGGAAAAATAAAAGTTTAAAATTTAAATATTTCCAAAAATATGAAATATTTTGAAAAGAAAAATATAAGCACACATCACTGTAGAAAGCCGAACATGTTGAAGTTGGAACGAAGTTTCTAGCACAAAGTGTGAGGGAGTTGAAAGCGGACGAAGAAAGTGGGGGGAACCTTGGAAGAATAAAGTTGGAACTAGAAAAGCAGTTCCTGCAGAAACTGCGTGGGCTCGCTCGAAACTGTTATGAAGTAATAGTAGAAAATGCATTTAAGCGCAAGGGTGTAAAAAAAAGTTTTTTGAAAAAAAAAAGTTTTTAGAAAAAAAAAAGTTTTTTGAAAAAAAAGTTTTTTGAAAAAAAAGGTTTTTTGAAAAAAAAGTTTTTTGAAAAAAAAAATTTAAAAAAATGTTTTGAAAACAATTTTTTTTTGAAAAAAAAGAAAGTTTTTTGAAAAAAAAGTTTTTTGAAAAAAAAAATTGAAAAAAAAGTTTTTGAAAAAAAAAGTTTTTGAAAAAAAAAATTTGAAAAAAAAAAATTTTGAAAAAAAAATTTTTGAAAAAAAAAAATTTGAAAAAATTTTTTTTTTGAAAAAAAAAAGTTTTTTGAAGAAAAAGTTTTTTGAAAAAAAAAAGTTTTTTGAAAATTGAAAATTGGTATGGAACTGCCGATGGAATTAGATCTACAAATCATGGGGATGGGACTGGTTCTAGAATTAGATCTACAAATCATGAGGATGTGACTGGTTTTAGAATTAGATCTACAAATCATGTGGATGAGACAGGTGATGGATTTAGAGCTACAAATTATGGTATGGAACTGCCGATTGAATTAGATCTACAAATCATGGGGATGGGACTGGTTTTAGAATTAGATCTACAAATCATGTGGATGTGACTGGTTTTAGAATTAGATCTACAAATCATGTGGATGTGACAGGTGATGGATTTAGAGCTACAAATTATGGTATGGAACTGCCGATGGAATTAGATTTAAAAATCATGGGGATGGGACTGGTTTTAGAATTAGATCTACAAATCATGTGGATGTGACAGGTGATGGATTTAGAGCTACAAATTATGGTTTGGAACTGCCGATGGAATTAGATCTACAAATCATGGGTATGGGACTGGTTTTAGAATTAGATCTACAAATCATGTGGATGTGACTGGTTTTAGAATTAGATCTACAAATCATGTGGATGAGACAGGTGATGGATTTAGAGCTACAAATTATGGTATGGAACTGCCGATTGAAATAGATCTACAAATCATGGGGATGGGACTGGTTTTAGAATTAGATCTACAAATCATGTGGATGTGACTGGTTTTAGAATTAGATCTACAAATCATGTGGATGTGACAGGTGATGGATTTAGAGCTACAAATTATGGTATGGAACTGCCGATGGAATTAGATTTAAAAATCATGGGGATGGGACTGGTTTTAGAATTAGATCTACAAATCATGTGGATGTGACTGGTTTTAGAATTATATCTACAAATCATGTGGATGAGCTACAAATTATGGTATGGAACTGCCGATGGAATTAGATCTACAAATTAGATCTACAAATCATGGGGATGGGACTGGTTTTAGAATTAGATCTACAAATCATGTGGATGAGACAGGTGATGGATTTAGAGCTACAAATTATGGTATGGAACTGCCGATTGAAATAGATCTACAAAATCATGGGGATGGGACTGGTTTTAAAAATCATGGGGATGGGACTGGTTTTAGAATTAGATCTACAAATCATGTGGATGTGACTGGTTTTAGAATTATATCTACAAATCATGTGGATGAGCTACAAATTATGGTATGGAACTGCCGATGGAATTAGATCTACAAATTAGATCTACAAATCATGGGGATGGGACTGGTTTTAGAATTAGATCTACAAATCATGTGGATGTGACTGGTTTTAGAATTATATCTACAAATCATGTGGATGAGCTACAAATTATGGTATGGAACTGCCGATGGAATTAGATCTACAAATTAGATCTACAAATCATGGGGATGGGACTGGTTTTAGAATTAGATCTACAAATCATGTGGATGAGACAGGTGATGGATTTAGAGCTACAAATTATGGTATGGAACTGCCGATGGAATTAGATTTAAAAATCATGGGGATGGGACTGGTTTTAGAATTAGATCTACAAATCATGTGGATGTGACTGGTTTTAGAATTAGATCTACAAATCATGTGGATGAGCTACAAATTATGGTATGGAACTGCCGATGGAATTAGATCTACAAATTAGATCTACAAATCATGGGGATGGGACTGGTTTTAGAATTAGATCTACAAATCATGTGGATGAGACAGGTGATGGATTTAGAGCTACAAATTATGGTATGGAACTGCCGATTGAAATAGATCTACAAATCATGGGGATGGGACTGGTTTTAGAATTAGATCTACAAATCATGTGGATGTGACTGGTTTTAGAATTAGATCTACAAATCATGTGGATGTGACAGGTGATGGATTTAGAGCTACAAATTATGGTATGGAACTGCCGATGGAATTAGATTTAAAAATCATGGGGATGGGACTGGTTTTAGAATTAGATCTACCAATCATGTGGATGTGACAGGTGATGGATTTAGAGCTAAAAATTATGGTATGGAACTGCCGATGGAATTAGATCTACAAATCATGGGTATGGGACTGGTTTTAGAATTAGATCTACAAATCATGTGGATGTGACTGGTTTTAGAATTAGATCTACAAATCATGTGGATGAGACAGGTGATGGATTTAGAGCTACAAATTATGGTATGGAAGTGCCGATTGAATTAGATCTACAAATCATGGGGATGGGACTGGTTTTAGAATTAGATCTACAAATCATGTTCCCATTTCATTCCATTCGTTCTCTATGGGATGAAAGATTTATGAATAAAGTTAAATATATCAAACAGTATAAACTTTTAAAAAAATTCTAAAACAACAATGAAATTTCAAACCTCGCTGAACATTTCAAAGTTGGAACAAGGTTTTTATGTGAAAGTATGAAAGAGATATAAGAGCACAAAGAATGTGCGCCAGAAAAGTGGGCACTTTTCTACATAGACTCCCATTATAAGGAGGAAAAATAAAAGTTTAAAATTTAAATATTTCCAAAAATATGAAATATTTTGAAAAGAAAAATATAAGCACACATCACTGTAGAAAGCCGAACATGTTGAAGTTGGAACGAAGTTTCTAGCACAAAGTGTGAGGGAGTTGAAAGCGGACGAAGAAAGTGGGGGGAACCTTGGAAGAATAAAGTTGGAATAAATACTAGAAAAGCAGTTCCTGCAGAAACTGCGTGGGCTCGCTCGAAACTGTTATGAAGTAATAGTAGAAAATGCATTTAAGCGCAAGGGTGTTAAAAAAAGTTTTTTGAAAAAAAAAAGTTTTTTGAAAAAAAAAAGTTTTTTGAAAAAAAAGTTTTTTGAAAAAAAAATTTTTTTTGAAAAAAAAAATTGAAAAAAATTTTTTTTGAAAAAAAAAAATTGAAAAAAAAATGTTTTAGAAAAAAAAGTTTTTTGAAAAAAAATGTTTTTTGAAAAAAAAAAGTTTTTTGAAAAGAAACATTTTTGAAAAAAAAGAAATTTTGAAAAAAAAAAAATTTGAAAAAAAAAATTTTGAAAAATTTTTTTTTTTTGAAAATTGGTATGGAACTGCCGATGGAATTAGATCGACAAATCATGGGGATGGGACTGGTTCTAGAATTAGATCTACAAATCATGTGGATGTGACTGGTTTTAGAATTAGATCTACAAATCATGTGGATGTGACTGGTTTTAGAATTAGATCTGCAAATCATGTGGATGAGACAGGTGATGGATTTAGAGCTACCAATTATGGTATGGAACTGCCGATGGAATTAGATCTACAAATCATGGGGATGGGACTGGTTTTAGAATTAGATCTACAAATCATGTGGATGAGACAGGTGATGGATTTAGAGCTACAAATTATGGTATGGAACGGCCGATTGAATTAGATCTACAAATCGTGGGGATGGGACTGGTTTTAGAATTAGATCTACAAATCATGTGGATGTGACAGGTGATGGATTTAGAGCTACAAATTATGGTATGGAACTGCTGATGGAATTAGATCTACAAATCATGGGGATGGGACTGGTTTTAGAATTAGATCTACAAATCATGTGGATGTGACAGGTGATGGATTTAGAGCTACAAATTATGGTATGGAACTGCCGATGGAATTAGATCTAAAAATCATGGGGATGAGACTGGTTTTAGAATTAGATCTACAAATCATGTGGATGTGACTGGTTTTAGAATTAGATCTACAAATCATGTGGATGTGACTGGTTTTAGAATTAGATCTACAAATCATGTGGATGTGACAGGTGATGGATTTAGAGCTACAAATTATGGTATGGAACTGCCGATGGAATTAGATCTAAAAATCATTGGGATGGGACTGGTTTTAGAATTAGATCTACCAATCATGTGGATGTGACAGGTGATGGATTTAGAGCTAGAAATTATGGTATGGGGAACTGCCGATGGAATTAGATCTACAAATCATGGGTATGGGACTGGTTTTAGAATTAGATCTACAAATCATGTGGATGTGACTGGTTTTAGAATTAGATCTACAAATCATGTGGATGAGACAGGTGATGGATTTAGAGCTAAAAATTATGGTATGGAACTGCCGATGGAATTAGATCTACAAATCATGGGTATGGGACTGGTTTTAGAATTAGATCTACAAATCATGTGGATGTGACTGGTTTTAGAATTAGATCTACAAATCATGTGGATGAGACAGGTGATGGATTTAGAGCTACAAATTATGGTATGGAACTGCCGATTGAAATAGATCTACAAATCATGGGGATGGGACTGGTTTTAGAATTAGATCTACAAATCATGTGGATGTGACTGGTTTTAGAATTAGATCTACAAATCATGTGGATGTGACAGGTGATGGATTTAGAGCTACAAATTATGGTATGGAACTGCCGATGGAATTAGATTTAAAAATCATGGGGATGGGACTGGTTTTAGAATTAGATCTACAAATCATGTGGATGTGACAGGTGATGGATTTAGAGCTAAAAATTATGGTATGGAACTGCCGATGGAATTAGATCTACAAATCATGGGTATGGGACTGGTTTTAGAATTAGATCTACAAATCATGTGGATGTGACTGGTTTTAGAATTAGATCTACAAATCATGTGGATGAGACAGGTGATGGATTTAGAGCTACAAATTATGGTATGGAACTGCCGATTGAAATAGATCTACAAATCATGGGGATGGGACTGGTTTTAGAATTAGATCTACAAATCATGTGGATGTGACTGGTTTTAGAATTAGATCTACAAATCATGTGGATGTGACAGGTGATGGATTTAGAGCTACAAATTATGGTATGGAACTGCCGATGGAATTAGATTTAAAAATCATGGGGATGGGACTGGTTTTAGAATTAGATCTACAAATCATGTGGATGTGACAGGTGATGGATTTAGAGCTAAAAATTATGGTATGGAACTGCCGATGGAATTAGATCTACAAATCATGGGTATGGGACTGGTTTTAGAATTAGATCTACAAATCATGTGGATGTGACTGGTTTTAGAATTAGATCTACAAATCATGTGGATGTGACAGGTGATGGCTTTAGAGCTAAAAATTATGGTATGGAACTGCCGATGGAATTAGATCTACAAATCATGGGTATGGGACTGGTTTTAGAATTAGATCTACAAATCATGTGGATGTGACTGGTTTTAGAATTAGATCTACAAATCATGTGGATGAGACAGGTGATGGATTTAGAGCTACAAATTATGGTATGGAACTGCCGATTGAAATAGATCTACAAATCATGGGGATGGGACTGGTTTTAGAATTAGATCTACAAATCATGTGGATGTGACTGTTTTAGAATTAGATCTACAAATCATGTGGATGTGACAGGTGATGGATTTAGAGCTACAAATTATGGTTTGGAACTGCCGATGGAATTAGATTTAAAAATCATGGGGATGGGACTGGTTTTAGAATTAGATCTACAAATCATGTGGATGTGACAGGTGATGGATTTAGAGCTACAAATTATGGTTTGGAACTGCCGATGGAATTAGATCTAAAAATCATTGGGATGGGACTGGTTTTAGAATTAGATCTACCAATCATGTGGAAGTGACTGTGTGTGTGTGTGTGTGTGTGTGTGTGTGTGTGTGTGTGTGTGTGTGTGTGTGTGTGTGTGTGTGTGTGGTGTGTGTGTGTGTGTGTGTGTGTGTGTGCGTGTGAGTATGCATGTGTATGTGTGCATACATGCGTGCGTGCGACCGTGCGTCCATGTGTTCCCTGGACCACACTTTGAGAACCAGATAAATAGCCGATCTACAAGCTCACAAAGTTACACAGTGCAACTTATTGTGAGCTTGTAAATCATGTGAGACCACTGACTCAGCACTGTAATTAAAGTTAATAAGGAGCACCTTTGCTTCTGAGCTGTAGAACTGTTTGTTCAAGATATGGGCCATATCCATTGGTTTGGGAGCGCAAGTGTACGAACTGATCGCTCTCCCGGAAACACGAAAAGTTGAAAACACAGTCTTTGCTCGGGGAGTGGCTCGGTGAGTGGCTCTACGAACATTGCGATTCTGATGTTAAAAGGATCAATAATGTGCGCATGAGAGCAAGCTAGAAATGTTTGGGGGAAAATAAAAAAATCCGAAAACCAGAAAAAAATGACTTGAGGTGAATGGGGCGTCTGAGGCGCGACCCGGCACTCAGAGGGCCATAGATGAAATTCTGTAAGTCTCTGTTTTATTTTAGTTGCACTTTACGAAACACGACGAGCGTGGCTACAAACGTGCCAAAAAACATGCATACATTTTAAATATTCTGGCCGTGAGGACGATTCGTTCAGAGAACTTCATTACTTTAAGAACAAGTCTCCCACACTCTAGCTACACTCTAGGACTGGTTTTCCCGCCAAAAATATCCCCAAAATACCCCAAAACGCTCTACCTTTGGACTGCGATTGTGGAAGAACGGTATGACGTTTTCGAATACCGTTTGAACCACGATGAAGTCCAAAAGCGTGTGAGCGTTTTTCATTTTTGAATCGCGTTCCTACGTAAATGTATGCCAGAGTAATGAGGCTATAAAGTTTAGTGAAAAAGTAAAAATGTTAAAGTCAGATCCCATTCATTCTCTATGGGATGAAAGATTTATGAATAAAGTTAAATATTTCAAACAGTATAAACTTTTTTTCAAAATTATTAAAACAACAATGAAACTTCAAACCTCGCTGAACATTTCAAAGTTGGAACGAGGTTTTTATGTGAAAGTATGAAAGAGCTATAAGAGCACAACTAATTTGCACCAGAAAAGTGGGCACTTTTCTACATAGACTCCCATTATAAGGAGGAAAAATTAAAGTTTAAAAGTTAAATATTTCCAAAAATATGAAATATTTTGAAAAGAAAAATACAAGCACACATCACTGTAGAAAGCTGAACATGTTGAAGTTGGAACGAAGTTTGTAGCACAAAGTGTGAGGGAGTTGAAAGCGGACGAAGAAAGGGTACGGAACCTTGGAAGTTAGAAATAAATAAACTAGAAAAGCAGTTCCTGCAGAAACTGCGTGGGCTCGCTCGAAACTGTTATGAATAGTAGAAAATGCATTTAAGCGCAAGGGTGTAAAAAAAACATTTTTTTGAAGAAAAATTTTTTTTTGAAAAAAATTTATTCTGAAAATTTTTGAAAAAAAGTTTTTTGAAAATAAAGTTTTTTGAAGAAAAAAAATTATTCTGAAAAAAAAATGTTGAAAAAAAAAAAGTTTTTTGAAAAAAAAGTTTTTAGATCTACAAGTTTTTAGATCTACAAATCATGGGGATGGGACTGGTTCTAGAATTAGATCTACAAATCATGAGGATGTGACTGGTTTTAGAATTAGATCTACAAATCATGTGGATGAGACAGGTGATGGATTTAGAGCTACAAATTATGGTATGGAACTGCCGATTGAATTAGATCTACAAATCATGGGGATGGGACTGGTTTTAGAATTAGATCTACAAATCATGAGGATGTGACTGGTTTTAGAATTAGATCTACAAATCATGTGGATGAGACAGGTGATGGATTTAGAGCTACAAATTATGGTATGGAACTGCCGATTGAATTAGATCTACAAATCATGGGGATGGGACTGGTTCTAGAATTAGATCTACAAATCATGAGGATGTGACTGGTTTTAGAATTAGATCTACAAATCATGTGGATGAGACAGGTGATGGATTTAGAGCTACAAATTATGGTATGGAACTGCCGATTGAATTAGATCTACAAATCATGGGGATGGGACTGGTTTTATAATTAGATCTACAAATCATGTTGGATGTGACTGGTTTTAGAATTAGATCTACAAATCATGTGGATGAGCTACAAATTATGATATGGAACTGCCGATGGAATTAGATCTACAAATTAGATCTACAAATCATGGGGATGGGACTGGTTTTAGAATTAGATCTACAAATCCTGTGGATGTGACAGGTGATGGATTTAGAGGTACAAATTATGGTATGGAACTGCCGATGGAATTAGATCTACAAATCATGGGTATGGGACTGGTTTTAGAATTAGATCTACAAATCATGTGGATGTGACTGGTTTTAGAATTAGATCTACAAATCATGTGGATGTGACAGGTGATGGATTTAGAGCTACAAATTATGGTATGGAACTGCCGATGGAATTAGATTTAAAAATCATGGGGATGGGACTGGTTTTAGAATTAGATCTACAAATCATGTGGATGTGACTGGTTTTAGAATTAGATCTACAAATCATGTGGATGAGCTACAAATTATGGTATGGAACTGCCGATGGAATTAGATCTACAAATTAGATCTACAAATCATGGGGATGGGACTGGTTTTAGAATTAGATCTACAAATCATGTGGATGTGACTGGTTTTAGAATTAGATCTACAAATCATGTGGATGTGACAGGTGATGGATTTAGAGCTACAAATTATGGTATGGAACTGCCGATGGAATTAGATTTAAAAATCATGGGGATGGGACTGGTTTTAGAATTAGATCTACAAATCATGTGGATGTGACAGGTGATGGATTTAGAGCTACAAATTATGGTTTGGAACTGCCGATGGAATTAGATCTAAAAATCATTGGGATGGGACTGGTTTTAGAATTAGATCTACCAATCATGTGGAAGTGACTGTGTGTGTGTGTGTGTGTGTGTGTATGTGTGTGTGTGTGTGTGTGTGTGTGTGTGTGTGTGTATGTGTGCATACATGCGTGCGTGCGACCGTGCGTCCATGTGTTCCCTGGACCACACTTTGAGAACCAGATAAATAGCCGATCTACAAGCTCACAAAGTTACACAGTGCAACTTATTGTGAGCTTGTAAATCATATGAGACCACTGACTCAGCACTGTAATTAAAGTTAATAAGGAGCACCTTTGCTTCTGAGCTGTAGAACTGTTTGTTCAAGATATGTGCCATATCCATTGGTTTGAATAGGGAGCGCAAGTGTACGAACTGATCGCTCTCCCGGAAACACGAAAAGTTGAAAACACATAGTCGTTGCTCGGGGAGTGGCTCGGTGAGTGGCTCTAAGAACATTGCGATTCTGATGTTAAAAGGATCAATAATGTGCGCATGAGAGCAAGCTAGAAATGTTTGGGGGAAAATAAAAAAAATCCGAAAACCAGAAAAAAAATGACTTGAGGTGAATGGGGCGTCTGAGGCGCGACCCGGCACTCAGAGGGCCATAGATGAAATTCTGTAAGTCTCTGTTTTATTTTAGTTGCACTTTACGAAACACGACGAGCGTGGCTACAAACGTGCCAAAAAACATGCATACATTTTAAATATTCTGGCCGTGAGGACGATTCGTTCAGAGAACTTCATTACTTTAAGAAAAAATCTCCTCCACTCTAGCCACACTCTAGGAATGGTTTTCCCGCCAAAAATACCCCCCAAATACCCCAAACCACTCTACCTTTGGACTGCGATTGTGGAAGAACGGTATGACGTTTTCAAATACCGTTTGAACCATGAAGAAGTCCAAAGGCGTGTGAGCGTTTTTCAAGTTTGAATCGCGTTCCTACGTAAAAGTATGCCAGAGTAATGAGGCTATAAAGTTTTGTGAAAAAGTAAAAATTTGAAAGTCAGATCCCATTCATTCTCTATGCGATGAAAGATTTATGAATAAAGTTAAATATTTCAAACAGTATAAACTTTTAAATAATTTCGAAAACAACAATGAAACTTCAAACCTCGCTGAACATTTCAAAGTTGGAACGAAGTTTTTATGTGAAAGTATGAAAGAGTTATAAGAGCACAAAGAATTTGCACCAGAAAAGTGGGCACTTTTCTACATAGACTCCCACTATAAGGAGGAAAAATAAAAGTTTAAAAGTTAAATATCTCCAAAAATATGAAATATTTTGAAAAGAAAAATTTAAGCAATAATCACTGTAGAAAGCTGAACATGTTGAAATTGGAACGAAGTTTCTAGCACAAAGTGTGTTGAAGTAGTTAGATGCCGAAGAAAGTGGTCGGACCCTTGGAAGTTAGAAAGATATAATAAGTATAAACTGGGGTATAACAAGCTGGACTCGCCTTCAGCGAGCCCACAATAAACATAAACTGGGGTATAACAAGCTGGACTCGCCTTCAGCGAGCCCACAACTAGAAAAGCAGTTCCTGCAGAAACTGCGTGGGCTCGCTCGAAACTGTTATGAAGTAATAGTAGAAAATGCATTTAAGCGCAAGGGTGTTAAAAAAAGTTTTTTGAAAAAAAAATTTTTTTTGAAAAAAAAATTGAAAAAAATTTTTTTTGAAAAAAAAAAATTGAAAAAAAAATGTTTTAGAAAAAAAAGTTTTTTGAAAAAAAAGGTTTTTTGAAAAAAAAAAGTTTTTTGAAAAGAAACATTTTTGAAAAAAAAATTTTTTGAAAAAAAAAATTTTGAAAAAAAAAAATTTGAATTTTTTTTTTTTTTTTTAAATTGAAAATTGGTATGGAACTGCCGATGGAATTAGATCGACAAATCATGGGGATGGGACTGGTTCTAGAATTAGATCTACAAATCATGTGGATGTGACTGGTTTTAGAATTAGATCTACAAATCATGTGGATGTGACTGGTTTTAGAATTAGATCTGCAAATCATGTGGATGAGACAGGTGATGGATTTAGAGCTACCAATTATGGTATGGAACTGCCGATGGAATTAGATCTACAAATCATGGGGATGGGACTGGTTTTAGAATTAGATCTACAAATCCTGTGGATGTGACAGGTGATGGATTTAGAGCTACAGATTATGGTATGGAACTGCCGATGGAATTAGATCTACAAATCATGTGGATGTGACTGGTTTTAGAATTAGATCTACAAATCATGTGGATGAGACAGGTGATGGATTTAGAGCTACAAATTATGGTATGGAACGGCCGATTGAATTAGATCTACAAATCGTGGGGATGGGACTGGTTTTAGAATTAGATCTACAAATCATGTGGATGTGACAGGTGATGGATTTAGAGCTACAAATTATGGTATGGAACTGCTGATGGAATTAGATCTACAAATCATGGGGATGGGACTGGTTTTAGAATTAGATCTACAAATCATGTGGATGTGACAGGTGATGGATTTAGAGCTACAAATTATGGTATGGAACTGCCGATGGAATTAGATCTAAAAATCATGGGGATGTGACTGGTTTTAGAATTAGATCTACAAATCATGTGGATGTGACTGGTTTTAGAATTAGATCTACAAATCATGTGGATGTGACAGGTGATGGATTTAGAGCTACAAATTATGGTATGGAACTGCCGATGGAATTAGATCTAAAAATCATTGGGATGGGAATGGTTTTAGAATTAGATCTACCAATCATGTGGATGTGACAGGTGATGGATTTAGAGCTAGAAATTATGGTATGGGGAACTGCCGATGGAATTAGATCTACAAATCATGGGTATGGGACTGGTTTTAGAATTAGATCTACAAATCATGTGGATGTGACTGGTTTTAGAATTAGATCTACAAATCATGTGGATGAGACAGGTGATGGATTTAGAGCTACAAATTATGGTATGGAACTGCCGATTGAAATAGATCTACAAATCATGGGGATGGGACTGGTTTTAGAATTAGATCTACAAATCATGTGGATGTGACTGGTTTTAGAATTAGATCTACAAATCATGTGGATGTGACAGGTGATGGATTTAGAGCTACAAATTATGGTATGGAACTGCCGATGGAATTAGATTTAAAAAATCATGGGGATGGGACTGGTTTTAGAATTAGATCTACAAATCATGTGGATGTGACAGGTGATGGATTTAGAGCTACAAATTATGGTATGGAACTGCCGATGGAATTAGATCTACAAATCATGGGTATGGGACTGGTTTTAGAATTAGATCTACAAATCATGTGGATGTGACTGGTTTTAGAATTAGATCTACAAATCATGTGGATGAGACAGGTGATGGATTTAGAGCTACAAATTATGGTATGGAACTGCCGATTGAAATAGATCTACAAATCATGGGGATGGGACTGGTTTTAGAATTAGATCTACAAATCATGTGGATGTGACTGGTTTTAGAATTAGATCTACAAATCATGTGGATGTGACAGGTGATGGATTTAGAGCTACAAATTATGGTATGGAACTGCCGATGGAATTAGATTTAAAAATCATGGGGATGGGACTGGTTGTAGAATTAGATCTACAAATCATGTGGATGTGACAGGTGATGGATTTAGAGCTAAAAATTATGGTATGGAACTGCCGATGGAATTAGATCTACAAATCATGGGTATGGGACTGGTTTTAGAATTAGATCTACAAATCATGTGGATGTGACTGGTTTTAGAATTAGATCTACAAATCATGTGGATGTGACAGGTGATGGATTTAGAGCTAAAAATTATGGTATGGAACTGCCGATGGAATTAGATCTACAAATCATGGGTATGGGACTGGTTTTAGAATTAGATCTACAAATCATGTGGATGTGACTGGTTTTAGAATTAGATCTACAAATCATGTGGATGAGACAGGTGATGGATTTAGAGCTACAAATTATGGTATGGAACTGCCGATTGAAATAGATCTACAAATCATGGGGATGGGACTGGTTTTAGAATTAGATCTACAAATCATGTGGATGTGACTGTTTTAGAATTAGATCTACAAATCATGTGGATGTGACAGGTGATGGATTTAGAGCTACAAATTATGGTTTGGAACTGCCGATGGAATTAGATTTAAAAATCATGGGGATGGGACTGGTTTTAGAATTAGATCTACAAATCATGTGGATGTGACAGGTGATGGATTTAGAGCTACAAATTATGGTTTGGAACTGCCGATGGAATTAGATCTAAAAATCATTGGGATGGGACTGGTTTTAGAATTAGATCTACCAATCATGTGGAAGTGACTGTGTGTGTGTGTGTGTGTGTGTGTGTGTGTGTGTGTGTGTGTGTGTGTGTATGTGTGTGTGTGTGTGTGTGTGTGTGTGTGTGTGTGGTGTGTGTGTGTGTGTGTGTGCGTGTGAGTATGCATGTGTATGTGTGCATACATGCGTGCGTGCGACCGTGCGTCCATGTGTTCCCTGGACCACACTTTGAGAACCAGATAAATAGCCGATCTACAAGCTCACAAAGTTACACAGTGCAACTTATTGTGAGCTTGTAAATCATGTGAGACCACTGACTCAGCACTGTAATTAAAGTTAATAAGGAGCACCTTTGCTTCTGAGCTGTAGAACTGTTTGTTCAAGATATGGGCCATATCCATTGGTTTGAATAGGGAGCCCAAGTGTACGAACTGATCGCTCTCCCGGAAACACGAAAAGTTGAAAACACATAGTCTTTGCTCGGGGAGTAGCTCGGTGAGTGGCTCTACGAACATTGCGAACATCTGATGTTAAAAGGATCAATAATGTGCGCATGAGAGCAAGCTAGAAATGTTTGGGGGAAAATAAAAAAATTCCGAAAACCAGAAAAAAAAATGACTTGAGGTGAATGGGGCGTCTGAGGCGCGACCCGGCACTCAGAGGGCCATAGATGAAATTCTGTAAGTCTCTGTTTTATTTTAGTTGCACTTTACGAAATACGACGAGCGTGGCTACAAACGTGCCAAAAAACATGCATACATTTTAAATATTCTGGCCGTGAGGACGATTCGTTCAGAGAACTTCATTACTTTAAGAAAAAGTCTCCCACACTCTAGCTACACTCTAGGACTGGTTTTCCCGCCAAAAATACCCCCAAAATACCCCAAACCACTCTACCTTTGGACTGCGATTGTGGAAGAACGGTATGACGTTTTCGAATACCGTTTGAACCACGAAGAAGTCAAAAAGCGTGTGAGCGTTTTTCAAGTTTGAATCGCGTTCCTACGTAAATGTATGCCAGAGTAATGAGGCTATAAAGTTTAGTGAAAAAGTAAAAATGTTAAAGTCAGATCCCATTCATTCTCTATGGGATGAAAGATTTATGAATAAAGTTAAATATTTCAAACAGTATAAACTTTTAAAAAATTTCTAAAACAACAATGAAACTTCAAACCTTGCTGAACATTTCAAAGTTGGAACGAGGTTTTTATGTGAAAGTATGACAGAGATATAAGAGCACAAAGAATGTGCGCCAGAAAAGTGGGCACTTTTCTACATAGACTCCCATTATAAGGAGGAAAAATTAAAGTTTAAAAGTTAAATATTTCCAAAAATATGAAATATTTTGAAAAGAAAAATATAAGCACGCGTCACTGTAGAAAGCTGAACATGTTGAAGTTGGAACGAAGTTTGTAGCACAAAGTGTGAGGGAGTTGAAATCCGTCGAAGAAAGTGGGGGGAACCTTGGAAGTTAGAAACTATAAACATATAAATATAAACTGGGGTATAACAAGCTGGACTCGCCTTCAGCGAGCCCACAACTAGAAAATGTGCAATTTGTGAAATTGCGAGTGTGGTTGCCCGCCCCGCCCCGGCGCGAGCGGCGGGGATGCGCCTCCGGGACCCCGAGGAAAACGCCGGGGCCCGAGGGAGACGACGTCGGGACAGATACGATACCGTCGGGGCCGTGCGACGCGTGATTCGAAATGGTGCCGTTGGGATCCTGCGTTCTTGATGTAAGGATACGGTTAGGCTCCTCCCACAAATTTCGCAAGGCGATTACTTTGTCACGTCGCTCCCGAGAACGTTTGTGTTTCGTTTTGAGAGGGTCGTCCACCCTGAAAAACGCGTTTTGGCATGAAACGGTTACGTTTTGCGCGTTTGTGGCGCCCCCTATGGGTCGAAGGGGAAATGCTTTTGGGGATTCGATGAATATCCCATCCGGGACTTGTGGTTAAAATTTGATGTTGACTGGACGTTTCGTTCGTGATTTATGGCTATTTCTTGCGAAACGGGCCCCTCCCGCTAATTTTGGAAGACTCTTACGGGCGAACGGTATGGACTATCGAAATATCGCTTGAATATCTTTATCGCATGGGTCCATAGATCACGTGTACCGATTTTTGTGACATTTGGAGAAAATATGTAGGAAAAGGAGAAAAAAGTGTGTTTTTAAGAAAATTCAAAATGGCGGAAAATCTATCCTGACGCAATGGGCGTGGCCTATATAGGGAGATGCGTCATGACCCAAGGAATCCAGGGAAAAAATAATTTTAATTTTGCGACCTACGGTTCAAGAGTTATAAGCCAAAACGTAAAGTGAGCTGTTATAGCGCCACCATGAGGCCGAAGGATGTAATTATTTTTCAGTTAATCCTTGCCTGCATTATGAACCTCCTCTCCAAGTTTTGAAACTGTAGCCCCAATGGTTTGTGAGAGAAAAATAATTCAATGTGAGTTTTTGTGATTCCCATTATAAGTCAATGGGGAAAATTCATTCACTAATAAATTAATATCAATTAAACAATACAACTTTTCTCTTAGCAAAATATAAGCACACGATTCCCGATGAAACCGGTCGATTTGACATATGGCGCGAGTGTGTGGCGCAAAAACTGTGGGCCGTGAAACGCGCCGAAAAAAAAGTTTATCTAGAAAAAGAATAAAGACAGTTTCCCTAGGACTATAGTGTGTTGCCCTGTAAGGACAACCCCACTAATAAATAAATATAAACTGGGGTATAACAAGCTGGACTCGCCTTCAGCGAGCCCACAATAAACTGGGGTATAACAAGGTGGACTCGCCTTCAGCGAGCCCACAATAAACATAAACTGGGGTATAACAAGGTGGACTCGCCTTCAGCGTGCCCACAATAAATATAAACTGGGGTATAACAAGGTGGACTCGCCTTCAGCGTGCCCACAATAAATATAAACTGGGGTATAACAAGGTGGACTCGCCTTCAGCGAGCCCACAATTAATGACTTAATTAAGTATGGCGGATTACAATAAGTGTTTTGCCATTGCGTTGCATGGCAGGCACTAGTGATGCGCGGGCCGACCCGGTGCCCCCACCCGCCCGCCAACCCGCCCGCGTGCGGGTGGGTGGGTCAAGGTTTGAGACTCAATATTGGCCGGGCGGCGGGCGGGCGGGTTATCACCACTCTCATGTGCAAAAAATAAATAAGAATAATCACCTGTTCTTATTTGCCTTTTATTCTTAATAAGAGTAGTCCTATAAGAATAAGAATATAATGTTTGAATACGAGCATGAGCGAGCGAGCATGTTTTAAAATGCGCCAGAGAGGAGCGAGGTTTCTCCTCCGCTCCTTGGTGCGAGGACCGTCCCAATTCCGCTCCTGTTGGGCCCGCGAACCGCATTTTGCCAACATTTGACACAACGTGAGCACAGCAGAAGAATGCACAAACAATTCAGCAGGATTTCACTTACCGTATGTGTCTCTGTCATCCACACAAGTCCGTTTATAGCTAAATACTTTGTGTCGGGTAAGTTATAGTCTATAGACTATAACCAGCCAGTCAACGGATACGATTTGAAACACAACTTTCGCAAGTGAGACAGATTTTTTGACTGAATGAACCAACCACGCTCGCCTCGAGAATTAAAAAAAGTATAAAAGCTATTTGAGATGTTTATAGATTAGAATCTTTACACACCTGCTCCCAAATAATTAATTATATAATTCCAGTTCACTGCGCATATATTATGTAGGTCATTTCAATTAAGCTCTCGCACTCAATTGTGTCAGCGCTCGTCTGAAAAGAGTCGAGCAGCTCCCGCCTCCCTTAGTTTAAACTAGGTTATAAAATGACATATAGGCTATGTAGAATAGATTTTCAGCCAAGAAGTGAATGAAAACGTAGGCCAGTGCTTTCTTATTGTCCATGCTGGATTATTATTTCTTCAAATTGACTGCATCCATCCTGGATCACACAATAAGAGGTAACATCCAGGTCTTTATTATCCATCATGCTTTCAAATCAAACAAAGTAATCACTCATAGGCCTATGTGTGATGTGTGAGACCAAGTTTAACATCTTAAACATCACATGCTGCGCATCCAAAGTCAGCCGCCTCTCCTCCTCTTTCTCTCCTCCTCCTGTGTGTCTCCGCTCTCATATAGGCTACTAAATTGAACAGCCTTTCGGACTTTAAGTCACTCGGACTTTAAGGCCATCGGAAAATCACCATGCGCCCACCTCAAGTCGCTCCCATGATCCCATCTCTCCAATCTGGTGAATCAATAACCAACAGAATGTAATATTGTCCGTCTTTTGCTGTCTGCGCTGTATAAATATGATTGACATAAAACCTGAAACGCCATTCTTCCCCGACGATGCCCCAGAGAGAATGAACGTCTTTGAATGAATGTCTTTTAGGCTAAACCCCAATTTGAACAACACATTTGTTTATTTAGCCCATGACAATATTGTGCTACTGTAAACCTTTCTGTAAAGCGACGTTGGGTACTTAGAAGAGCCGTATACAGATGAGCTATTCTGGAGATGATATACCATCTTTTTTTTAAATGCGGGTTGTGGGGCGGGCGGATTCGTTGATTTGTATATTGTTCTGCGGGGCGGGCGCGGGCGGGTTACGTTTCGTGCGGGCTGTGGGTCGTGCGGGTTATGAAAAAAACCTGACCCGCGCATCACTAGCAGGCACACTTAATGACTTAAGTATGGCGGATTACAATAAGTGTTTTGCCATTGCGTTGCATGGCAGGCACACTTAAATATAAAAGACGGGAGTTAAAATGTTTTCATTTACTCCTTTCTATCGTTTTAGAGATTTTAATAATTTTGATTTCAGAGGCTGGGGGCATGCGTACAAGTGGCTAAATATGTATTTTTACACAGAATAAGCCCATTCCCAAGATGCACCTCAATCTTTCATGGTTGGATGTGGCGAGAAGTATTACTGTAAATAGCAATCAAGAAATTGCAGGCTTATTGTGTCTAAAAATACATATTTAGCCACTTGTACGCATGCCCCCATGCGTACACATGCATGCATCCACGAACAAAGTAAAAAAAGAAAACATTTTAACACTCACTTTTTCTTTTTAACTCATACAGTGCCATCTGGCCACAAGGGGCGCTAGAGTGCCAGAAATGTATCCATAGACCTTCATTATAGCTTTTGTTGACCCTCCCCCAACTGGCTTGTGTTTTCACTCCAGTCAATGCTATGGAGGACGAGAGGAGGAAGCTAGCTGACACGTAGCCAAAATGCTAACCCATTTAGAAGCGCGATCTAAAGCTATTTCAGCCGCAAAAAACTTTCTCTTTGGGTCTGGGAACACAATCCGGAGAAAATCCTGTCTAAAGATGTGATTTATTATTGGAGTGGGCGGCGCGAATACGGCCCGTGGATGGCCGAGTCTAAGTCCCGGGCATGGATGGACGTCTAGACCGGGGCTTCGTTGAGGCCTCCGATAAAATAATTCATTTCATTAAAAAAGCCAAACATGTTCGGGATAGGCACACTGGACTACGTTCCGGAAGCGGCAATATATCGTCGGACCATGTAAAATGGCTAGCTGGCTAGCGTAGGACGAGCCAGGACCACCCACGACTCTACAAGCAGCTCAGGGTAAGTCAATTAATAAAAATAAAAATAAATTTATTGGATTGAAATAAAGCCGAACATGTTCGGGATAGGCACAGAATGAGTTAAGTGTGCCTGCCATGCAATGCAATGGCAAAACACTTATTGTAATCCGCCATACTTATATACATAAGTAAGTAATGTCGCCACAAATTTCGGCACGTAATAAGTGCCGGACAATTTACGCCACCCCCGCAATATTTACATCAAAACGTGCGGCTCGGCCGGGAATGGGGTGCTATTACTTTTCTTTCCGATCCGCGTTACCATGGCGACGAAATTCGCAAAAAACGACGCCCAAAAACCCCATTGACTTAGAATGGGGGAAATTTCGGGATGTAATAATTGCCGCACGATTTACGCCAACCCCGCAATATATACATCAAAATGTGCGGCTCGGCCGGGAATGGTGTGCTATTACTTTTCGTTCCGATCCGCGTTACCATGGCAACATAATTCGTAAAAAACGGCGCGCAAAAACCCCCATTAACTTTGAATGGGGGACTCTGAAAAAAAAAAAAGAAACTTTGGCCCCACATTACTCTGACATACTTTTGCCTAGCAACGTCACTTAAACTTTAAAATGCACACACAACTTTGGTCTTTTTACGGCCAATAGGGATGAGCTGTAATTGATTAAGCCCCGCCCCCTCTGTAACAGGAAGTGCCCTTCGCCAAACAGGAAGTGCCTCTACATCTCATGAACCGTTTGTCGTACAGACGCGTGGGTGGCGTCAAATTACTTGATTAAGAGTCCTTAACCTTAATTGTGGCCTATTTTGCCAAACAGGAAGTGCCCCTCACCAAACAGGAAGTGACCCTTTATCTAGTGAACCGTTTGTCGTACAGACGCGTGGGTTACGTCAAATGACATGATTAAGAGTCCTTGACCTTAATTGGGGCCTATTTCGCCAAACAGGAAGTGCCCCTCACCAAACAGGAAGTGACCCTTTATCTCGTGAACCGTTTGTCGTACAGACGCGTGGGTGGCATCAAATGACTTGACTAAGAGTCCTTAACCTTAATTGGGGCCTATTTCGCCAAACAGGAAGTGCCCCTAACCAAACAGGAAGTGACCCTTTATCTTGTGAACCATTTGTCGTACAGACGCGTGGGTGGCCCCATATGACTTGATTAAGAGTCCTTAACCTTAATTGGGGCCTATTTCGCCAAACAGGAGTTGCCCCTCAACAAACAGGAAGTGACCTTATATCTCATGAACCGTTTGTCGTACAGACATGTGGGTGGTTTCATATGAAAAACGATAATGTTAAAGCTTATGCAAAAAATGCCAATGTTAAAAAATGTAACGCTAATGCTAACACCAACCGCTACACAAGGTTGCACAGACTTAGCGAGCTGCAGGCACACTTAAAATTTCTTAGAAATGTTCTTTTCTAGTCTCTAATTACAATCTAAAATATGAACCCTTGTTGTAAAAACAAACAAACAAAGTTGTCCTTTAAGGCCACTGTGGCCTCAGATCATGCAATTGGTTTGAGGGACACAAGGCCAAACAGTTTTTTGGCTTGAAGCGAGCCCACAATTGTTTTGAAGGAACAATATTTTTTAGTTTTAATAGAGAATGGAGCGTATTAAATTCGTCATGCGACGCGATGCATCGCTCGATTCGATCCACGAGTTGAGAGAGAAAGAGAGACAGTGTGTGTGTGTGTGTGTGTGTGTGTGTGTGTGTGTGTGTGTGTGTGTGTATCGCGCGCGCGCCTGCCTGCCATCACTCAGAGCGAGACCCAGCTGCACTGTCTGTATTCGCTATGAAACACTCGATACACAGCGTCCACAATCATTTGGAAGTCGGCGTGTCTCCCTCCCAAACGACCGCTGTTTCCTTGGATTCACAGCTGAGAATATGAACGTGAAGCCGGGCTGAATGAATGAGAAGACACCGCTGAGGACCGAAATTAAGTCGGGAGGTCACAACATTTCGGCAACACCGAGGAGCCGAGTTTAGTCGGTTGACACCCCCCCGAACCGGGGGAGGCGAACCATATTTGGGTTCGCCTAGTGCCGAACCGAAATTAGTTAGGCTCTTTATTAGAGTGTGAATCAACCCTTACCATGGCAGGACACGTGAAGTTTTGAAATGGCACATCTGTGAATTGTTGTCAACATGGTCACATTGTTGACTACAGTATGTGCAGAAAGGGAGCTAACTGTTTATGTGTGGAGTCACATTGCCCTCTTCTGGTAACATTGATGTACTGCTGCTACTCTGACTTGATATGATATTGACTTTAGTAGGCTACTATTATTATGAATACTCTACATCGTTTAACCTTGTTAAAACATTTAGATACATATTAAAACATTGAAAAATGTGGAAACATTTTGAACATTTTGGAACATTTATTAAACACAGATATTCTCTTATGGGGGTCCCTGGCACAATATATTTTCAGATGGGGTTCTCGATTATAATTCATTTGGTTCAGTTTGGGTCTCCTTGATATGAAACATTAGAGTTGATTAACCACTTGAACGTCGTCCATCCATATTCTGGGGGACATCAGACACATTATCCGGTATCTTTGGTGAAGAGATTTGGTGTAGTGGGAAAAAGCACTAGGCTAGATGTGTTCCCCACTAAAAGTAGATCTATAACCGGGATGGATATGTGCAGCGTGACGTGTTTGAGCTTATAGATCTGCTATTTTCAGAGCATAACACTTGAGTCCAACCAAGCATAAAATATCTTGTCTTTTAGTTTTACTGAATCTTAACTTTTTAGTCTAGTTTTTATTTGTTTTGACGAAATTGTCAGTATATTTAGTCTTAGTTTTAGTAATAATAGCTTAGTTTTTATGTAGTCATTTTCGTCAGTGGAAAAAAGAAAAAACAACATACTTTTAGTCGACAAAATCAAAACTACTGGGAGCTGACCAGTACAACCACAGTGTGTTAATGTTGTACTGGGAGCTGACCACTACAACAACAGTTTATGCGTCGCAGTGAGCTTGTAGATGTAAAATCTACAGAGGTTTTTCTGCACTGCTAAATAATAAGCCCCATCGGAAGACTCTGTCTGAAGCTCGCAAGGACACATATTATTATTCTGTCTGATAAACCTTTCATTCTACTGTATCTCATTGCTGACTGCTTTATCTGTTCAAATTGACTGAAATAATCTCTCCACAGCTCAACATGTGATTTACGTTCCACCACAAGGAGTCTTTCGCCTGCTTCCAGATACTAGCTCTGTTATTCCACCCATCTCTTACATCCTGTGGAAACATGGACCAAATGAAGCAGCAGAATGGGATCTGCTGCTTCATGATGTGGTTTACTATGGGACATTTAAAAAACGCACAGAACTGGATAAAGAAACTGGACAGTTGGTCGTCAAGAATATGACCATAGAAGCTGTCGGAGTATACTCTGTGCAGATCAACGGTCGACTGCTGAGCAAGACTTACATGGTTAAACAGATGAGTGAGTATGAACTGTGTCCTGTGAAGGTCATGTGCATCATGGGTCTCTCATAATAGGCTATACAATGTTTTCTGTCCACAGAAATGTTCATTTGAATTGAGTTACAGTTTTTCACGATTGTCACCACACAAAAATCTAAAATTCTGCACAATTTGCATAACCTTCACTTCATGTACCTATCACTCAACCCGATTTGGCACTACTTCACACTCCCTCAACTGCATTAGACTCTGACTTTCCTTCTTTACACTCTGATGTCACTTACACATCACCTTATTGTCTAAACATTACACACAATGTTCAGTTGTTGCACACACGTCTCAGGTAAAATCTCTAAGCATCAACCTACAACACACACATTTTTAAATCTTTACACATCAGGTCTGATGTCATTTACACAAGCACAAGCACCTTGTTGTCCAAACACTACACACACATAGCCTGGTTAATAAACCAGACCGCACAACACCACCTCCTAGTGGTAGTAAAACAAAGTGTGTGATAGAGGCTGGCACTGCCAGGCTAACACACACATACACAACAGGGAGAACATAGCCTGTGCTATAGGTGCAAGGCCGCCTGGCCAGACAGGAACCGGAGGCATGATGCCTAAATCATGTACCAAAATAAAACAAAATTTAGCTTCATATTTGTGTGCTGTTTTATGTTTGACTAAGAAAAAAGTAGAAAAAGGAGAAATAGGTCATTCTCCAGAGTCATTGTCATCCATACGGTGTTCCATTTCTACGATTATGTTTAAAATGTTGCACTTCAGTGTGCTGTAAATGCTTGGTAGTGTGCAGCAAATGCTTAGTTTTGTGTACTCAATGAATGGTGTGTGTTTTCATTTGAAAATATGTCTGTGTGTACCAACTGAAAACACGAGTTCCATTTTGTGAACACAGTTAAGTGATTTGATGGCAAAGAGTCATCTTGGGAAGGGAGTGTCAGGTTTAGCATTTTGTGTCTGAGGTTTTCAGTTTTGTGCCATTTTGAGAAAGCCGTTATACGAGAGACGTGTGTTAACAATTGTGAAAAACTGTAATAGAATGTGTGGGGGTGGGGGATCCAGAAAGAAAATGGGAAAAAAGGAAGTAGTAATAATGGGTAGAATATTTTGTGTACAGGGTGTTACTTGTGATGCTGAAGAGAATCGGTGCTCTGCTCTATTCTACAAAGCTGTAAAAGACCAGAACCTTTGTTAACCATAAGGCCATGGCTACACGGAGCTGGATATTTGTGAATCTAGACATTTTTTTGGTGCTGTTGTGGCTTGCAGCCACACAAAGCTGGATATTTTGGCCGTGAATCTGGTTATTTTTCAATCCGGATAATGGAGACACTGAAAAATATCCGATTCACTGGATCCGTGTAGACAGGGAACCCGGATATCTCTGAAGACTTTACTGTGTGTGTGCTTGTTAGACCTAGATATCTTTGTCGTGTGGACCTAGATATTTTTCTATGTGGATATCTGAAAAACCAGGATATATGAAATATCCAGCTCCGTGTAGCCATGGCCTAAAACAATAATAATGAGAATAACACGTATTGTGACTCATTGCAGTGTGACTATGGCTTTAACCATAACAGCACACAATACTGTAGAGCTAAGCCTTGTAACTGACTGTCTTGTGGACACGACAAGAAGAAGACAGTAGAGCAGTCAGCAGTGAATCACATTGCTTGACACTGGTGGGTGTGTTGATAAAATGCAAGCTGTGTTCAAAATGTGAATCCTGTGTGAATGTCTGTCCCGCGTGATGAAACACAAACACTTTAATGATGCCACTAACAGCTCACTGCTTCTATAGAAAATGAATATGAATCTATCTGCACCATAACCCTTAATTGAGGAAGATCACACAGCCAACATGTTTTGTTTTAACTGCAGTCTGGAGACATCATCAGCAGTAAGTTGTCTCAATTCTGTTTCCTCAACAGAGAAAGTCCGAAAGCCAGTGGTGGTCACCATGGCACCTTGTGATTCTAACTCCAACAGCTGTGAAGTGCACTGTTATGGGAACGTCACAGAGTCAGGGCCAGTCACCTATCTCTGGAAGAAAGATGAAGGGGAATGGATGGTGTCTGACTCTGGACCAAACTCTAACCGGCTGATTGTCACCAGGGATGAAGATGTGAAAGTTAATACATTAACTTGTGAAATGAAGAACGTGTTCAGCATGGAGCGGAGTGATCCTGGACCCAACTATCTTTATCATGAAGGTATGTAGTTCACTACATGATGTGAATACATTGAATCACTGCAGTCTTTATCATGAAGGTCTGTAGTTACTACATCATGTGAATACATTGAATCACTGTTACAGTCTTTATCATGACGGTATGTAGTATACTACATCATGTGAACACATTGAATCACTGTTACGGTCTTTATCATGAAGTTATGTAGTTTACTACATCATGTGAATACATTGAATCACTGTTACGGTCTCTATCATGAAGGTATGTAGTTTACGACATCATGTGAACACATTGAATCACTGTTACAGTCTTTATCATGAAGTTATGTAGTTTACTACACCATGTGAACACATTGAATCACTGTCACTGTCTTTATCATGAAGGTCTGTAGTTTACTACATCATGTGAAAACATTGAATCACTGTCACAGCCTTTATCATGAAGGTATGTAGTTTACTACATCATGTGAATACATTGAATCACTGTTACAGCCTTTATCATGAAGGTATGTAGTTTACTACATCATGTGAATACATTGAATCACTGTTACAGCCTTTATCATGAAGGTATGTAGTTTACTACATCATGTGAACACATTGAATCACTGTTACAGTCTTTATCATGAAGGTATGTAGTTTACTACATCATGTGAACACATTGAATCACTGTTAGTCTTTATCATGAAGGTATGTAGTTTACTCTACATCATGTGAATACATTGAATCACTGTTACAGTCTTCATCATAAAGGTATGTAGTTTACTACATCATGTGAATACATTGAATCACTGTTACAGTCATTATCATGAAGGTATGTTAAACTACATACCATGTGAACACATTGAACAGTTGAACAGTTTTACTGCCAGATGTTTTATTTATTTATTGGGTCTGGTGCCAGCAAAAAGCGGCTTACCTTTGCGACGTTATAGTAGATAGATAGACTTTTTTCATTTTTTCATAATACAACATGCACTTTGGCGATACTGGCAGTGGCAGCAGAGGGCGGCCTCATGCAAGAATTAATGTGAATTCTGGCCCTGCATGGTTGCCATCTATTGAGACCAGTCACTCGCTACAGAGCCACAGAGCCAGAGAAATCAACAAGGAAGTGAATTGGTCTCCGTTGATGTTAACGCATAATGAATTTTTGAGACCATCATTGCGGGAGATGTGTTTACTGTACACGGCGGCGCGACCCCTCATCAGCTTACGGACATCAACAAGGTAAAAGAACGAGCGGCCGTATTGGCTTTGAGCAGAGTAGAGAATTGGGGCGAACAGGAACGTCCGTAGCGGTATAAGAGTTAAAGTCTTTATCATGAAGGTCTGTAGTTTACCAATTCAGGAAAACACTTAACTAGATTTGACAGGGAATCATCCCTGTTAATTACTACTAAGAAAGAACTGTTATTCAAAGGTTGGAACTTGGAACTAGGACCCACAGTGGTGTCCAACCGGACTTAAACCGGGATATTTAACGACATGGTCAAGGTAGTCAAAGGTTTGTGTGGTACAAAGATATCTGGGTTGTAAGGCCAGATATCTCGGGAACTGAATATGAGTGGGTTGAGATTGGAGTGTCCTTGATGATCTGTGAATGGTATTGAAGGTATAATCCTGGATAGGTCTGTGTCCGTTGTCCAGTGTCCGATGTCCTGTTGTCCAGTGTCAGATGTCCTGTGTCCTATTGTCCAGCGTCCGACGTCCTATGTCCTGTTGTCCAGTGTCCGCTGTCCTGTGTCCTATTGTCCAGTGTCCGACGTCCCATGTCCTGTTGTCCAGTGTCAGGTGTCCTGGGAAGGGTCCTGTTGGGAGATCCTGGGGAGCACGGTTGGATCTCAACATACCATGAGAATGCAACTGCTTTTATACCCACAGTGGTTGCGTCATTCTTGGTGATGTCATGATGACAAGTCAGTCATATCCAATCTGGAGTCTGCATATATGGGCATCTCCACATATGGGCATCTCCATATATAGGCATCTCCATATATGGGCATCCAAGGCTTAGTGAGGTCGGTGTCGAGATCTCCATTATGTAGAGGTCCATGTGATGATATTAATCTCCATATATGGGAATCCATGTGTTATACCAACATAGAAGGTAACAGGCCAGAGGATGTGAACGCCTTTGTAACAATCCCCATAAGGGAAACATAGAAACAGAGCCCACAGGTGGATGCTGGGGTGATGGTGGGAGCAAAAACAAAACTTTAACACGAGTACAAAGCAGCAGAGCAGCAGCAAGCCCGCCCCAATCAGATGGAGAGCATATGACTGATCAGCTGATCAGGAATTGGTGCTCCTTGAGCATTGAAATAAAGAAAGCGTATATTGTAATTTGCATTGCAAATAATGCAATCAGAACTTTTACCCTGAAATCATCCTTCTGTCTAAAACTGAGCTAAGCACCAGGTTTTAGATTGAAATTGTCTGTGGTTAGTGTTTCATGTGGTGATCAATAATAGTCTCCAGTTTCATTCATGAGTTTATTAGTACTTCTTGGCAAAGAGTATAAAGTTGAACTCAAGTTGGCAACAACAACAACAGAATAATAACTACACTGAGTGGCACGCATGCGCACATACCGACTCAAGAAGTAGTACGGCGGCTGGTAGGTGACATAATGTGTATGAACAATGCGCCTAGTTCTACATCCTTCCTCTTTAGTTTATATGCCCATAAACAACTTGAAATAATGAAATGTAAAAAGTTAGTGTACTCACATCTTAGCAGGCACATTTGGTGAGGACAAGGAACCCTGCCTGTTATATAGGTTAACATATAAGCAGTAGTGCAATACTTGTTTGGCATCAGAAAAGCAAACATATATATTCTTTTCACTATAACAAAACAATGGCATTTAACAAGTGTTCCAGTCTCTTTTTCTTTTTTTTTTTTTCTTTTTTACAACTGAAAACAGCAAAAAGTCACCAGTCCAACATAGCCTGCCCTACAATAACAGTTCAGTGGAAAAACAGTTCAGTGGAAAGTCTCTGTGACAGTCCATTGACCATGCAGTAACTACTGCTGGTACTTACGGTTGGGCCTGCAGACGCGCCCGGCACGGGACACGTATAGATCTCCGGAAGGCTGCGGGAGGGGTGGCGCAGGCCCTTGCACCGCTCCCCCCTCGTCGAAGACGGCCTGGGACCTGGCTGGAGATGCCGGAGCTCCACCCTGCTGCTGGTCACTGGTCGGTGGGGCGGCCGCTGTCTGGTCGTCGTCGTCCACCCGCGCCGCCGCCGCCGGTGGTGCTTCCAGCACAGGTAGGAGGTGCCTCCGGTTCCTCCTGTAGTCGTGTCCATCCGATTCGACGACGTAGGACCGTGGTTCCTTGCAGATCCGCTTTACCGTCGCCAGGCGGTCATAACCGCGCTGAGTCTGCATCCGTACAACTTGACCCTCAGCAAGTGGGCGCAGAGGCTTGCTCGTCTTGTCGTACCACGACTTCTGATACTGTCGCTTTTTGATGAGTTGCGCCTTGACAGTTTCGTTACTTTTGGCAGCGGGAGTCAGGAGCGTCTTGCTGATCGGGAGCGTGGTGCGTGTCTGTCTGGACATCAATCTCTCGGCTGGCGAGCCAAGCGTTGCATCACGTGGAATGTTCCTGATATTGAGAATGTTCAAGAAAACGTCAGTTCGATCACGTTTAGACCTCTCCAACAGCTTCTTTGCGCTGCTGACAGCCTTCTCGGCCAGTCCATTAGCCTGCGGGAACTCTGGACTGCTGGTGACATGGACGAAGTCCCATGTGGAGGCAAAGTCTTTGAACCGCTGGCTAGTGTACTGGGCCCCATTGTCCGAAAGCAGCTGATGGGGGCTGCCGTGAACTGAGAAATGTCGCTTCAACTTGGTTATCACGGTGGTGGAGGTCATGTCACGTAGCAGGTCTATCTCAAACCATCCTGAGTATGAATCGACCAGCACCAAGTAATGTTGGCCATTCCACTCAAAAATGTCAGTGGCCACAGTTGACCATGGCAGATCCGGGACGGGGTGGAGCTTGAGTGGTTCCTTTTGTTGATGGGGCTTTGTGCTGTTGCAGACGGAGCACGATAACGTCTCTCTTTCAATGTCCTGGGACATGGAGGGCCAAAACACAATGTCTCTGGCCCTGCGTTTCGTGGCTTCTGTGCCAGGGTGACCTCTGTGCAGAATTGTGATGTACTCACGTTGTAGTGATTGTGGAATGATTGGCCTGGGTCCCTTCATGACGACGCCGTCTTCGATGGCCAGCTCATCTCCAAACGTGAAGTATTGGCGCACGCTCACTGGCAGGTTGACTTTACGCTTAGGCCATCCATTATGGATGATTTTGCAGAGTGCCTGCAGGTCTTTGTCCTTCGCTGTGTGATCTCTGAGCTCTTCAAGCCGTGAGGAGGAGATGTGTTGGATGGACATCACCTCAAAATTGGCCTCCTCGTTCCTGTGCTGTTCTGTCGTCTTCAGTGGAGCACGAGACAACGTGTCTGCCAGGTACATGTGCTTGCCTTTCTTGTAGATCAGCTGGAAAGTGTACTTTTGCAGGCGCAGCATCATGCGTTGTAACCTGGCTGGGGCCGTGTGCAGGGGTTTAGACAGGATGGTAACCAACGGCTGGTGGTCAGTCTCAATCTGGATGCGCTTGCCGTAGATGTAGTCGTTGAATTTGGAGCAAGCAAATACAACAGCCAAAAGTTCCTTTTCAATTTGCGCGTAGCGTGTCTCGGTTGGTGTCAGGGTGCGAGACGCATAGGCGATGGGAGCTCCGTCCTGCAAACACGCCGCCCCAAGGCCATGCTGGGAAGCGTCGCAGGTAATTGTTACTGGCTTGTGCACGTCATAGTACTTCAGCGTTGGTGGGCTGACGAGGGCTCTCTTGAGTGCGTCAAAAGCATTTTGGTGTTGTTCGTACCAGCACCACTCGCAGTCCTTGTGTGTCAGCTGATGTAGGGGGGCGGAGACCTCGCTGATGTTCGGAATGAAGCGGGCCATGTAGTTAATGACGCCAAGGAAGCGCCTTACAGCTGCGACGTTGTCTGGTGCTGGCATTTTCTCAATCGCCCTTGTTTTGGATGGGTCTGGCTTGAGTCCGTCGCTTGTGAAGAGGTGGCCGACGTAGGCGATTTCACTCTGCCTGAATTTGCACTTCAGGGGGTTGAGTCGTAGGTTGACCTCACGTGCTCGGTCCAAAACTTTCTTTAAGTTCTCATCATGTTCCTTCTCCCCATTTCCTCCAACGATGATGTCATCAACTATCACCGCACACGGGTAGCCGGCAAAGATTTGCTCCATCGTGTGTTGGAACACCTCGCTGGCAGAACTGATTCCAAATGGCATTCTTAGGAACCTGAATCTCCCAAATGGTGTGCTAAATGTTGTCAGTTTGGAAGACTCTTTGTGTAGGGGAATCTGCCAGAAGGAGCTCTTTGCATCCAGGGTAGAGAACACTGTGGAGTGTGGCATTTGTGCAGCCACATCCTCCACGGTGCGCATGGGGTGGTGTGGGCGTTTAAGCACAATGTTTAAGTCTCGTGGGTCGATGCAAAGTCTTATCTCATCAGAATTCTTCTTGTGGGTCGCCACCATGGCTGAGACCCATTCTGTAGGTTCCGAAACTGGGGCTATGACACTCAGGCTTGTCATCCTGTCCAATTCTGCTTTGACCTTGTCACGCATCGCGACTGGTATGCGGCACGCCGGTCTGACAACAGGTTGTGCCTCGGGGTCGAGTGTCATTTTGTAGGTGATCGGGAGTGTGCCCAGATCATCTGTGAAGAGATCAGCATAGTCTTTGAACATCTGACGTGAAAAACTAGGCTCTTCCTTCACACGGAGCTGATGTACTTCCTTACTTAAGCTGACTAGACCCATACGAAGGCTGTCCCGTAGACCAAGCAGTGGCTGTACATCTCGCTCCACTACCTGGAATCGTAGGTTGTATGGCTGGTGTGCTGACTGGCAAGACAGATACACTGAGCCTGCCGAGGGGATTTCGTCGCCTCCATATGCGACAAGCCTTGTCCTCCTTGAAGTGTCTAGTCTTTCTTTGCGTCTCACTTGTGTCAGGGCATCACTTGAGAGCACGTTGCATTTTGCCCCAGTATCCACTTTGAGTTCTAAGGGCTTTCCATTGACCTGGACAGTGCAGAATATTTCCTCCTTTTCATCATCTTCCAGTGCGCCCTCTGTGTCAATCACATCAGTGGCTATGGAAACACCATCAATACAGTATGACTCGTCACCGCTGCTTGAGCCTTGGGCAGTGTCAACCGCATTTATTGCTCTCCCTTGTCTGTGTTTGTAGGTGCTCTGTGTCGACCTGCAACATTGTTTGAAGTGATTCCATTTGTTGCACTTGTGGCACTGCTGACCAAAAGCAGGGCAAATTTTTCTGTCTGGGTCATGTTTGTGTCCACAGTTGCCACAGGTGGAATTTGACTGCTGGCTTTCACTTTCAGTGTATGTCTTCTGTTTGAATGGCCGTGGTTGTGATTGCCTTGTCTTGAAGCGTACAGTGTCCACATTTGTTGTGTTTTGTCTTGGTGTAGCCAGAGTCTTAGTGTGCTGTTCTGTTAATTCGTGAATTTGACAAGTTTCAATTGCTTTTGCCAGGGTTAGGTCACTGTTGCGCAGTAGAATCTTCCTTACAGTGTCATTATGTATGCCTGTGACAAGTCTGTCTTTAACCAGCTCGTCCTGTAGATTTCCAAATTTGCATGTCTTCACTTTATTTTTCAGATCACTCACATATGCTTCCACAGTCTCACCTTGCTTCTGGTTCCTGGTGAAAAACATGTATCTTTCCATGGTGATATTTGTTTGTGGATTGCAAAGCTCACGGAACTTCATTTTCAAGCACTCGGGGTCTTCTCTCGCTTCGGCCGGGACCACCTCATTGCCGTCATCGTCGACAATAGCTGGTGCATACACGAACGAGCGTTCACGTTCTATGGCTTCTGAGCCCGCCAGATTCAGCAGGATAAAGGCTTGTGTACGTGGAGGTTTGTCTGAACATGCTGCCGCAATGAATATGTCATATTCCTGCTCAAATATCCTCCAGTTTTCCGCGACGTTGCCGTCAAAGACCAGCGGGTCTGGTTTACGGAATCCCTCTGCCATTCTGCTGCTAACGTTAGCACTCACTGTAGCTTAGCACGCAACGTTAAAGTGTCCCGGTCCGTTCACTCTTCTGAGCACTCCTCCGTCCGTGGATGCGACAGGTCCGAAACTTCTGACACCATGTTTCATGTGGTGATCAATAATAGTCTCCAGTTTCATTCATGAGTTTATTAGTACTTCTTGGCAAAGAGTATAAAGTTGAACTCAAGTTGGCAACAACAACAACAGAATAATAACTACACTGAGTGGCACGCATGCGCACATACCGACTCAAGAAGTAGTACGGCGGCTGGTAGGTGACATAACGTGTATGAACAATGCGCCTAGTTCTACAGTTAGCATTAATTTATAGTTTATTAGTGAAGCAGCTATTATTAAGTGTGCCTGCCATGCAATGGCAAAACACTTATTGTAATCCGCCATACTTAAGTAAGTAAGTAAGTCAGTCAGTCAGTCATGTCGCCACAAATTTCGGCACGTAATAACTGCTGCACAATTTACGTCACCCCCGCAATATATACTTCAAAATGTGCGGCTCGGCCGGGAATGGGGTGCTATTACTTTTCTTTCCGATCCGCGTTCCCATAGCGACGTAATCAGCAAAAATCTACGCCCAAAACCCCCATTGACTTTGAATGGGGGACCCCGAGAGTCACATTACTCTGGCATACTTTTGCCTAGCAACGTGATTTAACTTTAAAACGCTCACATGACTTTGGACTTTCCGGCCAATAGGGCCGAGCTGTTATTGATTAAGCCCGCCCCCTCTGTGTTCCTATTGGCTGGGCTTTAAACAGCCATAAATCCAGTTCACAGCATGGTACCATCTTGAAACTCGGTGTCTGGACTTAAACGGCCAAAAGGGACTTATTACTTAAGCCCTGCCCCCTCGTAAGCCACGCCCCTATCTTCCTTTTGGGTGAGTTTTAAACAGCTATATCTCCAGTTTGCAGCATGGTACCGTCTCGAAACGGTACACGGTGTGTACTTACATGGCCAATAGGAATGATCTGTAATTGCTTAAGCTCTGCCCCTTCTGCCTTCTTATTGGCTGGGATTTAAACATCCATAACTCCACCTCCCAACATGTTATTGGTCTCAAACTCGGTGGGTGCTAAGCTAAAAATGCTAATGCTAATGCTAACAAATGCTAATGATAACGACTTACTTTGAATTAAACCCTTCTGCTCCTTATGGAGCATAGGTCATTTATGAACTTCTTCCAGCTGGTTCGGTGTTGGGCGATCTTCTCTGCTTCCTTCCAAGATGTTCCTTTCTCCCTGAGTTCCGCCTCGACAGACCTTTTCCAGCTGTTTCTGGGTCTTCCTGGTTTATCTAATGATAACACATACTAATAAATGCTAATGCTAAAAATGCTAATGCTAATGTTAACAATTGTTAATGCTAACACATGCTAATGCTAATGTTAACACCTTGACGTCCGAAATAGAATGGTGGTTGGTAGATTAGCCGTGACATTTCTATTATTGTATTGTGATCTGAGACATAATATTATGTTTATAAACATGACCCCGCAGCCCCTCCATCTTGAACAGCGCCGCTGTTTTTTCTTTTTTTTTCCCCCCCAGGCCAGTAACTCACCATGATTTTCTCGATTTCCGTTGGGATAGAATGGGGGTTTTGGCCGATCGTCGATGTCCCCGTGCGTTTCGCGTGCGCGATCCTTTCACGTAAATGTCCCCGCAAATAGTCCATGTGTGACTGAAGAACAGAACTGAAAAGTTTCGCTAGCATAGCCCCAAGCATGGCTGCAGGAGGAGCTCGAGTGTGTAGACAGTAAACGGATGGGTGGAAGGTGCCTTGGAGAAGGAGAGGCGCTGACGTCACCTCTGCTTCATGCACGGTCTGCATGAGCTATCAGTGCACGAGTGGTGACTAGGGAAGGTTAGACGATCGCCGATTTTCGGATCAAAAGCTTTTATTCCGGTTTTAAAGACAAAGTCCGGGAATGTACGACGTGGCTGAGAGTCCCTGGGGGGATGTGCGATATAGTACGGTTTTAACATTAAGGGGCTCCCCTTGGCTTAGAAGGTGTTAAAATGCTAATGCTAGCTAATGCTAAACAATGTTAACGCTAATGCAAACAAATGGTAATGATAATGCAAAAAATGCTAAAGCTAATGCTAATAAAATGCTAATGCTAAAATGCTAATGCTAAAATGCTAAAAATTCTAATGCTGATGTTATTGTTAATGCTAAAAATGCTAATGCTAACACCAACCGCTACACAAGGTTGCACACACTTAGCGAGATGCAGGCACACTTAAAATATCTTGGACATTTTCTTTTCTAGTTACACATTAAAACCCAGATTATAGTAGGGAATTCACAGAATATTCGAGTACTCGAGTATTCGAGTACCAAATCACTATTCGAGTACTGTACATCAAAGTCGAGTATTCGCCAATATTCATTTTAATAAGGATAATAATAATAATAATAATAATAATACTATATATATATATATATAATATATATATATATATATATATATATATATATCTTTTTTTTTTTTTTTTGCCGTGACAATATTTCTACAGCAGACATGCAGCTGTGAGCTCTGGTGTTAGTATTTCTCCCAATCCATTCACGGTTGATTGTTTTCAAATCATATCACACTGTAGCTTATGTGATGATGTGCCATCAAGGCTGGCCCGTCACCAGAGATGGCACATGTCACTCAGTGAGTGTAGGAGGAGAGAGGCACTCCAGAGAACAGCAGTACTCCAGAAAAGGCAAGTTCAATGCTCATTGCTGACAAAAGTGTGTATTTTAGGCTACTTTACTTACTATTGCTGAGTTCGGTACAGTAACAGTCACACTTTCCTCTTGCAGAGTATATCCAGTTTAGACACTCTTCTCTTTACAGTAGCTCTTGCGGACCGTGCATCCCCTCAACTTGTGTTGATGTCATGCTTCATATTCAACTTTATATTATCTTATCCAATAAAGGTACACACGTCCAGAGTTTTATTTATGATAACAGGTCGTGAGATTCGCGACACGGATTGGAGTGGAATTGATGATGATCTTGTAAAGCTTGTATGTTACTGTATAGCATGTAATCATAACACATCTTAGCCTTGTCTGTTGTATTGGTCACACCAGCCTTCATTAACATTGGAAGGAGTCTCGGTACATATTAATGAATGGTCTGTTAAGTATTCATGTGATCTACAGTTGTGCATCGCCCAAGTGAGCTCAGAGATCGGCCTCAAGGATTAACTTTTTCGGACTGTGTGCTGCCTGCTGTCGGCTGTGGTCAGCCTTTTAGCCTGGAATCCAGCCGGGTACTATACAAATATGATGCCTGTGTGCGAGTTGTGTAAACCTACCGGTACCTTCACAAAGCTGAAGGAGGACATCTCTTGCCTGAAGACTGAACTAGCTCAGAAAAGTAAAATGGTAATGGACTTTTCTACACTTGCTACAGTCCAGGCGAAACCCTGCGACCCTGCATCCCCGCAGAGCCGCGGTGAACGGCCGATGCTGTCTCCCCCACAGAGCCTTGGGAAGTGGCCAGCGGCAGTAACCGGGCCTGGACCAGGCTCCAACAATTGCATTCCCTCGCAGCGCCGCGGCGAGCGGCCGTTGGAAGATAACCCCGGTGCCAGCGGTTCTGTCCGGCATGGTGTGAGTTCTTCGGGTCCACATCAGTGTGCAGACAGGCCGGTATTCCGACACTAAAACTAACCCTAACTCTACCCCTAACCCTAAACTTAACCTCAGTAACCGTGCCTCAGTAACTAACCTGCCAACGCTAGTCGGAACAGCGTCCCGTCGGGATAGTGAGCGGACCCAGAGTTCTTCGCCTGCCTCTCCTCCATCTTTGAGTGCTATGACGGATGGTGTCACAACCAATTCGGTCCCTCCTTCCAGCGGTACGCCAGCTAAACTGGCCGTGTACAACGGAGGCTGTAAACAACCTCAGTTTCTTCTGATAGGAGACTCTATGGTCAAGTTTTTGGAGCAACCGAATGGTATCACATACTGTTTAGGGAGGGGTCGTTTTTTATTGAGGGGTGTTACTGGAGAAAATGTATAAGCCCCTTTATAAAATGCCATGACCCTCCCTCTCAATTGGGGGAAAAATCAATGACCCTCCCCAAGCATTAAAATAAAAAAGATTGACCCTCCCCTACAACATGATATTTACAGTAAAATTATGCCTAAAACCTAAACTTGGGTGGGCATTGCGAATTTTATTTTCTTTCATTCTTTTTTTACTGTAAATAATTAGGATTTTTTTTAGGGTTCAAAACGGGTGCGGGCGGCAGCAGCAATGAAAAATAATGAATAGGCTAATATGATGCATTGAGATCCCAGCTGCACTTCATCCCAAAAACACATTTCCAAATATAAACTAACACACCCTCCAAACTAAAGTAACATACAGTGAGTAGCCTACTGCTGCTAGTGTAAAAGTCAACGTGGACATCACAAAAAAGGTGAGAAGTTCTCACAGGTTGAGAACAGGTTATTTGACATCTAGGTTACAGATAAAACAATTGACACATGTGCACAACAAAGAGAAGGCTTGTAACAGCTGCCATTCATTTTGTGCTGTTGATTGCCTGTGATCAAATCTGGGTCAAATGCGCATTTTCAACGAGCGGTCGTTACATTTTTTTTTTAGCACCATTTCACTTTTTACTTTAGGGAGGGGGGATACAGTTCTGACAACCATTGTTGCTGCCTTACACAGCTCTCCATTGTTTTAGGAAAATACATTGTAGTATAAACACAGCCACTTTAGTTCATTCACTAACTGCAGTGACTGTGGGGCATTTCTAGGGATGGCACCTATAATAATAGTATTATTGAAAGGAACGCTGTAGTAAAATATATATAGGCCTATAAAAACCTGGACTATTTTTTTATTCAAAATCGCATGACCCTCCCTGACACTCAAATTAAAATAGCATCACCCTCCCCGAGATTAAAATCAAAATAGCATGACCCTCCCCTAAAATCCTCCTTGGGAGGGGGGGACCCCTCCCTTACCCGGTGCAAAAATTCTGGACTCTGGGTTGATCTCATTCCATCTCTCACTAACCGTAACCCAACTGCTCACACTATCATTGTTCATGCCGGAACGAATGATATCAGGCTCAGACAATCCACCACACTGTATAAGGACTGCAAGTTATTATTAATGACAATTAAGCATTTGGGCAAAACTAGCATTTTTTTCTGGCCCAATTCCTACACTTAGAAAAATAGTGAGAATTTCAGCCACCTATTTGAACTGCATTGTTGGCTCATTAGTTTCTGTGCAGCAAAGGGTCATGGCTTCATTAGTAACTTTGACTAATTTTGGACCAGATGTGACCTGTACAAGCCAGACAACCTGCACCTAAACCACAAGGGGACTAGCATACTTGCATCAAATATCAAAACCCAGTTACAAAGCTCCTGATGGGCCAGGAGGACAGGATCCAATAGCGACCTCTCCACCTCGCTCTATTTAAGTGTGCCTGCCATGCAATGGCAAAACACTACTGTAATCTGTCATACTTAAAGGGGCACTCCACCACTTTTCAACCTATGTTCATATAATTGGTCCTCACTCAAAATAGCTTTTTCTTTTTTTTTCTCTCAGAGGAGGGCTGTGGGCTGGTCAGAAACCCATCGTCTTGTGACATCATCGATTGCCAATCCAGCTTATAGAAACTGCAGGCTTTCAATTCCTGAAAAGTTGCAATTTTAAAGTGGAAGCCATTGTTCTCGCGATAATAAAAATCTAAATATTTTTTTCAAAAATATTGATTACATTTCTTTTTTGGAAAATGATAATGTCACAAGTCGATGGATTCTGAACTTCCCACAGCTCTCCTAGGAGACTTGGACTGAGTAGAATTTTTTTGTGATATTTTATCATGAACATTAGTGAGGACCTATTATATGAAGACAGGTTGAAAAGTGGTGAACTACTCCTTTAAGTGAGTAAGTAAGTAACTAGAAAAGAAAATGTCTAAGACATTTTTTAAGTGTGCCTGCAGCTCACTAAGTGTGTAGCGTTTGGTGTTAGCATTAGCATTTTTGCATTAACATTAACATCAGCTTTAGCATTATCATTAACATTTGTTAGCATTAGCATTTGTTACTTTTGGTACTTAGAGTACCAAAAGTTAAAAATACCCAAATGGTGGAAAATTACCTCACAATCAATGTAGTGGTGTAAAAGTACTAAGGGTGCCGGAAAAAATCGATATGAATCAGTTATCGGTTTCAATACTAGCGTGTGTGTGTGTGTGTGTGTGTGTGTGTGTGTGTGTGTGTGTGTGTGTGTGTGTGTGTGTGTGTGTGTGTGTGTTACAGTGTGAAAAACTGTACTGGTTGAAAAACCAGTAGCACTGAGAAAGGAGTGCTCGTTTTCTAGTTCACCATACCCCCCTACCACCTGCTCCCTACCTTTCCTATTGTTATCAATTCGCTTTGATAGTGACTGGTGTGAAATTCTGTGTAATCATGGCACCTGTGTAATTCTGCGTAATCAACACTAGATGGCGACAAATGTGACAAATTCACACACGGGAATGCACTGTTGTTGTTGCCTGGCTGCAAGCGTCAGACTCTTCACACACTACGTTTCACTTCGTTTTGGGAAAGCGTCTGACCCTTCGGAAGGAGATTCTACTTCTGAGGGGGCGGGCTAAAGTCTATTGACGTCTCACACACACCCACACACACACACACACACACACACACACACACACACACACACACACACACACACATTATATAGTATATTATGTGACCGCTCACAGTGGTTTGGAAAGTATATAATATGTATGTGCCACAGAGCAACATGAAAACTGAACAGTACTTGCGCCTCACTTCACTTAAATTTTTAAGCAAATGGGACTTCTTTAGGAAGTTAGAATCAGTTTAAAATTATTTGAGAATTTTCTGCTGCACAATGGGAGTCAATCCCCTTGTTGCAGTTCACTGTGTCCACTACGCTGTGCTGTGCTGTGCTGTGCTGTGCTGTGCTGTGCTGTGCTGTGCTGTGCAGTGGGGGAATATCTCTGCCAGGTTAGGATCCACCTACCTCTGGCCTGTAAAATTCATAGAAGCCAATTGGAATGAAATCTGCTCAAACATATACGGATACAGAACCATATATAGGCTATAATATGTTTTTATGTAATAAATACATGAATGTTTGAGCTGTTTATATTTCCTCTGTTAAAAGTATGTGCATTTCTACGCGCCTTTCACATTTCGCGCTGTGCTGTACTAAAAGCCCTGTGTTCAAATGTTAGTCTCAAATGTTTACAACTTGTAAAAGTACAAAACTGAGGGGTTTGTATTGGAGGAAGAGGAATATATAATCCTATAGTTGCACCACGAGGACACTAGACATGAGGCCGGGGCGATTTGGCAAACTACTTTTGCCATGTAGCTTGTAGCTTATGTATACATTTCTTTGGGGATCGCTTCGCTGTAGCTTTAGCTATATTTAATCGAATGTAACTTTTAACTTAGGTAACTACATTTTCCAAGTAGCTTGCCCATCACTGACTATACACTAGGAAAAGTCTAGATGATATGTATCGAAGGGACAGCCGGCACGTGGACACACTAGGGCTGTCAAGGACTGCTCCGCAACCTATGGACTTTGACAGTCATTTCCCGGTTTAGAGGATTTATGTTTAGTTCTTTGACTCTGTGTTATGTTCTGTGTCTAGATCTGAGTTCTGTTAGTCTGTTAATTCCCCAGTTATTAATTGTATACAGCTTATGTTGTAGCAATGTTTGGGGCCTTCCCGTCTGCCCTTGTAGATTACTAGATTACCGTAACATTCAATGTTGCTCCTATTTTGAATTTAAAGTCAAATGCTTATATTAGTTTGACTTGATTAAGATTAAGTGTAGTTTGACTTGTGTAGCGGTTGGGTCTGTGGGACCACCAACCAAGTTTGAGACCAGTAACATGTTGGGAACTGGAGTTATGGCTCTTTAAAGCCCAGCCAATAGGGAGACAGAGGGGGCGGGTCTTCAACAATTACAGCTCGTCCCTATTGGCTGGAAACAGTCGTTGAGCGTATTAAAGTTTAAATCACGTTGCTAGGCAAAAGTATGCCAGAGTAATGTGGCACCAAAGTTTCTTTATTTATTTATGTTTTATTTATTTTTTTATTCCCCATTGAAAGTCAATGGCGTATTTGGGCGTTGTTTTTAGAGAATTACGTTGTCATGGTAACACGTATCAGCAAGAAATGTAATAGCACACCATTCCCGGCCGAGCCACACGTTTTGATGTATATATTGCGGGGGTGGCGTAAATCGGCAGGCACACTTGATAATGTTGTTGTTTAAATGCCAATTTTATGATTCCATGTCTGTCCTCTCTCTACAGCTCTGCATGTAAGCGCAGAACGACCGATTCGTGTGACCGGATACCAAGGGAGAAAAGTTACAATCCCCTGTCCCTACCAAGAGGGCTATGGGTCTGACTACCAGAACTACCTGTGTAAAGGAAACTGTGGCTATGCTGCTGACATTCTTATTGAGACAAGAATTGGTGTGTCTGATAAGATTAAAGTAGGCAGATACTCTATTCGTGACTATGCTGAGCACAGAGTATTTCTTTTCACCATCTCTGACCTTCAGCTCAGCGATGCAGGACAATACTGGTGTGGAGTGAGTAGGACAGGGACAGACCTCTACACTGAAGTACAGCTGGAAGTAAGAGGTAAGAGTTATACCGCTTTACCATGATTGTTGTTGACTTCAATAAAGACATGAACAGTTTATAAACTGATTTAATCCACTAGAGCAGGGATACTCAAAGAGCTGAGCCTGTGAGCCTCATTTCAAAAATGGCAAAGGGCCAAGGGCCAGTTGATAAAATGAAAACATTAATGATACTTGATAACTTCTGTCTTTCATTGGCATTTTATTTAGTCGATCTTAACAACTGACACCGTTTTCTCGCAAATTAAACATAGTAGTATTGAAATTGCATGAGATGGTAAACTAAAAGCCAGCGCATATGCCCATTTTGGGTTAAAGTGCCGGTTCTCTGCATCAACATTTCTGAATAAAAGTGTAAACCAGTGGACTCTGTGGGTTCCCATTGGGGTGTCTAAATTGACCCATACAAGTCTGTAACTCTGACTGTGTACAAATGGACAGGTTCATTTGTTTTCATTTATACACTGTAGGAGTTAAGGGGAGACCTTAAAATGTAAAAGTTTGAGAAACACTGGTGTAAACCATAGCTGTTTTTGTTTGTCTCTCAGAATGCAGCATTAGAACCCTTCTTGAGATCAGCCCAGAAGAGGACGTCTATGAGGGAGACACGCTGAGTATCTCCTGCCGCGTCATGGACTCTGAATGCCTCTCAACCACATACAACCCCAACCTCTTCCTGCTCCAGGGGAACAATCAGCTTGGCCGTGGATACACCAAGATCACCCATAGAATGATTGTACTGGCCAAACACTCTGGAGACTTTGAGTGCAGATTAAATATGGAAAACATAGCGAAGGTCTCAACAAAAACTGTGTCAGTTACTGGTAAGTGGAATGGAGAAGGATAGCTGTGTGTGTGTGTATGTGTATACAGTACAGTATGTGGGGGAATATATTTGTTGCGTGTGTGCGTGCAGTTCTGTAAATGAAACTCAGCACATGATGCATGATATTCTTTGTCAAGCAGCTAATCTTTTTTTTATGATGACTCCACAGAACTGTTTTCCAAGCCAACGCTGACCATGTCGCCTGCTGAGGTCTTTTATGAGGATAAAATGAATCTAACATGTAAAAGTCAAAGCTACGCCTCTGAGAGACTGCGTCGGGAGGACATAACATATACCATTGAGCCACCGGAAAGTGGACTGAGCCAACAGAGGGAGGACGGCGTGTTCTCTGGGAAGGCACCTCCATACAGCTTGATATACTCCTGTACGGCAAGAGCCAAGGGTATTGTGAAGTACAGCAACACCTTGACCGTTAGACCAAAAGGTATGAATTCTGAAATGCTCTTTATTTCTGCACGTTGTACAGCTTAAAACTGAGCTTTTTAGAATTTAGTCGAAGAACAGAATTGTTGTCACTCCGGATCGGATGTCTTCGATGTAGTCTTACTGACAGTGGTGGAAAAAGTACTAACATGTCTTACTTGAGTAAAAGTATCAATACTGCAATATAGCAATACTTTGTTACGTAAAAGTAAAGTAAAAGTCCGGAATTCATAAAGTACTTAAGTAAAATTAAGCAAGTATTGGCTTCAAAATGTACTTAATGTACCAAAAGAAAAAGTACAAATTGTTTGAAAATAGCAGATCTACAAGTTTCTCCCTAGGCCATTATCAAATAGCATAGGTGGATTAATGTATATTTTTTATCTGCAAAGTAACTAGTAACTCAAGTTTTCAAATAAATGCAGTGAAGTAAAAGTACAATATTTGGATCCGAGATTTAGTGGAGTAGAAGTAAAAGTATTGAAAATCATGAAAATACTTGAGTAAAGTACAGTACTTAAGTAAATTTACTTAGTTACTTTACACCACTGCATGTAATATGTATGTATGTCCACACTTGACCCATTGGCCATGCTTCGCGGGACGCTTTATGAAATGAACTCACTTCACACTGGGTGTGATTTTTTTCTTTCATGTTCAGGTTCAGTGATGCTCGTGGGTGGTGGTGGACGGTGCTCTGGCAGGGTGGAGATCTATCACAACAACATCTGGGGAACAGTGTGTGATGACTCCTGGTACCTGAGTGATGCTGAGGTGGTTTGCAGAGAGCTGGGCTGTGGGCCGGCACAGGATGCTCCTAGAGGTGCCCGTTTTGGCCCAGGGACTGGTTCAATCTGGATGGATGACGTGCAATGTTTAGGAAGTGAAAGGTCTCTCACTCAGTGCCCACACAGAGGATTTGGTGTACATGACTGTGATCATGGTGAGGATGCTGGTGTGATCTGTACAGGTAAGAATGGATGTCATCTATCTATAAATTAGGGAAATATGAGTCTGCAAGTCTGCGTGTCTGCGTGTCTGTGTGTCTGTGCTGACGTCATCCAATGGGAAAACCCTTGAGAAAACATTTTTGTATATTTAAAAGAGTCCAGGTCCAACACTCTTTCTTTCTTTCTTTCTTTCTTTCTTTCTTTCTTTCTTTCTTTCTTTTCCTGTGCCATCCAGACTATAAATAAACGTGTAAGGCATAAGCAATTAAGCCTGCACACAGGTAAGGACGAGTAAGACAGGAAAGGACTAGGTTTTGTATAAAAAATAAAATAAAAAAAGGTCTGGGTCTAACTCTCCTGCCTTGTCCAACATTCAAAGCTCCTACGTCTGGCTTTGTCTTTTTCTATGTTTGGATGTACGTAATCAGAGGTGGAAAAAGTACTAACATGTCTTACTTGAGTAAAAGTATCAATACTACAATATAGCAATACTCTGTTACAAGTAAAAGTCCGGAATTCAAAATGTACTTGAGTAAAAGTACGAAAGTATTGGCTTCAAAATGTACTTAATGTACCAAAAGAAAGGGTACAAATTGTTTGAAAATAGCAGATCTACAAGTTTCTACCTCTGCTATTTTCAAAAAGCCTAGGTATAACATAGGGCTAAAGTGAATTAATGTATGTTTTATAATATAATCAAAACTATAATCAAAAGTTTTCTAATAAATGCAGTGAAGTAAAAGTACAATATTTGGATCCGAGAAATAGTGGAGTAGAAGTAAAAGTATTGGAAATCAGAAATACCTAAAGTACAAATACCTTTTTTTTTTTTTTTTTTACTGAAGTACAGTACTTACTGTAAGTAAATGTACTTAGTTACTTTACACCGCTGTACGTGTAATACGTACGTATGTATGTCCACACTTGACCCATTGGCCATGCTTTGCGGGACGCTTTATGAAATGAACTCATTAAAAGCCACTCACTTCACACTGGGTGTGATTTTTTTCTTTCATGTTCAGGTTCAGTGAGGCTGGTGGGTGGTGGTGGACGGTGCTCTGGCAGGGTGGAGATCTATCACAACAACATCTGGGGAACAGTCTGTGATGACTCCTGGGACCTGAAAGATGCTGAGGTGGTTTGCAGAGAGCTGGGCTGTGGGCCGGCACAGGATGCTCCTGGAGGTGCCCGTTTTGGCCCAGGGACTGGTTCAATCTGGATGGATGACGTGCGTTGTTCAGGAAGTGAAAGGTCTTTCACTCAGTGCCCACACAGAGGATTTGGTGAACACAACTGTGTTCATGGTCAGGATGCTGGTGTGATCTGTACAGGTACGAATGGATGTCATATCTGTCATTTCAAATACTTTTGTGTATATTTTAAAAGAGTCCAGGTCCAACACTTTCTTTCTTTCTTTCTTTCTTTCTTTCTTTCTTTCTTTCTTTCTTTCTTTTTTTCTTTCTTTCTTTCTTTCCTGTGCTAACAGGGATAGGCCCAGTTTGCCGCCTGTCAGTCAATTAAGATGGGGGGTGGAGATTAATGACATCAACTGCACTCTGCCAAGGTGCTAACTTGCGCCTTGTATATCAAATTGTTTATAACATTTTGTATATCAAATTTCTTCTCAACGTCTTAGGAATCAAATCAAACTAGACATACTGTTCCTACATGGTGTTCGCATGGAACACCATGTATGGGCATAACGATCTACCGGAGGGATACGCCAACATGGAACATCACATATTGACATAAAGATCTGCCCAACAGGCACTCCAACATTACTTCTAGTTGGGGGCCTTATGGAGATAGAATGGTAATTTTGTGCTAATCAGTCTAAAAGTGCCAAATTCTGCACAGATGTAGCCCAGGGCTTGCTCTAATGATTTAGCTAGGGCGCCCGAGTCGGCGACCTTCGGGGTCGCCACAGCAGCCAAATCAAGATGGGCTCCAATCGACTTTCTATACAGGAGGAAAATACCCAGAAAAACATTTCTTTTCTGGGTATTTAAGTAGGATGTGAGGGGTCTAACTAGGGGTTTGTCATGATGCAGAATGTATTGCAAGCATTTGTTTTGCAAAAAAAAAAAAAAAAAAACATTCCTTGGGCTATAAATGGCCCCAGAAAATGATGTTTTAGTGCCTGATCAATCTCTCTGTCTAACGCTTCATTCTAGCTTCTCTCCTGGCTGTGCGGCTGCTCTGCTGTCTACCTGCTGTCTGCTGCTGATGTTTTGCAATCCCACCACCTCCCCAGCATCCATCCACCTGTAGGCTCTGTTTCTACATCCCCTATGGGGGTCTTAATTCATTCCCTGTAATTCTATTTGGTATATAATAACTTATCTAAAATGTGTATGCTTACAGGGAATGAATGACAAGAGTCCAGACGCCAAACTATGCTTCATATATCATGCTCATGCTATGCTTCATATTTCAGTAAATAAATGCTCAATAAAATATATTCTGATTAATCCAAGAGTTGCATGAAAAGTTAAATATTTCAAAAACTACAAAAGATTTAAAGTGGGTGTTGTCATTTATATCAGGTTGCACTTGTTGGTGGTGATGTCACCAAGAACACTGCTCCCTCACTGGCTAAAGGCACTGCCTTTGTACTGTCGGACAGTTTTGATGAGAATTGTTGGTCACGTTGTTGGTGACGTCACCATCAATACATGTGACCTGATATAAAAAAGGGTGATGTCATAATATTGAGGCATACTGTATATAAGGGTTATGCCCGTAGCAAAGCATATGCCAGATTGGCATAGATGTGCTCTTCCGTAGACATGCTGGCGTCCATTAGGCGCTGAAACGTCTGCGGGACTGGGTACTGGTCGGGGGTAGTGGCGTTATTCAGGCGACAGAAATCGCTGCATGGGCTAGTGGCGTTATTCAGGCGACAGAAATCGCCACATGGGCGCCACCCACCGTCGGCCTTAGTAACCATGTGCAGGGGGAAGCCCATGTGCTGTTCGAGCACCGCACAATGCCGAGGCGTTCCATGGTCGAAAACTCCTCCCTGGCGATCGCAAGCTTGGCCGAGTCAAGGTGCTGGGCCCTGACGTACACTGGGGAGCCCACGAAAGGGCATCGACCAGGAGACAGTCTTTAACATCCACCAGCAGGCTGAAAGCACAGAGGAAGTCTGTGCCCAGGAGCGGCGTGGACAAAGCAGCCATAACAAAGTCCCAGCTGAAACGGCGCCCGCCAAAACACACCTCCACATGCCTGGTGCCGTAGGTACGTATAGGTGTGCCGTTGGCCGCGTCCATCTGGGGCCCGTGTCCATCGGCCATGGTGTCCACGGCTTGAGCTGGCAGGATGCTGCGTTGAGCGCCCAAGTCTTCCAGCAGCCGCCGACCAGACAAGGAGTCTGTGATGAACAACAGCTTGCAGTCACGGCCGGCGCCCATAGCTGCTAACGAGCACCGGCCCTGGAGTTTCCCTGTGGCTTGAAACTGCACGGCTTACGGCACTGCTTGGCCTTGGCCCCAAACCTGGCATGGTATTAGCAGAGCCCGTCGTCAGGTTGGCGGCGGGCTGTCACTGCAGCCGCAGTGTCTGAGTAGTCATCCATGGGCGGGGGTGGTGTGCTCTGGTTAGGGCAGCAGGGCATGCACAAACTGCTGGCGGTTGGCCAGGAAAACCCTGTCTGCTTCAGCAGCCAGGCCACGATAATCCTTGGAGGAGGCAAGGTGGGAACTGGCCAGTGCTGTGCGTACAGGCGCTGGAAAAGGTGTGTAAAAAGAAAGGAGGGGTAAGCTGATCCTAGCACAGCAAGCATTTTTGAAGCGGTGAAGGCTGCTTCCAAGGTGTGGCTTTGTCTGTCCCGTACATGTCTGACCATTGGATTGGTCAATTTTGTCTGTTCCGTACATGTCCCGTGCATGCAGAATTGAGGATTGGTCAAGCTTCACATGACAATTTGGCCCTCCAGACAAAATCATTCATTCGTCGGCGACGTTGTCTTCGTTGTCCGACATGTCGGTATTCACTCACGGGGTCACCAGTGTAAGTTAAGAAACAGCGAGACGAGACAGTAGTCGTATACGAGTCGAGATAGTTTACTTATCTCCCCATAAATGTGTACAACGTACAATATCTGAGTGCATGTAGCTTAACTGCAGAACAACAATAACATAACCCCGGAAACAGAAGTCATTACCACTCTAACCACCCGCTCTCTTAAAGGCACAGTACCTCTTTGGTGAGTGTCTATAACTAACAGTCTGTCAATGTGGGTCACCACAATGTCATAATATTGAGGCATACAGTACAGTATATAAGGGTTATGCCCGTATATGCATGCCAAATGGGCATAGATAGGCATAAATGTGCATTATGTCCGATAAGCTTGAGGATTGGTGGATTGATGAGCTTAACATGCCACTTTGACCAGACTATAAGTAGGCCAATTTCCATGATTGGTAAGGTTTCACTTACTTTAAAACAGGTGAAGCGGGCGCAAACCTCTAGTTATATTCTGACTATGGTTTGTCAAATTTCTTAAGAAGTCGACATGGTCCACAGACAGTAGTACATTTACAGTACATACAAGAGCAGCAGATATGAATGACCTTCATGAGACCGTCTAGGCTAGAGCAACCTTCATTCAGGTTTCAGCCCCAGCTCATTGCTACCATATCCCTCTCCTTTTCCCATCCAGATCATAATGGTAAATGGACTGCATCTATATAGCGCTTTACAATGTACTTAACATTCAAACATTTACTCAAACACTGACGGAGGAGAAAACCATACAAGGCAGAGCATTGATTCTAGTTGTTTTCTCCATTAGATTTCTTTTCACCTTTTTCAACTTTTATTACTTGGGATGGTAGAAAGATGAGGCAGACAAATAAAATGTATTTTGACAAGTAATAAAAGTTGAAAAAAGTGAAAAGAAAGCACTTTAATCTAATGGAGAAAACAACTATAATCAATGCTCCGTGGATAAACAGGAAGTAGTGGTAGGGTGTGACTAAAAGGGATATGGCGCCCTCTATCTTGCAATGCACTACTTTGTGCAAAAGGAGAATTTACCTTTTTTCTAATAAAAAGTGCTTGTATAAGATGAGGCTGAAAATTACCACCTCAGAATGAAATACTGTGGGTAAATTATACATTTCCTGAATCCCTAGGGTCTTGTCAGTATTCTAGTTTTTGTGTTTTATGTCTATGATCTTTCTTGATGCCACAGTACAAAAAAAAAAGATATAGTTTAAGCGGAAATTGTGGGACAAATTGTGTTATTAAAGTTTTGAAGAGCTCCAGTGACCACTGTACTTATCATACATATTCACAAAGGGGCTTAAATTAAAGCTCTAATTGTCTAAAATTATACCAAACATATAATATAAAACTTTGCAATGTCCTGAAAATGAGTTAATACCAAGATATGCAGTCTTTTGTCAAGAGCTCCGTCTCTCCACTGGCATGAACATGCATGCATTGCATTAAAGTGTCAGTAGTTAGTTCTGGGCTCTGGGCTCTGTATGTACCTGGGTTGCTATGTCTGCTTTTAATAAGCAATTATTGTCTTTTAAAAAATAGTATAGTTGCTTATTGGGCTTACTTTTTAATATTATTTTAAACCAGTGGTTCCCAAATCTTTCATGTAAAGGGCCCCAGATTAACATATTTGTCCACAGTCGCAGACCCCCATCTGAAAATATGTGGTGCCAGGGACCACCACACAGATTTATGTCGGTGAAATGTTTCAAAAATATTCTAAATATTTTTTTCCCTCAATAGTTTTTAAATAGCAAATATACAAGCTCACAATATGTCGCAATGTGACACATTGTGAGCTTGCTGATCTGCTATTTTCAAATGTAAAGTATAGCCTAGTTGCTTCTGTTGGTCTTTGGCAAAATCTGGCAACAGACAATTCCTGTACAGCACTTTGGTCAATTTTGGTTGTTTTAAATGTGCTTTATAAATATGGTTTGATTTGATTTGATTGATTCCCTGTCACTTCCTTACTTGGGAGGAAGTGAAAAGATGTTTTGTCCTCTGTAAAAGAAAATGGCACCCTCCATAGAGAGGGCCAGGAATAACGTGAATAGAAATACTCTGTTAATAGCAGACGCATTGTGAGCTTGTAGATCGGTTATTTTTCAAATGGCCAAAATATATACAGTATAGGGCTTAATGTATGTTTTAAACAGATGGGTCAAATGCTGTCTGCCACGTTAGTAGTTACACGTGTATTTGCTCTACCCCCCATAGAGATAGATTACTTAGTTAGTAGTCTAACCTAACGCGGCACATTCTATGCTCCCGGCGGATCTCACCGGGTCCTCCGGCGTCTCAAAATGACGTGGAGGATGACATGACTCCTGCTGCTGTCCGCTTTGAGTAAATGAGGAAGTGATCCGTGGTGGAAAACGAGTGATAAATCATAGCAATTTTATAATTATAATGGATAAGCCTAAACAAACCAGTTCACATGAACAATACTGATGTAAAATAAGATATCTGAACAGCTACATTTATTTATACAATTAAAATGTCATGATCCAGCACAGTCATAGGGGGGTTTGCCCAGGCTTATTTTTCTTCCGATCGTCTTTCCGAGGCTACTTAGGACGTGTGGTTTCAACATCTGAACTTATTTCTGCATGCAAATGCCTTGCATGCAGAAGGTTGGTGCATCAAATGCTACCTGCAGTTGTTTTCAGCACAAGCATAAAACCATAAAATAAGGTTGACTTGTATAGTTTGGGTCTCTGAACATTGTCTGATATGGAGCCATCCCAAAATGCCCCTCTTTGATGGCTATTTTCATATCCACCATTACCAAATAAGGTATTTTAAATCATATCTCATGAACCAAGCATGATAATAGAAACTATGTGATGTCTACACCTATGTTTTGATGGCCAAGGATTACAATGATATCATGTACAGCATCATAAACTGTCCAGGTGAATAGTATCACAGTATTTTATGTCTGTTGCATACATGTTAGAGGCCAATTTGTGTTTTTACCTATAATTCCACCGATTAGTGTAAAACGTTCTATGCACACTTCCCAGAGGCATTCCCGAGGGAAGTAGGCGTGCTGGGGGGGGCGGCCGCACCCTCTCCCCAGGTCCCACCGCACCCCCACCGGCCCCCCCTAAAGGGGGGTTGGGGGAAAAATATTGTCCCTCGGCAAGTAGAGGCTCTGACATCAGTGGCATGAAGTAGGGGCTATTTGGCTACTTCTATTTCCAGTACAATTTCAAAATAAACATGTGTTGAATGATCGATTGTAGACAAAAAGAAAAAAAAAAGGGGGGGGGGGAAGATTTTCTTTTCTATTATCGTTATCATCAATATTGGCCATCGTCTTCAGTTTCAAAGTGCTTTATTTATGAACAAATTGTGCAACAAGAGATCGATACAATTAGGCTACTAGGCTACAAGCTTAAGCAGATAGCCTCTGTAAATTTTCATTACTATAACCAAAAGAGACGGGTGTGTTCACTGTGTTGCCAAATTTTGCGAGAGGAATAAGTAACTAGGTCTATGAAAACAAGGCCTAAATAAGTGAATATAGGCCATGTGAGCTCTTTAAACCGTCGGCTATTTGAAAGTGGCCGAGCCGATCTACAAGCTCACCGCAACCACCAATATTTACAAGCAACTTTACATAAAAACAAGCTCAACGTGGCTTATAATACAGTAATAATCAGACATGGCAACACTCACCGTGTGCTGTTCCTCCACTATTCTACAGTCACTGAGACTAGCGGGTGTCTGGCTGGGGGATACGTTTGGCTATGCTGCTCGCTAACGCTGCCTGCTATGGCAGTTGCAACCACCAGTCTAAAAACAGTCTGATGTATGGGACAAACAACAACAAGCAGACTTCTCCTGGACGTGTTCTCCATGTTACAACAACAGTGCGCTCCGCACTGCACAGCTAGCGATAGCGATCGATCATCGAGCTCATAGAGAGAGAGAGAGAGAGAGAGAGAGAGAGAGAGAGAGAGAGAGAGAGAGAGAGAGAGAGAGAGACTGATCTTGATCGTCTCGGTGTGTCCAACGGTATGAGAGAATGAGGACATACTGTATGCTTCACTGTCTTCACATGAGCGTCACATATTGTGAAAACAAATCCCCTATATTTTATATATATTTTTTCTCCATGTCTTTGATTCGCGGGACATCAGTGCCGTTTTACGGGACGCGGGACAGACGGTCCCTTTTCGGGACTGTCCCGCGAGATGCGGGACGGGTGGTCACCCTAGGACCGATGCGTGGGTTGTGTAGCGGACACATTGTATGGGTCTTTAAAATAGCCAATCTAGAAGTTCACAACGCAGTGCGAAGCGACTCGTTGTGAGCTTGTAGATCTGCTATTTTCACTACTACTTGTTTGGGTACCCTAACGTTTAATATCTCTTGGTTCACGAGCTAAAAAGTTCCAAGAACCATCATGCTTGCTGTTGTAAACAGTGGTGTAAAGTAGATTAACTGAAAAGCTCTGGGAACTGAATGGTTATATGAAACTGGAACATGTTGTCTGTCTGTTGGTACCAAGAAATCCATCTAATATAGACTATATCTTGCTGGCTGGTGCATGTGGAGAGGCAAAGGGAAAGCCGTTCCCGATTGTGTTACATTTAGCTAAAAAATAGACTGTGGAAACCCGAATAAAACACGATCAAAACCGCATAAAATCATTTTCGTGTGCATGAGGAGTTTACCTACTGTAAATTAGTTCCTGCGGCTATGCCCAGAGGCCAAGGAAAAGTATGTACAGTATGTTCTTCGATATTACTCCTTCAGATTTTATCCAAAAATCACACAAATCAGTACGCAGTATCTCTACAGTGATGTAATCATGACGGATTTGTCCGATATCATATAATATCTAATCGGCTAACATTGGATTCCAAAGTTTGCAGGATTGCTAATTTTTGATCAAAATGCCTCAAATCATGAACGCAGCCTGTGATGTGCGTGAAACTTTGCATACACATTCCCACACTAGGTCAAGGAACAGATGCCACCCTTCTCACATTGGCCTGTTATAGCGCCACCAGCAGGTCAACTTTTGCATAACACATTTTTGGAACAAAATGCCTCAAATCACGCATGCAGCGTCCGATTGCCGTGAAAGGACCAAGAACACGTGGCACCCTTTTCACATTGGCCTATTATAGCCATCAGGAGGCAAAACAAAAAGTTTTCCTTTGATTTCTTTTCCCACTTTTCTTGCTTTTTCTGCTTTTTTCCGCTGCTTTTTTCCTTTCCTACTTTTTCCTGGCTTGGCCACTTTATCGCTGCTTGCAGGGTCATGAGTCGTTCACTAATGCTTACTGTATATGGAGATATGCTGTGAGACCCCAAACATTCTTACTCAGTTATTCGTGTGAAAGAAAATCCTATGACATCTATCACATCTGACATCATTCATACAATCCCTTGTATGCCCATACATGGAGATTCCTGTCTGAACCAGCCACACAGATATGGGCTGTCTTCCTCCATATATGGGCATTCCCATATGAAGTCCTATTAGATATGGGCTTAATATTGATGACATCAGGGATCTACCTATATGGGCATAGAGTGGTTCCCTTGACATCACAACATACAATCCCTTTTATGCCCATACATAGAAATCACAGTGATGTGTCAGGGGAACCACAGTGTCAGGCGTTATCCCTGCTCTGAGTACCTAACATCACTGTGATGTCTACTGTGATGTCACCTGTGATGTCACAGTGATGTGTCAGGGGAACCACAATGTCAGGTATTACCCGACGGACGGACGGACGGATGGATAAGGTCAAGATGTGACGTTCTGACAGTAAACTTCGTTCAGCAAAATGGAAACACATGATTCCAGAGGAAGCCGGTCATGGGTGAACAAAGACCATCCCAGACTGGAGATTTTAAATTTCCGGGAGGTCCCGGTGAGCCCACAATGTGCACGAGCATGGAGCGTGCGTGTACCTGTTCAAAATCGGTTCCATTCAAACTGTTCACTAGATCCCATATTCTGGAGGATGATTGCTCTGCCATTGGCTAGTCTGCTGTCAGGCTAACCAGTCAGTAGGCTAGTCAGTTAGTGGTGCACGGATGGGCTCTGAGTGTCATCCAAATCCGCCTGCAAAATTCATTTACCGGACATTATCCAACCACATTAATTACGGTATATAATCCAGTTTACAGAATAACTGCAATCCGCATCTTCCATAATATCAAATTATTATTATTTTCAGGTATTCCCAGTTTTCTTAGTTGTGCGATCACAGAAATGGATTCATTTAGCTTACAGAAGGTATGTTTTCTTTTTTTTATGAATTGGTGCTGCACTGCGCTGAACATACGGAGGTTGCTTGTATACCTACACACAAACGAAGGAGGAAGTAGCCAGAGTGCGATCGGCAAGGAAGCTGGA
>NC_137822.1:56987837-57027837 GCF_963921795.1 Nannobrachium achirus
CAGTTGTCTCTGTCCTGTCTTGTTACAGATCCACTGTTTATGCCAAACATCAGCCTCTTCACCTCCATCAACGGGGTTTCTGAGGCCCAGCAGCAGGGGCTGGGGGTGATGGAGGGTTCCAACTTCACCATTACTTGCTCCATCCAGCCACAGTACCCTGGAGGCTCCTTCCACCTCAACTTCACTGGACCCAACACAACACACACCTACACCCTGACCGCTGTCAATCACTCTGCTGACTTCCTGTTTCCTGAAGCAAACCACACCCACCAGGGGAACTACAGCTGTTTCTATCACATCAATGTTTCTAATCATAACTTATCCTCTGAGAGTGAGGTGCTCTCTGTCACTGTCACAGGTAACCTGAATGGAAGGACAGTGTCTTAACCTGAACACAGTGTGTCATCACTGGACAGCTGGTCTCAGATCTGTTTTTATTTCCATTCAGTGTTCATTAAGTCAATATGTTGTGAAGAGTATGACACAATGTGGTCCGTCATGGTAGCCTCGCATAGCCAGACAATATCATTGCGTGGATTATAGTCTGGTTCTTCTCAGTGGTATTTGTTTTTCCAGACTGGGGCGTTACAAAAAAGATTCAAACAGACTCTATTGGTTTGACCTACAACCAATCAGAGTAGCGAAACGGTGATACACCCGCCCTACGTTTACATACTGGGCCCTGGTTGGTGTCAGTGTTGTGTTCTTTCCCCAAGGGGCGGTTTAAAAAATATTCAAACATAGAACCAATCAGAGTAGCGCAAAGGTAATATGCCCACCCTACATTTGCATACTGTGCCCTGGTTGGTTTCGTATGAGCTAAACCCGCCCTACATTTGCATACTGTGCCCCTGGTTAGTTCCTCACGACTTGTGAGCCGTGACATATTTGAATAACTGAGCAGGGCCAGCCAGACCTAATCTGTCAAGGGCGATATTTCTTTGCAATGGCAGATTTATCCGGCTACATGAGGCTACCGTCATTGTACTACTGTTTGTTTAGGACCAAATAGGTCTCTAATTGTGGATCAAAGCAGAACTCTGTCTCAATATTACACCCAGAGGGTCTAAGATACACCCTGCTGTAGCCCTAATAGACCAGGACTATGAGGTGTAAATTAAATCCGGCTGTAGTGAACCTGGACCAATCAGTTCTATCTTTTTACAGATCTGCTGAATCCAAACATCACAATATTCTCCTCCACAAACGGGACTTCTGAGGACCAGGAGGTGATGGAGGGTTCCAACTTCACCATTACTTGCTCCGTCCAGCCACAGTACCCTGGAGGCTCCTTCCACCTCAACTTCACTGGAACCAACACAACACACACCTACACCCTGACCGCTGTCAATCACTCTGCTGACTTTCTGTTTCCTGAAGCAAACCACACCCACCAGGGGAACTACAGCTGTGTTTACCACATCAATGTTTCTAATCATAACCTCTCCTCTGAGAGTGAGGTGCTCTCTGTCACTGTCACAGGTAACCTGAGTTAAATGCACTCTGTCTGTCTGTCTGTCTGTCTGTCTGTCTGTCTGTCTGTCTGTCTTGATTAAAGGCTACATATCATGATCAAGGAAAACATTAAAAATGATATAACTTCTGGACCAGTGCCCCCTGGTGGTTAAATAACAGACACTCGCTGTGGACCACGATTTTCAAATGTGTTCTATTAAGGCCTATTTTCTTTTTAGAGACCAGTTTACAGTGACTGGTTAGGGTTAAGGTTAGGTTTAGTTTGACTAAGGTTAGGTTAGGGTTAAGGTTAGGTTTAGGCATAGTTATACTGAGGTTAGGGTTAGGTATAGTTTTACTGAGGTTAGGGTTAAGGTTAGGGTTAGGTACCGGTCCGCGGCAGGTGCCGGTACCGGAATGTGTATTCGCTGACGCTGTCCCTCTCATAGTAGAATGCATATACATAACTGCTATTTCAGAAAATCGTCTCTGTCTTGTTACAGCACTGTTTAAGCCAAACATCACCATCTTCCCCTCCATGATTGGGGTTTCTGAGGACCAGCAACAGGAGCGGAAGGTGTTCAAGGGTTCCAGTTTCACTGTCAGCTGCTCAATCCAGCCACAGTACCCAGGAGGTTCCTTCCACCTCACCTTCACTGGACCCAAACACACCCAGCCAGCTGTCATTCTCTCTAACATCAACCTGTTAGCTGAAGCAGGCCACACCCACCAAGGTAACGACAGCAGTTTCAACACAACACAGAACAACACCCAGCCCTCTGACAATAACTCTGACGACCTCCTGTCACCTGAAGAAGACCACGCCCACCAAGGGGACGACAGCAGTTTCGCCACAACACAGAACTACGACCAGCCCTCTGATTATAACTCGGACAACTTCCTGTTACCTGAAGCTGACCACACCCCCGAAGAGGATCAGAGCAGTTCCAACACAATGCAAAACCCCACCCTTCCAGCTACCAATGACTCTGACAACGTTCAGTTTCCTGAAGCAAACCACAACCACCAAGGAAACGACAGCAGTTACAACGCAACACACACCCACATCCAGCAGGCTGTCAATCACTCTGCCAACTTCCTGTTTCCTGTGGCAGACCACTCCCACCAAGGGAACTACAGTTGTGTTTATCACATCAGTGTTTCTAATCAAAGCTTCTCCTCTGAGAGTGAGCTCCTCACTCTCGATGTCATAGGTAGCCTGAATTACCTTTTTAAGTGTATACTTGAGGACTGGCTGTGATTGTGCAGTAGTCACTGTGGTTGACCGTTCTTGTGTTCAACTTCTTCATAGCGGTTTTAAAGCTAAGCCTAAACCCAAGATGAATCCTAATCTTAACCTCAAAACCTTTAGCTGATTAATCTAGCAACCACATGGCAATTTATAACATTTCCAAAAAGAACAGTGATCTGCTAGCCGCATTATTTCTCTCTGACTTCAATTTATTTGGATTCATAAAAAACAACATCACACAATCCATAGGACAGCATTTGACTTTATTATTAAAACACTTTGATTATTTCCAAATAGATCTTCAATGACATTTTCCATAACTAACAGAAAACCTCCATAGAGGTCCATTCTGATATGGTCTGATTTAGGTTTAGACACAATGTTCAGCTAATCTGTCATTGTACGCTGTCTCTTAAAGCTATACTGTGTAAGATGCTCAACTAGTGGTCAGTAGCCCTATAGCAAACCGCGGTCGCGTCCGCGTCTTTCGGCCATTTTTCGGCCCCCGCGGGCCCCGCGTCTGCCTCCACCTCGCCGAGAGCTATCTTTAGAGGGGTCCCTGGTTCCTGTGCGTTCAGGCATTCCGGAGAAACGGACTACTTCACCCTGCCTGGTAGGCGAGGTTACCTTTTGAGTATAGAGACACACGGACGACTACAAATATGGCCGCCATAGCGACCCCACTTCAAGATGCGCTGTGATTGGCGGGCAGTGTATAACCCTCGCTGTGATTGGCCCGGTAGTGTGATGACGTAATTTTTCCGCGAAAACCGGACCCCGGCGGGGATCATAGAAAACATATAAAGAGAAGGCTTTTGAAGCTGAAAATAACGGAGTGGGTGTTCTAAAACTTTAGCGATTTAACAGTTAGGACAATTTTAAGATTTGTTTTATAAAAATAGTTACATGGTATAACTTTAAGAAACAAATGTTTCCAATGTATTTCATTCGTATCAATATGCTTGCTATCTCTAACGTTGTCTGCTTTATTCAGATATCTGATTCAGCCAATAACCTTTGTATTTTTACAGATCCGCTGTCCAAGCCCAACATCAGCTTCTTCCCCTCCATAAAGGGGGTTTCTGAGGGCCAGCAGCAGGGGCTGGGGGTGATGGAGGGGTTCAACTTCAAGGTCAGATGCTCCATCCAGCCACAGTACCCAGGAGGCACCTTCCACCTCACCTTCACTGGATCCAACACAACACACACCTACACCCAGCCAGCTGTCAATCACTCTGACAACGTCCTGTTACCAGGAGAAAACCCCACCCACCAAGGGAATGACAGCAGTTTCAACTCAACACACGGCCACACCCAGCCAGCTCTCAATCACTCTGACAACTTCCTGTTGACATTAGCCAACCACACCTACCAAGGGGACGACAGTGGATCCAACACAACACCCAACCACACCCAGACAGCTTTCAATAACTCTGACAACTTCCCGTTTCATGAAGCAAATTACACCCACCAAGGGAATGAAAGCCGTTTCAACGAAACATTCAACCACACCCAGCCAGCTGTCAATCACTCTGACACCGTCCTGTTTACCACAGCAGACCACACCCACCAAGAGAACGACAGCAGTTTCAACACAACACACAACCACACCCAGCCAGCTGACAACGTCCTGTTTGCCCACTTCCTGTTTCCTGCAGCAAACCACACCCACCAAGGGAACTACAGCTGTGTTTATCACGTCAATATATATTCTCAGAACTTCTCTTCTGAGAGCGAGGTCCTCTTTCTCACTTTCAAAGGTAACCTGAATGAAATTGACCTTTCAAGTTGCAATAGCACACTCAGTCAAATAACATGACTTTGGAAATCATAACCTTATTTTTGAATCAAAGTTTAATTTGAAGCTGATCCATATGATTACTGATCATGTTCTTATTCAACATATTTCTCTCCCAGCCTCTCATCTGACCCCTAACATCATAGCGTTGGTGCTGCTGCTGCTGATGCTGCTGATCGGTGTGCTCTACCGTCTCTGGAGGGTAATAATTATAATTATTTTACATCTTTATTTAATGAAAGACTGCAAAGTAAATGAAGTAGCTACACTGTTTGCATTGAAGAGAGCCACATCTGAAAAGTAAATTCCAGTAAATTAAAGTTGTTTTCTGCCGCTGTGTTTCTCCAGGCCACCAGAGGGCAGAATGAAGAAGAGGAAAACGTAGAGGCGGTTTATTATAATGTCGGACGGGAGAACGTCGAGATAGTTTATTGTAACGTCGCCCGTTCTGATGCCGAAGCAGCCGGACCCAGTGAAGAGACAGAATACCACGAGTATGAAGAGATAGATGTCCAAGTCGTCTCTGAACCTGGACCCAGTGAAGAGACAGATCACCACCAGTATGAAGAGATAGATGTCCAAGTAGTATCTGAACCTGGACCCAGAGGAGTGACACCACACCACGTGTACGAGGTGGAGCTCTAAGGAGGTGCTGAAGCTGGACAGGCAGAGTGTCGCCTCAGTCCAGCTTGGTTCACATTGGTTGACACCTAATGTACCACCAGAATATCACCTGGACACTGGGGTGGATCTCTAAGGAGGTCCTGGAGTTGGTCCAGCAGGGAACACCTACCATCAGTGCTCACAACAACACCTACCATCAGCTCCCAGTACTAACAACAACACCTAACACCTTGATCAAACCCAGTGCCTGTGATCAAACCCAGAACCTTGTGGTCCAAAGGCCAGTGCTCTACTGACAGAGCTACCTGGACACAAAACAGTGACAGAGATGTGAGGATACATTCATAGTAATGAGGCATCATTATCATTTTAATGTCCATTTTTATGTAGAGTAGTTGCATTTTGTGTGATTTATTTGTATACATTTTTATATTCTCTTTTGTTGGATCAACAATAGTGTGCATAGACAGATCATGAGATGACTTAAAAGCTCTTAGGGTATAATATCAGTCAGACAGCTCTAGTTTTTATGTAGGCTACTGTATATTGTTTTATTTGTATTTTGTTACTTATCTTGTGCTGAAAGATGCTATGGTCCGTTGGTTGAGCTCATCGGAACATGAACATTGGTACGGTCCATTATGAGCCTATAGGAACATGAACATTGTACAGTCCGCTATGAGCCTATAGCGAACATGAACATTGGTACGGTCCATTATGAGCCTATAGGAACATGAACATTGGTACGGCCCATTATGAGGGTATAGGAACATGAACATTGATACGGTCCATTATGAGACATTCATACGGTCCATTAAGGATGAAACTATCCACCTGTTTCTGCAAGAATTTACTGTAGAATTATGTGTTGGACACATCCGGAGAACAGCTGATGTAAAAGCTTACGTCACGTCGCAGTTGCAACCGGTGTGAGCTTGTAGATCACACTCGGCTGCAACGCCGGAACTGCCGCACACCGTCTGCGCAATGCACAATGGGACGTTGGAAACGTCCCATGGAAACCAACATGGATGAACCTATGGGAACATGAACATTGGTACAGTCCATAATGGTGAACCTATAGGAACATGAACAAAATTTTGGTACGGTCCAATAGGAACACAGAACCCTTCAAAGAACATTTTGTGTTTCTCATGGAAATGGAAATTAATGTTTATTTACACATGTTTATGTAAAGTTGAGTGTTACACCATTGAATTAAGAAAATAATGTCTGTTTATTTTATTTTGTATATAATTACAATATAATAAAGGTTTATCGTAATACAGGAAGTTCTCAATGGTTGATGCTGGATAAAAATGTCCCTGCTCTCTCTGACACGATTGTTATAATACAGATATTACTATTTAAAAAGGTATAAAACACAAACAAATCCAGCAGAGTTCATTATACAGTATACAGTATAGTCAAATCCACATAGCGCTGCACTGTAGTTCTCATTAGTTCACCGTGACCCGCAGTCATGATTGCCTGCTCTGTGGATTCATATATCAGTGATTTTACACTCTCAAGAGTTAAATTATTGTTAAACATGTACATTACTTAATTTACAAGATTTCTACACCATTAGAGAATGCAGGATAATTTTGATCAGGAGTTTGTAAAAAAAAAAAAAAGAAAATACAACCATACAGAAGCTGAGAAAGCAGCCCTCATTTAAAACATACAAAACAAATTTACATAGTTATTTCCTTTAGAAAATAAAACATACAACAGACACTACTGTCACAAGCAACTCTTGTTATTCAATGTAAGATTAATACATTTGTCATACTGTTTATAATGGGAAGAATTCAATCATGGTTCCTTTCAGATTCAGCTGCACCATGCATTCTGTATGCATGTCCCCCTGTCACACCAAAAGGACCAGAGTCCATGTCCGCCGTAACAACGACATTAACGTATCGTGGACGTGGTCACACTTTGCATTACTGAGGAGGATTCGCTTAACGAGAGGAACTCGCAAGATGCGAGGGCTTTTGAAGCCATTTCAAGTGTTCGATACGTGTGTTCAGATCAGTTAGCAGGTAGTTGTTTTCTGCTCAACGTTGACAGACTAAACACAGGGGAAGAAAGTCTTTCATCTAAGCAGCATGGATGTGATCTTATCGACTACATTTGGCCTGGGCACTCACTCACCTTAGATTTAGCTGAGTCACTATTTGGTGAATCTGTAGATAAAGAAGAGAGAGAGAGATAGATTAGATCACTGTGTAAAAGATCAGACCACATAATCTATTTAGCAAGGGGTGCAAACTGAAAGTTGAAGTATGGGGGGAAAAAAGAAGAGGTAAAGAGAACCAAGTTGAAGAGCGTGAGGTGAAGGAACAAACCGACGCGGTGCAGCGGTGCAGGATGGCGGTGATAGCCCAACACCCCCAAAATGGAACACACAACAGTCATGCCACATGCTGCATGCACTCAGTTCCACACTCACAACTCACACATCCAGTACAATATGATTTGTTAAGTTAAGTTAATTAAGTTAAGATAGACATTGTGGAGTTAAATCAGAGTTACCTGCAGTATAAACCAGGTGTAGACACTAGAGGCATAAAGACAGATTTGTGCATAATAACCTCCTGTTTCTAGGAATGCTGAGGTCAACAGACATTCAACGACTATAGAGGGTATGCACATGAGATCATCATCATACCATATGTTATGCAGCCAGGAACGCCTACTGAGTGGCAAAAAAGAAAATACTTTCTGACCTTGACAGCCCATACATTTAAACAGAAATGTCTTATCTGATTGCATTAAACAATGTTAAACTCACTTTGACACTCGATTTGCCATTCACTTTATGCATGCTTATACCCTCTAGACCATATAATTTTCTTCGCAGGTGAAAAGGTGGAAACCTTGTATGTAAAAAACACATAACTTCATCCAACGGTCGTTATTATTTATTCACAAGCTCAGTAAACATCAGTAAAACTATGCCTAAGCAGGGGTTGACACTAAGGTCTCAGAGGCACTTGCCCGTCGGGCAAGTACAGGTGATCTACTTGCCCTCAGGTCTTGACCACTTTTCAGCACTTTTACAGGAATAGTTCTGTCTTCTTTCACTTTCTCCCCACCGTAAAGCGTGTGCATTAATCTGGCCATGCTTTAGCATAATGTGAGTTTGCACGCGTTATAGATTAGCAGTTTTTGACTGAGCTCACGTAGCCACTGCTTTTACAGTCTATGAGCCACAGGCTGCACGATCGTTCAGTGTGTGTGTGTGTGTGTGTGTGTGTGTGTGTGTGTGTGTGTGTGTGTGTGTGTGGAGAGAGACGAATACTAGCCCCGTTCAAGTAGGCACAGATCTCATATTGTTACTCAAAATGTGCACTTGCCCAGTCGGGCAACCCAGTTGCAAACTTCACCTGCCCGACCTCTTTCTTTTACTTGCCTCGGGCAGTCGGGCAACCGTTAGTGTCAATCCCTGCCTAAGTTTATTATTCCTAAATGTAATCTCAGTAAAACTATGCATGAACCTAACCTTATTCCACCCATTTCAAATGCTATCAATCCATTCAAAGGGAATTTGTCATGTGTAATAAGAGCCTTGAATGGTGAGAGTAGCTGGCATACTGTCTACCCGGTAGGTGTTTGTCATTATTCTGTGGGTTGATAATGGCTTTTGCTATTTTATCCCAGCTACTGCTATTGAAAACGAAACTTAAGCTTAGTAGGTGTTTTGTCATCATTCTGTGGCCGAAAATGTCACGTTGTTTTAGCGCTGGTTCAAATCTGGGGAGGGGAGAAAAATTATAATAATGACATTATTTAAATGTACTTTTCTCCATGGCAAATAAATATATGATAAGGTTATATGAATATGGGCATTGTATGGCTCAACAGTTTAAAGTTTGTTACAGTTGCTATGGCAACCATAACAACGTGATTTTTTTTTTGTTTATGTTTCTTTAAGTTAATTCCCCTCCAATCCACAAAATGCAGCTTCTGGGTGATTCCCCCACGGGATAAATAAAGGAATCTATCTATCTATCAATCAATCAATCAATCAATCAATCAATCAATCAAGTTTATACAACACAGCTTTTTTTTTTTTTGTAATCTTTTTCGAACTTGTCAGAGTCTGTTTAGACACTTCTCTTAATACATGAAGGAGCATGGTAGTCTACTGGTTGAGACGCTTGACCTGCAATCCTTCTACTTTTCCGCAGGGCAGAGGTTCAATTCCCAGAAGGGGTTGTGAATGGAACATAATTATTTGAGCACATAGTTTCCACATTCGCTTTTTTTTGCTCAAAGGGGCTTTTCTAAATATATGTTATATAAATATTGGTCCATAATACGGTTTTATATAGGTTTTACACTAAACAACCACTCGGATATTCATGATTATTCTGTCCAAAGAAATCACAATTTACAATATTATCGCGATAATCCTATCCTAACATCCATTATCCTGGGGAGGAACATTAAACATGCTAATTTAATTGTTTTATTGGCTATATAGACTATTCTATATCATCCCTAGCCCATTGGTTCTCAAAGTGGGGTCCGGGGACCCCCAGGGGTCCTTCAGGGAGTTCCAGGGCATCCCCAGCTAAATGATAGTTAGGAACCAAATGGACCCTTATGGGTCTGTAACTCAGAGAGTGTAACTCAGCTAGCCTACACTCTCCGAGTTCAATTAATATTGATTTTACAATAATAAATGGGGTCAGAGATTAAATGGGGGGTCCGTACCCTAATGGAAAGGCAAACTGGGGGTCCTTGAAATTAAAATGGTTGGGAAAATCGGCTGAAAAATCTTCTCTTGTGTGTGTCTCCGGCATATCTTTTCAAATGAGGGACGACGGGCCAATAAGTGTCAATTTGGGGGTTCTTGACATGAAATGGTTTGAGAACCACTGATGTACTGTACAGGTACATAAGATTAAAACCTATTTTGGTTTGGCTTCCTTCAAACAATGCAACAGCACCAGATTTGAACCAGCTTCCACATAGGGTCTCATTGCAGAAGGCCCCCCCTCAAATCCTGACCTAGAGTTTCATTTGCTTTTTTAAGATCGAAGGGGTCAAATCACGATTTCGGGGTCTAAAAAAATACCCTATTTCAACTGCGTAAGCTGAATTAAACATTTTCCCAGATAAAAGACACTTATTCTGACACGCTTTTTGACGCTGAATCCAATGAACCCAGTCTTGTCTCTCTACAACACTCCTAACTCTAAAGGTCAAGGAAAAAGGTCGCTTATGGCTCCAAAATGGGCCTTTTGGCCTTAAAATCAATAAAATATTCAAATAAAATCTGGCTGTTTCAGGCAGGACACGCCTTTCATATTTGAAGTATGCCCGATCCAATGGAATGGGTTTCGGGAATCTCCGACAATTTTAACCCTTTCCTATTGCGAAAAAGACACGAAATTTGCACGCCATGAACACGATTACACATTTTTTCGGATAAAGGACACTTATTCCGACTTACTTTTTGACGCCAAGTCCGTTGGTGCTGGTGCCGTTGTTTGAAAATATTTCGGTCCGTTTCTAACACTTCTAGAAGGGCTAGCTCGGGTTCTAGGGGTCGTAGAGACAAAAGGGTAACAGATTCTTGATCTGCTCACCGAGACGGACGCATTGATGTGTGTGTCATTTCTGAGCGACCCCTAGGGGGCTAACCCTAATTCCAACTAGGGGTACGTTTTACTCCGTACACGAATGTCGTAGAGAGATGATAGACACATCAGCGTGTTCGTATCGCAGAGACGAACAAGCCTATATAACTCTCCTCGCACACAAACACTCCTGTGAGTTGATTGGTAACTTTGGTTTGCTGGCCAAAGGGCTCTAAGGGGTATACACTCTATGACCCTTGTGAAATTGGAGATCCCAGGGATAAGAATGTCGTAGAGGGACATATGAGATATCAAAATGTTCGTCTCGGAAAGCACTACAACATATCTCAAAACGGAGTTCTGATATCTTATCGTCTCTGAGTTATTAAGGCTAAAAGGCTAACCCTAGGCTAACTAGGGTTGGCTTTTATTCACGAACCAATGCATTTCATGGGCTCATCTTTTAGTATGTTTTAGAGCGCATTGAGACGCACGCTTTGATATGTGTTTCGTTTCGTTGCGACATTCGCTGTGCGACGCTAGGGTTAGCATTCTTTTAATTACTATAAAATCACAATAGGATATTCGCCTTACTAATTTCAAGCTTAGGGCTAAAATTACGTGTAGTTTTGGATAAAAAATATATCAGAACACCTACTGACCTGGAACTGCCTGAAACACACCAGGAAGTGGCTATTTGAGGCACTTCCGGTTGTTATAAAGACATAAGACTGGTACCATTCAACTCTGCGTCCCAAAATTAGTCTAGGGAAGTGGTAAAATTCCAGGGTTACTTCCGGGAACTGCCTGAAACACACCAGGAAGTGGCTATTTGAGGCACTTCTGGTTGTCGTACAGACGATGGTGCATCGAAATAAAACCTGCATATTCGGACTTCGCACATGTGATTTGGGGGGGGTAGCCAGAATCCTGGAGCAGAATAATAAAATGGCGTCTCAAAAATGGCAATGCCTTTGCAAGCAAGCTTGTAGATCTGCTGTTTTCACAACATGTAGCCTATCTGTGGAACTGAGTCAATGTAATGCCGGGGACCCCCATAAGAGAAGATTTTTTCAGCCGATTTTCCCAACCATTTTAATTTCAAGGACCCCTAGTTTGCTTTTCCATTAGGCTACGGACCCCCCATTTAATCTCTATGACCCCATTTATTATTGTAAAATCAATATTAATTGAACTCGGAGAGTGTAGGCTAGCTGAGTTACACTCTCTGAGTTACAGACCCATAAGGGTCCATTTGGTTCCTAACTATCATTTAGCTGGGGATCCCCTGGAACTCCCTGAAGGACCCCTGGGGGTCCCCGGACCCCACTTTGAGAACCAATGGGCTAGGGATGATATAGAATAGTCTATATAGCCAATAAAACAATTAAATTAGCATGTTTAATGTTCCTCCCCAGGATAATGGATGTTAGGATAGGATTATCGCGATAATATTGTAAATTGTGATTTCTTTGGACAGAATAATCATGAATATCCGAGTGGTTGTTTAGTGTAAAACCTATATAAAACCGTATTATGGACCAATATTTATATAACATATATTTAGAAAAGCCCCTTTGAGCAAAAAAAAGCGAATGTGGAAACTATGTGCTCAAATAATTATGTTCCATTCACAACCCCTTCTGGGAATTGAACCTCTGCCCTGCGGAAAAGTAGAAGGATTACAGGTCAAGCGTCTCAACCAGTAGACTACCATGCTCCTTCATGTATTAAGAGAAGTGTCTAAACAGACTCTAACAAGTTCGAAAAAGATTACAAAAAAAAAAAAGCTGTGTTGTATAAACTTGTTTGATTGATTGATTGATTGATTGATTGATTGATTGATTGATAGATAGATTCCTTTATTTATCCCGTGGGGGAATCACCCAGAAGCTGCATTTTGTGGATTGGAGGGGAATTAACTTAAAGAAACATAAACAAAAAGAAATCACGTTGTTATGGTTGCCATAGCAACTGTAACAAACTTTAAACTGTTGAGCCATACAATGCCCATATTCATATAACCTTATCATATATTTGCCACGGAGAAAAGTACATTTAAATAATGTCATTATTATAATTTTTCTCCCCTCCCCAGATTTGAACCAGCGCTAAAACAACGTGACATTTTCGGCCACAGAATGATGACAAAACACCTACTGAGCTTAAGTTTCGTTTTCAATAGCAGTAGCTGGGATAAAATAGCAAAAGCCATTATCAACCCACAGAATAATGACAAACACCTACCGGGTAGACAGTATGCCAGCTACTCTCACCATGCAAGGCTCTTATTACACATGACAAATTCCCTTTGAATGGATTGATAGCATTTGAAGCCGGTGCTTATTCCTAACCGTAACCTTATTCCTAAACGTAACCTCTGTAAAACTATGCCTAAAACCTAACCTTTCCTAACCATCTCAGTAAAACTAGAATGGGGTCGAGTGTGTTTTGGGTTGAGCACTCCAGTAAACCTTTCAGTTATAGGCTAATCATATGTCATTCATTAGGCAATAGCTAATAGCTGTAAACAGCCGATCTACACACATTGTGTGCTTGTACCGTTGTTTTGGGTTGAGATTGGCACATTTCCCGAGGCAATCTGCCCAGATCATGCATGTCACACGTGTCTTCTTGTTCTTTTTTAGTTTTTTACTCTCAAAAAAGCATCTGCATATGTAGTGCATTTGAAACTACATTGCAGTGCGCATCATGGGGTGATCACTGCTTGCCTCCTTTGAATTGTTTTATTTTTATTTTTGTTTATTTTCTTTTTATTTTATTGTCTCCACCAGCCGAAGGCTTGGGGGAGAGTATGTTTTCCCCTTCGTCCGTCCGTCCGTCCGTCCGTCCGTCCGTCCGTCCGTCCGTGCGTGCGTGCGTCCGTCCGTCCGTCCGTGTGTCCTCACAGTTTGTGTGCAGCTAATCTCAGTCGCCGTTGGCCCGGTCGCTGCCAAAGTGAGCACACACATTCCCTGGATGCCAATCTAGAACCTCTGCCCTAAATTTTTCAAATGGGCCTTTTCTAGCGCCACCTAGTGGCCGATGTTCACAAAACACATTTCTGTGCACTACTCTTACAGATTTTGTCAAAAAATCCTACAAATCGGTAGGCAGCATCTCGACAGTCATGTGATCGACACAAATCTGTCCGATTTTGCATATTCCATCCGGATTGGCTAAGATTGGCTTCCAAAGTTTGTAGGATTGAGCCGTTTTGAACAAAATGCCTCAAATCCCAAACGCAAAGTGCAATTATCATGAAATCGCGCACACACGTTCCCACTAGGCCGAGGAAGAAAAGCCACTTAATTTTTTTTAAATCAGCCTCATGGTGGCGCTATAACAGGCCGATTTGTGGTTTTACCTATAACTCCACCGATTAGTTTCAAACTTTGTAAGCGCACTCCCTAGAGGCTAAGGATAAACCTTTGCCCTGCATTTTTCACACCAGCCTTTTATAGCGCCACCTTTGGACCGACTTATGTAAAACACATTTTTGGATATTACTCCTTGAGATTTTATCCAAAAATCACGCAAATCGGTACACAGTATCTCTATAGTCATGTGATCAAGTCCGATCCGTCTGATATTCCATCCTGATTGGCTAATATTAGCTTCCAAAGTTTGCAGGATTGCTCCGTTTTTGAACAAAATGCTTCAAATCATCAACGCAGCTTGCGATTACCGTGAAATTTGCCACACATATTCCCACTAGGTCAAGGAACAAAAGCTACCTTTTTTCACATTGGCCTGTTATAGCGCCACCAGCAGGTAGCCTTTAGCAAAACAATTTTTTGGAACACAATGCTTCAAATCATGCATGCAGCGTCCGATTTCAATGAAAGATCTATGGTGAAGAACATATGCCACCCTTTTTACATTGGCCTATTATACAGTAGCACCACCAAGACACACAGCCTGGTGGAGATCTGTGCTCGGAAGAGCACTGCTTCTAGTTGCTGAGTGAGGTCAACAGACAAAGTGACATGAGTGAGATGAAAAAACCTGAGTGAAATGTGCCAATGTGAATCAGAGACATCGGTAGCTCACAGACTTTGCTTGACACTGCCACAAAGCAGTTTAAATAATAGAGCATTAAGTTGTGAAACATAGAAATATGAAATATGGAGATACAAGGTCTCTGCCAGGTAACAAACGAATATTGCCATGCATAGGCCTATTAGTCATTTTGATTGGATTGATGACTTCAAAGGTCAAAACTATCCACCTGTTTCTGTGTGAATTTACTGTAGAATTATGTGTGGGACACATCCGGAGAACAGCAGACATACAAGCTCACGTCACGTCGCAGTTGCAACCGTTGTGAGCTTATAGATCACTCGGCTGCGATGCCGGAACTGCCGCACACCTTCTGCACAATGCACAATGGGATGTTGGAAACTTGTGGATAGACTATATGTCAAATATGCTTTTCATTTTAATTGGCTGCTACTAACTCGTTTTTGTGATAAAGTACCATGGCAACAGTAGCGCAAAAGTATTGGCATCAAAACGTACTTAAAGTACCAGTAAAAGTACTCTTCATGCAGAATGTCCTGTTTCAAGTGTTCAAAATATATCGAATAGTAGTAATATATATATATATATATATATATATATATATATATATATATATATATATATATATATATATATACTGTATACATGTATACACACACACACACACACACACACACACACACACACACACACACACACACACACACACACGTGTGTGTGTGTGTGTGTGTGTGTGTGTGTGTGTGTGTGTGTGTGTGTGTGTGTGTGTGTGTGTGTGTGTGTGTGTGTGTGTGTGTGTGTGTGTGTGTGTGTGTGTTCCTCAAGCTGGTTTGGAAAATAGCTGATCTACAAGCTCACAACAATATGACCTGTATATGACCCTGGGCCAACAACAAACTTTGAACGCTTTGTGCCAAGATGTAGGCCAGATGTAGACCACGCTTTGGGATACTTTGTCCGGGGCGCTTCGTCCCAGACAAAGCCAGATGTTGGAGCTCAAAAAACACAGCCTTTGTCAGGAATACACAGACCAAAAAATAAATAAATAAAAAACATTTCCATTCTCAGCACTTGGGGGGGAATTCTCTGCAAAATATGTCTAGAAGTGACTTTATTCACTGGGTCAGTGTAGAAATAAATTGTCCTTCAAATATTTCACTGTAAAGAAGTCAATAAAATCTAAGATGTACTGTCTATATAGGCCTATTGCTGGATTAAATTATTAATTAATCTTCCCAAAGACGCATGCATGTACGCACACAAGCAGGCAGGATATCTAGATCAGCGCTATTCAACCTGTGGCCCGTGGGCCGCATGCGGCCCCTACGGCATGTCTATGCAGCCCGTCATGGTCATACCAATGAAATATATATTGTCTACTTTCAGTTTGGACAAATCATTTCTGATGTAATTTTTCAGTTTCTCTCCAAAACCGCTAGGAAACTTTGACGTGTTTTATACAAGACTTTAAACGTCATCACTTCATCATTATTCATTCCATGACAATCTTTTTGTTCAATGAGGTTTGGCCTTATAGATGGACATTTTCATTTTTTATTTAACCTTTATTTAACCAGTAAAAACACATTGAGTCTCTTTTTGCAAGTGGGAACTGACCAAGAGGCAGAAATAAAAATTACACTGTCTTTGCTGCACATACAAAACACCAACAACAAAAATAGAACATCCGTGATACCTCACAAATACCTAATAACTCCAAGGTAATACACTTTATACAATATAGAAATGTGGCTGTTTTCTGTGTTTCCTACTTTGACTACTCGTAGTGTGTTACAAAATCATTGTCTAAACGTCCAAAATAGGGCAGTTTCTTTTTCTTGGACTTTTTTTTTATTTTGCTGAGTGGCCCCTGAGCCATCTTAAGTTGAGTAGCCCTGATCTAGATAGATAGATAGATAGATAGATAGATAGATAGATAGATAGATAGATAGACAGGTGTAGATGTTTCTCACACAGCTCTTAACTGTCAGTCTAACCGGAAGCTGTCATCAACAAGTGACGCTGTGCTGCTCCTAAAATGGAACGTGACACAGGATGTGGCTGATTGTGGTTCTGATAGCGGTGGTGTTTACTTGCTATCCTGGTTCCTCTGCTGCACTAAACTGCTTTATCTGCATTTTACTTACACGAGACATTTACTGTAAAATGTAACTTTTGTGATGCTTTTTCATGCAAAACAAATGCTTGCAATGGATTCAGAATAATTAAAAAAAAAACTACTTTGACCCCTCACATGATACTTAAAGCAGATTTTTTGGGGGGGTATTTTTTTCCCTTTATAGTATAGTGTATAGTAAGTGAATGGGCCAAAACTTTTACCCCCTATAAAAGAAATTGCTCAATGCTGACAGGCAGTCAGAGTCAGCAGGTGGTTTCATGAATGTATATATACATAACATTTGAGGCCAATATTGACCTACATTTACGCACCCAGTATAACATTAGTGGCAACATTTGGCACATGTGGCCCATCAGAACACTGTTAATCAATCCATCAATTTGCAATGATCAATCTGAATAACATATACATGCATCAATAAACAATACAATAACAATAAACACATAAAAAATAAGCAAGTGTCACTTCAGAGGGAAATAAAACACAGTTTATTTAAAGATTTTGATTGACAGGGAAGGTCCCGGATCCAATCAAATAGATGCCGGATCCAATCAAATAGATGCCGGATCCAACATTGGTATCTGTTCGGCCAATAATTTCCATATCCCTCCTCATCCCTAAGTTAAACCATTGATTCACAAAATGAGATATAATAAGTCATGTTCCATATCCCCTATACAACGACGTGCATGAAACACTACGGTTTGTTTTGGTAAGTAAGTCAAATACAGACATCTTTGTCCATGGACATTATAGAAATACAGTAAGTATGGGCCCTCATGGTTACTGCAGGGCTTACAAGCATTGATAGGCTACTGTACTGTATTCACGTCATGAATTAAAATGAATTGAGATATCATAGCAAAACATAAAGATGCACAGCAGACAGCCAGACACAATATATTTACTAATCACTATAAGGCCATTGGCCTGCGGATTTAGTCTTTAATGTTAATGATTAGTTAAAAGATAACAGTGCATGCTTCAGCCTGCCGGCTGCTGCTGCCTGCAGTACAGACACACGACATGCAATCACAACACCACACAGGGCATGCTTCTGCACAAGCACTGCTGCCATAATAGCAACCATGACAGCCTGTTAGTTCTGTACATGCAGATTAGGCTACTCAGGGCCGTTTTTAGCTATAGGCGGACTAGGCGGTCGCCTAGAGCGCCAGCCTAGAGGGGGCGCCGAGGGGGCGCCGAAATGGAGGGAGTGGACCATAACCAGCCCAAAACCGACTAAATTCACGGCAAAACCCGCAAAAATCTCGCATTCGAGAGAGCTCGCCTAGCGCGCCGATTAGGCGCGCTACGGCCCTGAGGCTACTTACTGTATATGTCAGTCGATGTTCTTCCAAACAACTCCATTATTATCATCATCTCCAGTTGATAACATGGTCAATCGACCACGGTTTATCCATTGTAGTTTTTAGATGTAATTTGGAGATTGAAAGCTCTGGCTATTCCTAAATCCATGCAAATGTATTAAATAACAAAATGTGTCTTGGACAGTCCGTTTAGATCATATTAGATCAAGATGTTTTTTGTCTTTGTTTGCTGAATTTAAGCTTATGTAACAGCACCGCCAACAAGTAGTGATAAAGCCATTTATTATGGCAGTGGTCTTCCAACTAATATCTATAGGGCCTATATGAATCAGTCAGGGGATAAATTAATTCACGCGAGGTTACGTTTTTAACATTTCATTATTTTACTATGTGAGCCTGTGCTCCTCTAGGTTATATGGCCCAGGTGCAGTGCTACACTATAGAGTCTGGAACTACACCTCCTGAATGTTATAGAGTCTGGAACTACACCCCCTGAATGTAGAGTCTGGAACTACACCTCCTGAATGCTATAGTCTGGAACTACACCTCCTGAATGTTATATAGAGTCTGGAACTACCACTGCACAGCAAAAAAATAAAAAAGAGAGAAAAAAGTAGATACCTCGATAAAATGCGTCGACTAATTTACGTTTGGGAATAAGGTTAGGTTTAGGCATATAGTTTTACTAAGGTTACATTTAGGATTAAGGTTAGGGTTAGTGGAGGAGGGTTGTGGTTGGAGAAGTTCTTAGAGGTGGGGGGGGAGGGGGAGAGCATCAACAACCAACCACATCCTGTGTTAAATGTTCCATTTAAGAAAGGGCGAAGCCACACATGCGTGGAAAAGGTCGCAGCTCCCGTCCACTTCAATGTTAAATGAATAGACAGGAAGACTCCTTTCTTCTGCGATCGAAGAGCCAACAGGCAGCTGTGACATCACGTCCTCTCCGGGTTCATGGTTCAGCACTGCTGTACTCTCACCCGGTAGAGATACGCACTAAACCAATGGGACAGAACGTCCTGTGAAGCCGGTTTTTCGCTTGTAGTTTTCTTTCTTTCATCCAGCTGTCCAAATACAGAGGGAAATACAGAGGGAGTCTAGACATGCACGAGTGTTTCAATAAATGTAAACGTCCTTATTATTGTTGAATCGCCAGACTGATGTCCACTGCATGTTCTCCCATCTGAATAGCTCATGTGAGCATACAGTATAGCCTAATAAAGATTTGCAGAATGATATTATACAAAATATGTTTTTATTAACTCTCTGGTTACACATATAGGCCTATAATCACACACAAACGTGGGCTACAAAAAAAAAAAAAAACATCTGTGCTTTATTGTCATAAATAACTGTGTGAATCTGTCATTCAGAATTATTGATTTCACATGTATGTAGCCTATTATATATGGGGCCGTTTTTACTGAGAATAGAGGGTTTCTCTATTCTCAGTAAAAACGGCCCCATATTTCTTTGGCTGCTTAATTTCTATAAACACCATATCATTACCAAAAATAGACGATCTACAAGCTCAATACTTGTTGCAGCGCGACACGTTATGAGCTTGTAGATCGGCTATTTTTTGGCTTATTCCCCCCCAGAATATGCATAGCTGGGGTTCATGTGGTTATTTGTAGTGTACATTCCTTTATATTGATTGAAGAATTTATTAGAAGTTTGAATAGGAAAAGGTACAGTTTTATGACTGTACAAATCACTGGTAGGCTACAAGGTCAACTAAAAGGAGATCTTAGTAAGCTTTTTGTCTTATTTAGCCTACACAAGAACCACTTTATGTATCTCATATAACATTGAAAGACAGACGGATACAACACAGCTACTTTGCATAGAGAATTGTCGTTAACAAAAGGGGAGAAATAAAAACAAGGGGAAAATAAATTATAAAAGTGAAATAGGAGATCATTTACAAAGGAAATGGGGCTTAGTTTCAGGTGGTGTACTTTTTTTTATTTCCCGTGCATAATATGTTTTCATGTTGAGTGTAGCTAGGCTACATTCCTTGTCTCACGAGTCACACTGGAAATCGCGCTAGTCAAAAGAACTACACATCCGTCTGACCAGCGCCATGTTGACACTCCCATTACCCCGGCGGATGTCCATACGTCATCGGTTTGGTCGCTGATGGAAGAGCCGTAGGTCGCAGCAGTCGTCTGATGTGTGGCGTGTGTGTGTGTGTGTGTGTGTGTGCGCGCGTGCGTGTGTGTGAGTGTGTGTGTGAGTGTGCGCGTGCGTGCTTGCGTGCGTGCGTGCGTGCGTGTGTGACACATACTGTATGTACTAGCCTACTGTACGTGCATGGGTGACACGCGTTGTGACATGTGTAGACCTAATTTCACTACCAGTAAGACTCCCTAATCGGGAGATAAGCGACAGTCAGGCTGCATACACAAACTTTAGAAGGCAATGATAGCCAATCAGGAGGGAATATGGGAAACGTGACAGATCCATGATCCTACATGACTTCTGTAGGAAGATCTGTAGGAGCAGTGTCCAAAAATGTTTTTTGCAAGAATCGGCCTCAGGGCCATGTGAGAAATGAGATAGGGGCAACGGTGGCGGAGATATGAGTAGGGCAAAAGTGTGATGTGACATGTGTCAGACAGACAGACATACTGATGGCCGGTGGAGGTTTTGATAGTAACTGGCATATTGGAGATTATGGTTTGCACCCTGTACGTCCGTCCGTGGCTTTGGCACAGTGAAACTGTGCACACTCCCTGGATGCCAGAGCAGAACCTCTGGCTAAGATTGGCTTCCAAAGTTTGCAGGAGTGCTGCCTCAAAATGCCTCAAATCATGAACACAGCATGCGATTTCCCTGAAATTCCAGGCCAAGGAGGAAATGCCACTTGAAAATGTTCAGATCAGATTCAAAATAAATACATTATTACTACTTCAGATCCTACAAATCATGAACAGTCCCGCCCATTGTCCTGCCCCTCTCCACACCCATTGGTTGCTGTGTCTTGGTGGGACATTCAGTGGGACATTCCATCCACTGCCATGTTAATTCAGTTGCTTCATATTGTTATTCTGTGTGCTCAATTCTAATTTCAAACTTTGTTTCAGTCAATTGGAGCTGCTCAGTGGCAGCATAGTGAATCATTATGTTTTAGCTAATTCAACATAAAAAAGGCGGGACAAGGCAGATAGTCGATAGAGCCTGCTGGTTGGTCAGTCAGGGACCAACCAGGAGGCTAACAAAGGGTGAAAAACTTTGCATGTACATTCCACTACATTGAGGAACAAATTATAGCGCCACCAGGCCTCCTCTGAGACACAGAGTGAGTAGATGGAAATGGTGCCATATTATAATAAGCATTAGTGAGGACCAATTATGTGAAGATAGGGTTTTTTAAAACGGGTAAATTGTCCTCTAAGTGGCTAAGAAAGTATTTATTAACCATTTAGACCCTGTATACTTTGTTCACCAGGGTATTTCTCTTTTTTACTTCTACACCAAACCTTTTACCGGGTTTTCAATTCAATTCAATTCAATTCAATTCAATTCAATTCAATTCAATTCAATTCAATTCAAGAGGGAGAGGGAGAGGGAGAGAGAGAGGGAGATACAAGCAAATACAAGTAGCAGCCATAACAATTATGGTAAATATTACTGCTCAAAGAAATGAAGGGAACAAAACGTTCCCTTAATTCTTTGAGCATTCTTTTACTATACTCAAATAAATTCAAATACATTAAGGGAATGTTTTGTTCCCTTCATTTCTTTGAGCAGTAATAGTGTCAGATAGTAAAGTAATATAGTATAGGTAGAATATAAGAATGGACAGATTTCCAAAAGCGATTGTAGAGCCATCTTAGCTCACGCATGGTCGTAAGACCCTTCATAGCAGCAAAACTGTTTAAAGAACGTTTTTAGCCTACAAAGGCTCCTGTCAACCAAGAGCCCCCAGCAGGCTGCGACGGCTTTCGGGAAACCGGTTGAGAGTGTACAATAACCAAATGGGCTGCTACGATGGGTGAGCACACCTTACAAATGACTTCAGGAAACCCATCGTAGGGTCTCCTGGAGGATCGTAGAAGAACCTGAGAAGGCTCCTGTCAATCACGCAGATCTGTCTTACGAAGGCTTTTTTAAAGGCAACCTGGGGCGCCCTTAAAGCCTTTGTAGCAAAGCTGAGCATTATAAGTACAACTATAAAAGTATATAAAAAATCTATCTAAGTCAAGTGGATGGCAGAGTAGCTAGCCAAGCCTACACACCTGCTATAAATAGTGAGAAAGAAAAAGAACAAAAATAGTGAACTATATATTTTTAAGTTATGCGTCTGTTGGGTTGCTTGAGAGAGCCCGTTCCATCATGTTTTTATGACCGGTTCCTAACACTTTTCCCAGTAGAACCATCAGAATTCCCCGCACTTGCAGACAGCAAAGCTAATAATAATCACAGAATCAGTTTTTATTGCAAACGGCTACAATAGAGTATTGGTTTTCAAAGTGGGGTCCGGGGACCCCCAAGGGTCCTTGAGGGAGTTCTAGGGGGTCCCCAGCTAAATGATCGGAACCAAATGGACCCAGTACAGTATGAGTAACTCAGGGGATTGTACAAATGGAACCAAATGGACCCCTACAATGATTGCACTGTACTGAAGCCTGAAGGGCCAGGCCTTTTTTGTGTTCTTTTTCATATTTCTCCACCTGACTAACTGTAACTGCTAAAGTGAAGCTCTTAGAAATGGGTGTGTGAGAGAGCTTTCCAAACCATGTCAGTAGGCTTTGTAGTTTACATTAAGTATTTTTTGTATCTACATGTCTGTGTCTATTTAGAATGAACACAACAATGACATTATACTAAAATGATTTGTTATCCATCTTTCTTTACAATTTTCTGTTATTCCTTGGTATTTTTTATCCATTATTTGAAGGTCAACAATGCTACTTTATAGATCTAGCTTCTTAATTAAATGGAAAATGTATGTTTCATTAAACTTGTGTATCATCAGCTCGCACTTTATTGTATCAAATCAAATCGAATCGCATCGCATCAAATTCTACAAAATCAAAATCGCATCGAAATTGCACCGAATCGAATTGTATCGAATCATTCTGTATGTAAGCTGTATCGTCTCTGAATCGAATCGTAGCACATGTATCGTATACGTATCGAATCGCCTTGTAAGGGATGGATACACACCCATATATATATACACACACACACACACACACACACACACACACACACACACACACACACACACACACACACACACACACACACAGTATATGAGAACTTCCGGGAACCGATAGGACCCGGTTCTACCCAGAACCGATAAGGGGTAACCGAAAAATAATCTGAATTGGTTCAAACCAAACAGGTCCCAATCCTAGTTGTTACACCCATGATGAGGGTTCATTTGGTTCCTAACAATTTTTAGCCCCCTTAGTTATTACAGCCAAGACACACTGCACAACAGCCTCACATATTGCTCAGCCCTGTTGGCATGGCGGACTGTATGTCATCGTGAACGAAACGAGGTGGAGACTCACAAACAGCGCTTCATGTGAAGAGAAGCACCCAGCTGCAGACAGCACCGCTCACATCAACGTTCGCGAGGTCTGCAAGTCTGCAGCTGAGCTGGGTGCTATTGGAGCATGTGAATGCAAAGAAAGATGAAAGGACAGGCTACCGCGGACCGCCGCACAAACGGGCCAACGAGCGCCTTTCACGGACGCCAGAATGAATATGTTCGGTTCGACAATAACGTTCATCAAGCGGAAAGAAAGAACGTTCAGTTCACGTTTGCCCCAAAATATGAACGTGTTCATTGAACGATCGTTCATTGAACGTGTTCAGGTACAACACTGGTCTTCATACATGGAAGTTAACCTGTCTGTCTGCAGGTCAAAGGTCATACATGGAAGTCAACCACACTGTGTAAGTTGTAATGTTGGGAACTTGTAGATCAACTAACTTAATAAGTGTAAAATCATCGTGTGTGTGTGTGTGTGTGTGTGTGTGTGTGTGTGTGTGTGTGTGTGTGTGTGTGTGTGTGTGTGTGTGTGCTTGTGTGTGTGTGTGTGCGCGTGTGTGTGTGTGTGTGTGTGTGTGTGTGTGTGTGTGTGTGTGCGCGTGTGTGTGTGTGTGTGTGTGTGTGTGTGTGTGCGCGCGTGTGTGTGTGTGTGTGTGAGAGAGAGAGAGAGAGAGAGAGAGAGAGAAGTAGGTTTTAGCCTTAGGCTACAATTCAGACATTCAGCTGACTCTCTTATCCAGAGCATCTCAGAAGTTCCCAAGAGTGTACCTCTTGGGTCATTCTTTAGAAAAATCACATTAGACACTTAATTTTCAAAATGGCCGCCAGTTTTAAAGATGGCCGCCTTTTCGGATATGTTTTACAGGACGCCAGCCAGTTAATATCGAATTTTCATAATATTAAAGTTGTTTTGTAGGTTTTAAAACATCCAGAGTTCATTTATTACACTTTTAAAGCAGCCAGAATAACCTTTCTGACTTTTGGTTGGGGTCTTTCCTCACCTGGGACCACCTGGACAGACCCCTGAGCCTATTTCAGTAATCGCTCTGCTCCTGCTCCAGAACAATGTTAAATTAGATCTGAAATATGCTCTGAAATAAAAAAATTACTGGTAGCAAATAACAGAGGTCTTCCACGGGGGGTCCGGGACCCCTGGGGGGGATCCTCAGATCTACTACAGGGGGCCTGCCAAATCTGAATTTCTTTTTGAAACTTCGAATGTTTTTATGTATCCTGGTTTTATGTATTGTACTTTGATGGTTTATTACTATTCTCAGTATTATTTATAATGTTTTTTTGTGTTAAACAGTTATGGTTGACAGCTGTTACTGCAGGGATTGCAATAATGAAGGTATTGCAACTTTTCACTTTGGGTGCAGAACATTATTTCCATTTATTGCACTGCACTCACACTGACCAAACACACACACACACACACACACACACACACACACACACACACACACACACACACACACACACACACACACACACACACACACACACCTCTTTGTTATTGTCACCCCAAAACCCTCACCTTATTAGAGCCCATGGTCAATTACGCCCAAAGAGATTCACTACAATACAGTAATTTCAGACATGCAGGATATATTCGTCTTCATCATCATCATCTTCAATGTCCAACCTAATAGTGTTGACACAGTCTCCACCATAGCATAGAGTGAAAGGCAGGTTATTTGAGCAGCTGCACCGTCCCTTACAACCTGCTTTGCAGACACATTTGATGAGCTCAAGTACTGCCTTTGGAGCAGGGAGAGCAAGAAACCTGACTGGAATATACCCTACACTCTCTGAATTCCATCTATTTTCTTCGATTGGTGGAAGCACAGGGTATGGTATGGTCAGGTATGATTTATCCTGCACAGAGTTGGCGCGGAGGTAATGTGGTAGCAGTGCAGCACGAGTTGGAGGTAGCATCTCACCCTCCAAGTTCTTTGACAGAAATAGTTCCCATCTGAGTAATCCCAGGGTTGTTGGACCTTTTGAACTGTAAACATGGCATGCAAAATGTTCAGACTGCAATGTTGCAATCTTTTTGGTGATTCCAACAAATGTTCTTCCCCAGTCAGCACCTGAAAAACTATGTACGCAAAGGAACCCTTGACATTTGTAACATCCAATAACTTGAACTCACTCAAATATATAAATTTCCTTTTTTTGTACCGGAGGCAAGGACTTGATAAGGAATCGGGGTATCAGCCTCTTCATGTGTTTGCACTTCCTCAAAATCATGTCCCTTGATGAAGGTATCCTATTATGATGCCTACTTTGTCATACCTGACAAATTGCCCTGAGCTTCCATCAATTGAAAAAAATAGATGGAATTCAGAGAGTGGAGGGTATGTCCAGTCAGGTTTCTTGCCCTCCCTGCTGCAAAGGCAGTACTTGAGCTCATCAAATGTGGCTGCAAAGCAGGTTACAAGGGACGGTGCAGCTGCTCAAACAATAACCTGCCTTGCACTCTCCTCCCTGCAAATGCTATAGTGGAAACTGTCAACACTATTAGGGAGGACATGTATAGTAGTGAATTTCTTTACAACAACAAAGAGGTGTGTGTGTGTTGTGTTGTCAGTGTGAGTGCAGTGCAATAAATGGACATGTTAGACTGTGCGCCCAAAGTGAGAAGTTGCAATACCTTAATTCTTGCAATCCCTGCAGTAACACCTGTGAACCTGTCTAACACACAAAAATGTAATAAATAATACTGAGAATACTAATAAAAACAGTTAAAAAAAGAAAAGAACTTCCCCATCAAGATACGGCAGGCCCCCTGTAGTAACTTTGAGGACCCCCTAGGGGTCCCGGACCCCCTGTGGAAGACCCCTGGGTATTTGCTACTACTCATTTTTGCTTTCAGAGCCCAGTTACAACAAATCTAATGCTTCAGTTATGATCTAATTTAACATTGCTCTGGAGCAGGAGCAATGCGATTACTGAAATAGGCTCAGGGGTCTGTTTGGGGGGTCCCAGGTGAGGAAAGACCCCAACCAAAAGTCAGAAAGGTTATTCTGGCTGCTTTAAAAGTGTAATAAATGAACTCAGGATGTTTTAAAACCTACAAAACAACTCTAATATTATGAAAATCGGACATTAACTGGCTGGGGTACTGTTCAGAGGCAGCCATCTTGGAAACATGGCAGTCATTTTGATTTTTCAGTGTCTAATGTGTTTTATCATAGGAACAACCCCTAAGGAGTACTTGTGAAAAGTTTTAGGTTTCTTTCCACTTCTGAAGTATTTTAGTGCAAAAATGCATTTATCTGCCCCGCTAGTAAGCAAAATGCAGATAAAACAGTTTAGTGCTGCAGATGAACCAGGATAGCAGGTAAACAACCTGCCACATCCTGTGCAGCGTCACGTGTTGATGATAGCTTCCTGTTAGACTGACAGAGTGATAAGAGCTGCTTCACAGACAAGCCACTCGCCAGTGAAGAGAGCAGGACAGTTGAGCTGTTAAAAACTAAAGGCAGAAGGCATTCCAGCATAACACATCCAGTGAACAGCAAACAAATTCCAGCATCACATCCAGTGAACAGCAAACAAATTCCAGCATCACATCCAGTGAACAGTGAGTTGATTCCAGCGTCCAGTGAACAATGAGTGGATTCTAGCTTTGCATCGAGTGAACAGTGAGTGGATTCCTGTATTCAGTGAACATAGAGTGGATCCCAGCATCACATCCAGTGAACAGTGAATGGATCTTGCATCACATTCAGTGAACAGTGCTGAATATCTGGAGACACAATGGATTCAACAGTGATGCTTTTTGTTCTGCTCTGGACCCTAGGTAAACATTTCTAAGTACATTATCAAGTGCTGATGTGTACACAGGTAAAATTGAAATGTACTTGATTCTAAATCTAATTAAAGTATATGCGGTGTCAAGTAAAGTGAGGCATCAGGTACATTGAGCCAATTTCAGTTCTGATGTCTGTTATTAGACAAAATGGGCCACCCATTTAATCTAAAATTGCCACCATTTAATCTATAATGATGAGCCCCGCAATCATTGTCATCTCTGATGAAACAATCAACCCTCAATTACATTTTAAAGGAGGAATTCCGGACTAGCGTTTATATTAACATAATCTGATATTATCATATCCCAGGAGATTGTTTGTGTTCCAAATGAGACGCTGTAGTGGGTGACGGTTTTCCATTGTGACGTGTTGCCACTCCGACATTGACTTCTTATTGTCGGAGTGGCAACACTTCCACAGAGGTTATGTTCAGGGTTAGGGTAAGAGATAGGGTTAGTGTCAGAAAGGAGACATGTCGGAAAGGAAACATGTCGGAGTGGCGTTGTGTAATCGCTGTAGCGGACTACGGTGGCTCAAGGGGGACTTCAGATTACATCAGGAGAAAATTGTTTTGCAAGTCTTCAGGAAATACAAACACTGTGGACAATATTATTTAATTACACATTTACACGCGTTAAATACTGACAGTATCATGACAGTATCATGGTCTGTATCCTGGTCAGTGTCATGCAGTGTCATCAGTATCATGGACAGTTTCATGTCAGTATCATGATCAGTAGTATCATGGTCAGTATCATGATCAATAGGGTGTGCCAAATGTAGTTCTAAGAGCGGCCATTTCTTGGGTAAACACAGCCTTACACAGGTGTTCTGATTAGACTATAGCATTAGTTCTATGCAATCAAACAATTGAAACACCTGTGTTTTGACCCAAGAAATGGCCGCTAAGGACTACAATGACGTAGCCGCTGGCACACACTATATCATCGTCAATATGATACTGACATGATACTGCAGTGTTTCCCCTACATGCATTAAGCAGCGGCGGGCCGCCGCTGCTTCAAATCCGGCCGCCACTGTATGATTTTCACTTTTTTTTTTTTTTTTTTTAGATTTTTTCCCCCCCACAACAATGTAGCGCTCATGTGAAGCATAGCGTTCTAACTTCTCTCGCTTACATACGGTTGGAAGGAGATGTATATGTCTAGTTTCTCCCCCTCCCCTCTCATTCATCCAGTCAGTCAGGCAGCAGCCTCGTCGCGCTGAGCACCTCTGATTCTGAGCTGACTACGTCTTTGCCCCTCGTTAGCATATTTGCAACTGGTGTGTACAATTAGAAGATTTGGGCTGTGGATAAAAGCAGTGCCTCAGCGACGGGTTTGAATCATGTAGTTTACCGCTGTTGGGCAATAGTAGGCTTACTTGTCTCATGCTAATGAGAGCTAAGTGCTAACACGGTTGTCATTCACTCACTGGTTAGATGTGGAATAGAATCGAGGGATGCATCAACACCACTGTCATTAGGCAACAAACATTTTTGACTAGAAAATAAACTTTGCTACATGCACACACAGAGTGTGTAGCAGTGGTGTAAAGTAACTAGTAGTCTACATTTACTTTACAAGTACTGTACTTAAGTACTTCTACTCCACTACATTTATGACATGATGGCAAATAGCCGATCTACAAGCTCACAAAGTGACGTGTTGTGAGCTTGTAGAGCTTGTAGATCTGCTATTTTTATAGGATTCTAAAAAATATATACATTTGGAAACTGTTAATATGATTACTGAGAACTTTTATTTATTTATTGTTTATTTTGACACCAATACTTTTGTACCTTTACTTATTCCACTACATATTTTATTCCAGACATCTTGTAACACAGCATGTCTACATTAGAATGTTGATACTGTAGGCTACTTTTTCCACCACTGGTGAGTAGGATTGGTTCTCAAAGTGGGGTCCGGGGACCCCGAGGGGTCCTTGAGGGAATTCCAGGGGGTCCCCAGGCCCCAGCCAAATGATAAATAGTTAGGAACCAAATAGACCCTTATGGGTCTGTAGCGCAGAAGCAAATGGCCCCGTTCACCCCCCCCCCCCCCGCTTTCTGCAATTCTCCCCCACTCCTTCAGCTTCTGGATAGGGGAAACACTGATACTGAAATTAGTATCATGTCAGTATCATATTGGTATCATAGTCAGTATCATGTCATTATTGTGGTCAGTATCATATTGGTATCACGGTCAGTATCATTATTGTGGTCAGTATCATGGTCAGTATCATGTATCATGATACATATTTTCACGTGAATTTCCTCCAAAACACAGCATTGAAGTTGAAGAAATTAACATGTTAAAATTCATTGTTTTATTAACTAAATATTGTGAGTCAGTATCATGGTCAGCATCATGTCAGCATCATGTCAGTATCATGTCAGCATCATGTGAGCATCATGTCAGTATCATGTCAGCATCATGTCAGCATCATGGTCAGTATCATGTCAGCATCATATCAGTATCATGGTCAGTATCATATCGATATAATGGTCACGATCATGGTCAGTGTAATGTCACTGATGATCAATATCATGGTCAATATGAAGGTAGTCAACAGGTTTGTTAACAACACATTCCCTGCAAACCCAAAATATGGCTGTGCGCTGATAATGCCAGGAATATTATACATTTTTCAGTTATACAGTACAGCATCCAACGAGGCTTTAAGTTGTTGGAGGCTGTACAGGATTTAATATACCACTAGAGAGCGCCAACGATAAGCTTATCAGGGCTTGATATACAGGCCTCATGATAACGTAGCCTATTAGTCTGCTCCATCCGTTTACATGGGCCCGGGAGCTAACGCTAGCGTGGAACAGCGTGGGACCCTGAGCGCCACACGTGCGATTGATGGTGTATCGCCTATTGCCTGGGACATTCGATACACACCACAGACACTTCAAACCGGATCAAAATCTGACGTACTGAACCCTAACCCTAACCCTACCGGTGACGTCATGATCTCATCCTTAGTTTTCACATTCGCTCCTTACAATGGCAGAAGGTAAGAACAATCGCTTCCTCCGCAGAAAATATGAAAAAAGGTCTAAAATATAGCTTTTTATAAAAAAGTCGATCTGAAAGTCGATCGGCAGGGAGCCTCCTAGTTACAATGTCGATCTGGGAGTCGATCGGTGAAACACGCACGCATACACGCACGCACACACGGACGCGCGCACGCAATAACTTGCCTCTGCTATACTCTCTCTCTCTCTTTCTCTCTCTCTCCCCCCCCACAGTGCTGTATCTCCTCATCTGCTGTGGACCTGCTCAAACAAATGGTGAGGCAGCTTCAATGATTTTTTTTTTTAAAGAAAATAGGTACAATGTATTTAAAAATTAGCGAATAACACAAGTTGATTGTTTATGACCAGTTGAAAGTGGTTAATACACAATAAACCCCAACACAATCCAGCGGAACAAATATGTTAATGCATATTTGTTCATAGAAAATGAATACACAATACCGTCCATTTGAATACTCTGTTTCCCAAACAGTGGGTTGGGACCCATTTGTGGGTCATAGACAATTTGTTATGGGTCACACAGAAAATAAATCCCATTTATTTTACTACATTAACTCATTCTGTGCCTATCCCGAACATGTTCGGCTTTATTTCAATCCAAAACATATTTTTTTTATTAATTGACTTACCCTGAGCTGCTTGTAGAGCTGTGGGTGGTCCTGGCTCGTCCTACGCTAGCCAGCTAGCCATTTTACATGGCCCGACGATATATTCCATTAAAAATGGTTTAAAATACATTTTTGAGCCCCCCAATGTTCACCGAATGTTCAGCGCCGCTTCCGGAACGTAGTCCAGTGTGCCTATCCCGAACATGTTCGGGATTTTTAATGAAATGAATAAAATGATCCGAGGCCTTCTGAAGCCTGGGCCTAAATTTTCAATCCAGTGTTCCAAATCCGGCCGCCCCCATGCCGGCCGTTAGCCAGTAACGTTGCCGCGAATCGCCGCCGAATCCAATGAAAAACCACAACCATCTTTGGAGGCCCATATCTCTGGATTGTGTTTTTAGGGATGCGGCGCGAGGTTTATTTACGGCGAAATCGCCTAAAAATGATCTTTTAACTCTTTTACTGCCACAGAATTTAACAAAAAGCTTCATCCACTGCCAGCTAAATTTGAGAATTGTCGCTCATCTTTGAAGGCCTACTGGAGAAAATTGGCTTTGACTATAAAGACAACAATTATATGGCAACGAAGAATAGAATGTCTACTTTGCAACAGAAAAAGATTTCGTGTTTTTATCATGTTCTATTCATTAGCTAGAAGCTGCTGAATATGGCCTAAAAAACAGCTCTTTGAGAACATAAAGCTGAGAAAAATGCATTTTTGTGAAGAAGACATTTTCAGGCAGAAATCTCTCTTTAGCCTTTTATTGTTGGCTTCAGTAACATCACACCTATGATCAGTGGTTGTTTACAAACAAATTCAAAAAAATAAAAACAAGAAAAAGTGTTTTTTTTACACACTTTTAGTGTGTAAGAGCAGTAAGAGCAGTGCAGAACATTGACACAGTGACATGAGATTCAGCCTGAATCCTGCTTCAGCTTTCAGGGTTCTCTTTATCTCACACTTTTTAGGTTGAAGTACAGTACAAATGATTGTCTAGTTTTACGGGGGGTGGGCTGTAAGGTCGCAAGTGAATGACCTAGCTTTTCATTCAGCCTGCACAGGGCCTGGGGCTCCATTCTGTTTCACTACAGCCAGGCTCCTCCGGAAGGGCTACACCGAGTCTGCACCACGTACACAAGCCTATGGTCGATCTGTAAATTATACAAATACATAATTACTATAAAATACATGAAAAATAGTACACCTCCAAGCTCACAACGCGTCACAGCAGAATGGGTGGAGGTTGGGGGCCTAATATTTTCATCAAAAGGCTGTTTTAGAAATTCTCTAACATTCTATGCACTTCACTGCTTACCACACAAATATATATATAAACTATATATATAGTAATTATGTAAAAACAGCATTCATGGTCTGGAGAGGGCACTTTTTACAGATGGATAAAAGGGCAGGGGCTCCAGCCCCCTTTGATGTCTATGTGAGCATGTGTCTGGTGCTAAGTCTGCTTTACAGAAAAAAGGTTTTTGTTCTTTACCTATCCTTGTCCTTGGACGACTACGATGTGGCAATGAAGAAGTAGGCTCATCATCGTCGAATCATCATCTAAAATCATAGCCAGGAAATTATCAAAAGGTTTATATGTAAACAAATCAATTTACAATTTTGACATTTAGCAAATGACTTACAATAAGTTCATATGTAATACATAAAATGCAGATATAGTAAATAGTTACCATGCATTTACTGTCACAGTGAAATGCCCTTTATAGCCTACCCTGTATGTATAATATATAAAATGTCACAATGCAACATAGCTCTGTTTACACAAAGCTGTACTCCCTCCAACTGTATATATGTTCCCCATTTTCAACAGTTTTTATTTGTAACACTTGCTTTGGCAATGTAAACGTATGTTTTCTCATGCCAATAAAGCTCCTTTGAATTGAACTGAAAAGCTACATCATCAGCTACTGATGATGATGATGATGATGATGACGACATAGCACACGTAAAAAGAAACCTCTCCCTCTCTCACAAACACACGCATCGTACGCACGCACACACAAACTAAGCCAATAAATCCTAAATTCCCATCAAATAATCCTAGTAGCTGTGCAGTGCACGTACACTACACGCGGTACGTGCACGCGCGTGATAGGAACTCCACGTGTCCTGTGTAGCGACAAAAACAAACGCATGCACGTGGATCCTAACTGCTTGGATCAAGTTACTGATCCGGTCCGGATACGGAAACATTTCTTGCATGTATGTGTACGTGTAAATAGCCGGATGCAGTAGGCGGGCTCTAGACCGGATCCCACTGGTGTATTCGCAATAGAGATCACTCTGACCAGACCAGGCTTTAGGCTTGTCAATCAAACCAGGCTTCCTCACGGATGCAGTGGAAAGCCTGAAGCGATGTTTTCACTTCACATACAGTCACATGCAGATGCACTGGATTCAAGTCTTACCACGTTGGACAGTAGAATCATGGCCATCGTCCAGTGAGTCTCTGCCTCTGTACGTCTGGCTGTTGAATGGGTGGCGGCGGTCACGGCGGGCGGCAATCTCTACTGCGCCGGAGATGTGTGTCCACTGTGCCGTGCCGGGATCCATCCAGCGCGGGGGTCTCACTCTCAGGAACGAACGGCGGAGGTGTCAGGTACGGCGGGGGTCTCCGAGTCCATATCGGGATATCAGGAGGCTCTTGATGCACTTTTTGACCCGGTTCTTCGCGACCAACGGCACCAAGAAATGGAATATGTTTCTCTTCAAAGCCAACGGCTACACTACAGGAATCTTTTTATCTTCTTCTTCATCATCATCATCATCATCATCACGACCACCACCACCATTCGTGGTGGGCGCTGCCTGGTCCTGGGTCACCAACGCGGGTAGGTTTGTAATCCTAATTCTAACAAAGTTTGTTGTCGAAACTTTTCTTCCGTGGATCTGCTGTGTGGTTCTGCTACCTCGGCCGTGGGGTGGTGGGGGATGGTCGCTTTGCTTCGGCGGAATGATACAAACAAGCTGAGCAGGGCATACTACTTGGCCTAATACATCTCAATATTCTAGTACTGCTAAATACTAATTACTACCTACTACAATTACAATACTACTAATACTTTAAAACAACTGATTTCCGACAAAATGATCGCTTTTACCAACGTTTCTCTACTAACAGTCCGATGCATAAAACAATATAGTCCCTCAAGGCTAGCAGCTATAGGCAGGCGCAGAGTCGCTCTGGGCAGGCGGAGCCAGGACAGTCTGTTTACTTTTTTTTTTATGACCGGTTTCCGGCTGTCCTCAAAACGACACCGACGACCAATTATGCATTCAAAAGTTGCGCAAGGACGTCTTTTATCATAATCCATAAAAAACATCAAACGAACGAACGGCCGTATTGGCCGTCCCCACTCTCTAGAATTGGGGCGAACAGGAACGTCCAAAGCAGTATAAGAGTTAAATGACAAAATGCTAATAGCTATTCTGTAGCCATTTTCATCCGGGACCTTTCCATGACGTGCACGAACGTGAGCACGCGCGTCACTGCAACGTGAGTCCCCGGATGCTAATACGCTCGCCTATGAGAGATACCCTGGCATTCTTTGGCGCCCTCTAGGGGCTGGCACTAAAACGGTTAAAAATATATATATATATATATCAGAGATTGCGTTAGACCGGAAATTGCCGGATTTGACCGATTTATAATGACAAAGACCGGAAAATATAAACCTCATCGGACATAAGGACCGATTGAAAATGACACGGCAGTTCACCGCAAATCTCTCTCTCTCTCTCTCTCTCTCTCTCTCTCTCTCTCTTTCTCAATGTCTCTCTCTCTCTCTCTCTCTCCCTCATCACTCTCTCTCACATGCACGTCTGGTTGCGCAAACACACACGGGTTAAGTTACACTTTTTCCTGTTAATAATAACCTGTGTACAGAAATAAGCTGCATTGGGAGGTAAACGGGAGACACTTTATTGTGAAGGTAAGACAGGAAATGATAGTTGTTGCTGGGTAGGCCTAGTTGTCGGTTTGTTATGTTGTCGCTATCCTCTCTATGAGCTGCCTTGGTTTTGGAATATGAGCGCGCAGTTTAAGTTATAGTACATGAATGGACAGTCAAAAATAAGTTGTATTATCAGAACTGTTTAGCCTAAACATTAATTTGCGAACGGGGCGCTGGGGGAGAGAGAAGACAGCAGTCCATTTCAGCGTCATTTTGCAATGCGCACTGTGAACCCATGGGAATTATTGAAGGCACGCAGGACAACTACAACCCATATAAAACAAACTTTATACACTCGATTGAAGTTCTTTATGAGGAGATGTTATGGAAACTGTACAAGATCACCACCAAAGCCTTTTCAACCTTCCCAAAGTTGCATAACAGAGATGCAGGATGATCGTGACCACTCGACCATACTAGTGAGTAGTCTATAATTGATTCCTTTCTGGACAGATTAATCTATCAACCTATGAAACATTGCGCAGACCCCACTTTCAGACTATTTCTCATTATTCTGTACATTATTATGTGTTGGCCTGAAATATGATGCAGAACAGAAACAACTTGTTATGAAACCATGCAGTATCTGTGCAAACACACAGCCTGCGTGAGTAGTCCAATATAATAAATTTCCTTATGCAAGATGATCGATCATCATCAAAACATACAGCTTCGGAAGCTGTATGTTTTTTGTACAGCCTACTACTCCTTTACATTCAATTAGTTCAGTCCCAACTATACAGCAGGACTTAAACTGTTGTTATTGGCTATGTTTTTGCACATGCTTGTCATCCATGCATTCAAATTATTATGTCCGGTATTTTTATCAGATGTCCGATAAATTTTAATCATGCCGGTCACGATGACCGGCTGTTAAAAATCCTAGCGCAACCTCTGATATATATATATATTGCTTCCGTAACATTTCACTGGGAAAACACAGACCGGGCTGACAAAGTGAGGGTTTTTAAAGTATTGTTTCAACACAACGCTTGGATTACCCCTGCCGCTAAAAAATTAGAGATGCAAGAGACCGGAACAGGACCATTGCTTTTTGGATATAACGCTTGGTGACGGTAAGAGTGGTTGTTTACCTGGCGAACCACCCCCGGCATTGCCGGCCCGGCTATACCTCATTTGGGCATGCCCTGACTAACCACATCTCGGAGTGGCATAGCCGTGGAGTGAGTGGTTCCGAAAGGAGCTAGTCCCTCCCATTAATAATAATAATAATAATAATAACTTGAATTTATATAGTGTTGACAGCTTGGGTGATGCTCTGCACGTCCAGTGCCCGGTGAGGGCTTTGGACACTTACGTCAAATGGACAAAGGCGATTAGATTGAGTGAGTCCTGGGCCGAAGGTTTTCGAAACAGAGACTCTCACATTGGCTTGTTGATACCATTGTAGTTATGTAGCATCGCATACGTGTAGCTCGCTACTGCCCATCACTGTCAATTTGTTATTTAATCTTCATAGATGACAAATCCACAGAGAAACAGACCTTTGCTATCCACGGTCACAGAAGTGGGAGCGTGTCGCTGTTACTACATGTCATCTTTTCGACACCCGACTCTAACCCTCACCCTAACCCTAACCTCCGTGGAGGGAGTCGCTAACCCTCCGGTCGAAATGATGGTCGTTCGAAAGAGCGCGATTTTCCCCACAGAAGTATCCGAAATTGCCGAACTTATTTTGTGGACTTTATCAGTCATACAATTAAACTGCCCCCGCATTTCTCAACCATTATTAGTCCTGTACGCCCCGGCCAGACACGGTCAATGAAAACGTTAAATCAGACTGACAATCTTGATTAAAATGTCAAGGCAAAGCATGTGTCCTCCATAGAAGTTGTTGGCACTGGAGACCCCGAAAGGCTATATCCCTGTTTTTATTGTATTGTCATCCTGCAAAAAAACATGGTAATTTATTGTTTGAATAGACGTATTATACTAGTGGTTAAACAGGTCCTGTTGTTGGTGATCCCCTGCAACCCCTTGGCCCCTGGGATTCCCCGGACCTCACTTTGAGAATCACTGCTGCTATTACTGGTAGATAATTATGTTGTTCATTTTCTTACATTATTTTTCTTTCCCTCCTATAGAAGTAATACTGCTGGACATGAGAGCTTCCGGAGGAGAGTTGGGGTGGCTGACCTCGCCATATGAGGGGGTCAGTAAGTCACTAGAATTTCCCAGTCCTTCCATCTTTGTCTTTGTGTCTTAAAGCAGCCAGCGCAACGGTTTCATTTTTGCATTCCATTCTGGGAAAGATAATCGTCAGCTGAGTCAGGATTTGTCATCAATGCTTGTGTTAGCCTCTCATTAAGCACTATTCGTGTAAAAAAAAAGAAAGAAAGAAAAGAAAATAGTAGAACTACAACTCTGGGCTTGAGGCATTTAGAAAATGTTAGAACGTTTTCGCCCCCAAAATAGGGACACCAGGGTTAAAGTGGTTAAACTGAATGCCATTGAAATGTCAGACGTTCAAGCTACATCACACTCTATGGGGCATTCTCTAAATACAAACACCCAACAGGTTGTTATCATTCCAGCAAAAAGCCACAAAACCCGACAATCCCCCCGTCCCGGTAAGAACTTAAATATATCTAAGAATGTGACGATCCGAACTGTTGTGGTAGTTGTTATATAACGATTTTGTAACACACTACACAAGTAGTCTAAAAAGTAAGGAAACACAGAAAACAGACACTTTTCCATCTATAAGGCCAAACCTCATTGAACCAAAATGTTTCACATAGCGGCCATCTTGCCATTAAGTCAATGAAATGCCACCCCAGTTGCCACCCGGTGTACAGGTACAGTTTTCAATGCAAATTTCAAACATGGCCGCCGGATGAATATGATCATTGATTAAATGATGAAGTTTCTTCTTTTGGAACAAACAAAATAGCAAAAAGTATTGTATAAAAGTATTGTATAAAACAAGACAAAAATTGTTTCCTAACGTTTTTGAAGAGGAAGCGAAAATTACATCAGAAAGTATTTGTCCTCACTGAATGTAGACAAACTATATTTATTGGTATGACCATGATGGGCCGCATAGACATGACGCAGGTGCAGCTCTCGTCGTAACCACTGACAAGTCCAAAGTCACCGCTAGCGGGGCTATTGTATGCGGTCTTAGTGATCATTATATGATCTACTCTACCCGAAAAATACACAAACCCAAGGCTAGTGGCCACAGAACTGTCGTTGCTAGAAGCCTGAAGAACTACTCCAGTGAGGCTTTTAATCTCAAACTAGCGGGTGTAGACTTTTCCCCAGAGCTGCAGTGTACAGATGTTGAAGAAGCATGGTGTGGTTTTAAAACCAAATTGACCAATGCTCTAGACGACGTGGCCCCCTTGAATACCACCAGGGTTAAAGCCCGCCAAGAGCCATGGTATAACTCAGATATTGCAGAATCAGCTAAACTCAGAGACAAAAAATACAATGAAAAACGAAAGTGCTGCAAAAAGCTCAGTAAAAAATTCAACCCTGACCTCAAAATCCACGTTGAGCATCTTACTGCTCAATGCAAGAGACTTAGAAACCAGACAACCGCCCTAGTTAGATCCGCCAAAAAAAACTACATCGACGACAAAATCGATGAATACAAAAACAAACCACGAGACCTATGGAAGTTGCTTAACAACCAATTAGGCTTAAAATCAAAAACCATATGCCACAACATAAACATCAAAACGGACGCCGCTCTCATTTCTGACAAAGGTGAAGTGGCTACCCATCTTAACAAAACCTTTACCACCACAGCCCGTTCACTGGTCAAAAGACTGGTCGCCCCATCTGGGCGGTATGGTGAAGAATTTGTTAATAAATTCTACAAAAAACTGGGCGTCAGAAAAGACAGCTTTAAACTTTCCACAGTGACAACTGATGAAGTGTTTAAAAAATTGAGCGCCCTACCTCAACACAAGGCCACTGGCCTTGATAAAATCCCAGCTAGATTTCTCAGAGATTCAGCCGCCACCATTGCTCCAATCATTACCCACATAATTAACCTTTCCATCGAACAGGGTCATGTCCCCCAGGACTTCAAACTAGCAAAAGTAACCCCCCTGCACAAAAAAGGTAGCAAACTAGACCCTGGAAACTACCGCCCCGTTTCCATTCTTAGCTCCATATCCAAAGTCATGGAGAAAATAGTCTACGAACAGATTGCAAGATATCTCGATGAGAATAATCTGATTTACGAGTTCCAATCTGGATTCAGAAAATCCCATTCCACTGACACATGCCTTCTCTATTTGACTGACCAAATCAAACGCGAAGCGGATCAGGGCAAATATAGTGGCATGGTCATGATGGACCTCCAGAAGGCATTTGACACCGTGGATCATGCTATTCTGATTGAGAAACTAAAAGCCATCGGTCTTGACAGCGCAGCAGTGAGCTGGATGCAATCTTACCTGGTAGGGAGGGAACAGGTGGTGGAGATTAACGGTACCCTGTCCCCCCCCCCTCCCAGTAAGCTGTGGAGTTCCTCAAGGTAGCATACTGGGACCTCTGTTGTTCCTAATATACGTGAACGACATGGCATCTGCTTGCGACTGCAACCTGTTCCTGTTCGCGGCAGCAAGAGCCGTTGGCCGCCGCGTCCACGTCCAGGACGCGTCCATGGACGCGGGACGCGGCCGTGGGACGCGGCCGTGGGACGCGGGACGCGGCCGTGGGACGCGGGACTCGGCCGTGGGACGCGGGACTCGGCCGTGGGACGCGGGACTCGGCCGTGGGACGCGGCCGTGGGACTCGGCCGTGGGACGCGGCCGTGGGACGCGGCCGTGGACGCAG